>NW_027363120.1:600000-972500 GCF_046119375.1 Phyllobates terribilis
CTGGTGGAACAAGGAATAAAGAGAGGTGAGTACTGTGTTTATTTTTTTTTAATCAGTGACAAAAGAGTCTGGAGGATCATGGGGGGGTGCATTATACTGTATGGAGGATCATGAGGGGTGCATTATATTGTATAGAGGACCATGGAGGGTGCATTATACTGTATGGAGGATCATGGGAGGTGCATTATACTGTATGGAGGATCATGAGGGGTGCATTATATTGTATGGAGGACCATGGAGGGTGCATTATACTGTATGGAGGACCATGAGGGGTGCATTATGCTGTATAGAGGGTCATGGGGGGTGCATTATATTGTATGGAGGATCATGGGGGTGCATTATATTGTATGGAGGACCATGGGGTGTGCAATATATTGTATGAAGGACCATGGGGGTGCATTATATTGTATGGGGGACCATGGGGGTGCATTATATTGTATAGAAGATCATGGGGGATGCATTATATTGTATGGGGGATCATGGGGGTGCATTATATTGTATGAAGGACCATGGGGGGTGCATTATATTGTATGGAGGACCATGGGGGTGCATTATATTGTATGGAGGACCATGGGGGTGCATTATATTGTATAGCGGACCATGGGTAGTGCATTATATTGTATGGAAAACCATGAGGAGTGCATTATATTGTATGGAAGACCATGGGGGGTGCATTATATTGTATGGAAGACCATGAGGGGTGCATTATATTGTATAGAGGATCATTGGGGGGGTGCATTATATTGTATGGAGGATCATGGGGGGTGCGTTATATTGTATAGAGGATCATGGGGGGGTGCATTATATTGTATGGAGGATCATGGGGGGTTCATTATATTGTATGGAGGATCATGGGGGGTGCATTATATTGTATGGAGGATCATGGGGGGTGCATTATATTGTATGGAGGATCATGGGGTGCATTATATTGTATAGAGGATCATGGGGTGGTGCATTATATTGTATGGAGGACCATGAGGGGTGCATTATATTGTATAGAGGATCATGGGGGGGTGCATTATATTGTATGGAGGATCATGGGGGGTGCATTATATTGTATGTAGGACCATGGGGTGTGCATTATATTGTATGAAGGACCATAGGGGTGCATTATATTATACGGAAGACCATGGGGGTGCATTATATTGTATTTAGGACCATAGGGGTTGCATTATATTGTATGGAGGACCATGGGAGGTGCATTATATTGTATGGAGGACCATAGGGGTTGCATTATATTGCATGGAGTACCATGGGAGGTGCATTATATTGTATGGAGGATCATGGGAGGTGCATTATATTGTATGGAGGACCATGGGAGGTGAATTATATTGTATGGAGGACCATGGGGGTGCATTATATTGTATGGAGGACCATATGGGGTGCATTATATTGTATGGAGGACCATGGGGGTGCATTATATTGTTTATTGTATAGAAAACTAAAGAGGTTTCAATATGTTGTATTGAGGACCATAGAGGTGCATTTTACTGTATAGAGAACCATGGGGGTGCATTATACTGTATAGCGGATCATGGAGAGTGCATTATACTGTATTGAGAACTATGTGGAGTACATTATACTGTATGGAGGACCATGGGGGTGCATTTTATTGTACAGAGGACCATGGAGGGTGCATTATACTATATGGAGGACCATGGCGAGTGCATTATATTCTATGGAGCACCATGGGAAGTGCATAATACTATATGAAGGATTATGAGGGGCGCATTATACTATATGGAAGGCTATGTGGGGTCATTATACTGTATGCAAGCAATTATACAGTGTGAAGGTTTGAGTGGAGTCCATCATACTATCTGGAGGGCTGTGTGGGGACCATTACACTGTTTGGAGGGCTAGAGTGGGCCATTATTCAATGTGGGGAAGTGTGCGGGCCATTATACATTGTGAGGCTATTATACTGTATGGAGGGCTGTGTAAGGGATCAAACCGTGTTGGGGTCACCATACCTTGCTTTGGGAGTTGAAATTGGGTACAGTAGCGTCATTATACTATTCATGTAGAGGAATTCACCATTGGGGTATCACGGTGTTTGGGGGGCACTTTTGTTGCTATGATACTTTATGGGGACAATGAATGAGGAATCTAGGACTTCAGCAGGAGGAAAATTACTATGTAAAGGCTGGAAAGTTGTGAGATCTGCTATTCTGTGACCCCCGACAAATTTAAAAATTTTTTTTTTTTGGGGGGGGGGGGCAATTAAAAATTTTGCTATGGGTCCCGATGATATCTATGTACGTGTTACACGCACGCCGCTAGGTTCAGATAGGGGCGAGACAGGTTACATGAATTCTTTGGAATCCTGGGGGAACCGTTACTCAGGCGACCATAGACCGTGTGCTGCAGCTTCTCTCAGGCACACAGGGGTATTGACCTTCAGGCACAGACACGTAGGTTGATTCACTTGCTGACCAGACACACTTGACAAGAGTCCTCATAAATGGTAGAACAGTAGCATTTAATAAGAAGCCACATAGCCAGTGCAAGTTAAGTCTGATGAGCAACAGGCTCCAGTGACAAACAGTACAGTTTCCTTAGCAGCACAGCAGTTCACAGTCTTCCCAGTAGTACAGGACAGCACAGTTCTAATGAAAAGGCACATTAATGAACACAGCATTCTTTACAGTACAGTGAGATGGAGGAGGGGGGAGGGTTTGCTGAGGGAGATGATCCCTGTGACACCATTTCTTCCAGTCCTTATCTTTCTGCTTGACAATACTCTGCACTGCTAGTTTAGGAACTCTACCTGACCTGTGCTTAGCTTCACTCCTGACTTGAATCCTTTTCACTTGAAAGGGCGCTTATGTCAGAAGCAGAACACACATGCTACATTTCTCTTTGGCTCCAGCCAGACAGTAAACAACTTCCCCACAATCCCCCTGGGGATCTGCTAAAACACTCCCCTTCTCCTGTGACTGTGTTCACCCTTCTAGTTGCTGGATGCTTGTGGAGCACAGCACTTCCTGTCTCATGTGCTTGTGTTACTTCTAATAGTTGCTGAATGCTTTTAAAGCAACAGCACTACTTCTGCATGTCACACACAGTATTACAGTCTCTTCAGTAGCATAATTCAGCATAGATTAGATCTCTTAGCAGCACACTTATATGCATACACAACCACAAGCTTTTCATTCACAAGGACACAATAGTACACAACATTCTTTATCCTGCATGGAGATGGAGGGGGGAGTGTTTGATGAGGGAGATGATCCCTGGGACACAATTCCTTCCAGCTCTTACCTTCCTGCCCGATAATACTCTGCACTGTTAGTCCAGGGAGTTTATCTTACCTGTGTTTAGTTTCTCTCCTTCTATCAGATCCAGATAACACACCACCACCTTTCTCTTTGGCTTCAGTCAGACTACAATAACAAGTTCCTCACAATCACCCTGGGGCTCTGCTAAAACACTATCTGTCTCCTGTGACTGTGTTATTTGTAACAGTTGCTGGATGCTTTGGAAGCAACAACACTACTTCTGCATGTCACACTCTTCCCTCCTTTTTGAATGTCGTTCTCCTCGACATTCGTCTTAATTGGTCAATCTGAACAATTCTGAGACAGTGGTGAAAGCTTAGTTACTATATATATAAATTTGTCATTATCAAATTGGTATAACATTTATAAACATTGATAATAACCTATTCTTACAACCTTTTCCTTGTAGGACTCCTGTAAGAAATAAGCAATTAACACAGTTATAACAATCAGCATCTCTTCCGCTGGAGCTTTTCGTACGTCTTCAACCAGCTCTCACTCTCACTAGGCCAAAACAAGTCTTTCCACCAGGAAACATTGTCCATACTGTCTCTCGGAGGTGAATACCACTCAAGTGGGCTTACCTGGTCCGCATGCAGAGATACCTGTTTCCAGTCGACAGTCCTTGGCTCTTGACTCGGTTCTCCAAGTGTCTCATACGTCAGCATCACGGGCCTCCTTACTTCTCGAGTCGACATCCTCCTGGTGGGTTGTTCCTCAGATACCAAGGGTTCTTCGGTAACAGGAGTTTCTTCCACTGCACTCATTTCCCAAGCTTCCTCAGATGCTCTTGGATCTGCCTCTGTAACTTTCTGTACTTCTCCTGAATCGCCTGTTTCCACACGGTCTGGTAATTCCACTCCTCCTGAGTGTCGATCAGTCTCTTCAGTGATAAGTATTCGATCATCAGATCTGAATTGGACTTCATCTGTACTCCTTGGTACAAACTTTGGAGCCTCAGGACATAGTTCACTCTCTTGAGGATGGTACGTCCTTTTCCTTGCCGGTCCGAGAAATACAATGGTGTGCTCTTCCTCATCGGAACTTTCAAGGTCACTATCCACCTTCGGAGCTTCAGTCTGTGGTGGTCCCTTAGTTGATCTCGGTCGATGTCGGTCCGCTTCTGGAAAGTTTTGTTGTGGTGGGAGATAGTCACAGGTTAGTAATAAATTCCGATGGACTATTCTGGTTTTCTTGTCCCCTCTTTCCAATCAGATTTCATACACTGGAATGTCATCAGCTTTCCTCTTTACGACCACATACACCTTGTCCTCCCAGTACGAACAAAGTTTTCCTGGACCACCTTTCTCACCTACGTTCTTGACTAGCACCCGGCTTCCCGGTGCCATTTCTGCTCCATAACATTTTTGATCATAGTACTCCTTAATCTTGCTCTGTCCTTGCGTAACCACTTTGGATGCTATGTTGTATGCCTCTGCCATCCATTCCTTCCATTTCCAAACGTACTCCAGATATCTTCTGTAAGTCTCTGACACCGGAGTATCGAACATGATGTCGATTGGCAGTCTTGCCGATTGTCCATACAATAGGAAGAAGGGTGAGTAACCCATTGCATCGCTCTTTGTACAGTTATAGGCATGTACCACTTTTGACAGAGAACTCTTCCAGTCTTTCTTCTCGTCAGCTGTTAAAGTGCGCAACATCGACAATAATGTCCGGTTAAAACATTCCACTTGTCCATTACCCTCTGGGTGATAGGACGTTGTGTGGGATCTCTGAATTCTACAGTACTTTCCTAGCTTGGCAAAGAGCTGGTTCTCAAATTCTCTTCCTTGGTCATGGTGTAACCTCGTAGGGAACCCAAACCTCAAAGCAAAATCATTGAAGATCTTCCCTGCCGCTGTTCGACCAGCTTTATTGGCGGTGGCATATGATTGGTCAAATCAAGTAAAATGGTCCATCACCACAAATATGTATTTGAAACCACCCTTTCACGTCTCAAGATATAGAAAGTCTATTGAGACCATCTCACACGGATACATAGTTTGAATGTTGCCCATAGGTACCAGGGTTGATGTGTTGGGATGTTTATCTTTCAGACACCCACACTCCCTGGTCACGTACCTCTCAATATCTCTCTGCATGTACGGCCAGAAGAAACGTTCACGGATCAAATTGGTTGTCCTTTCCACTCCCAGGTGTCCCATGTTTTCATGGAGTTCTTTGAAGACCAACCTACGGAATACTCTGGGTAGTACCAACTGCCGGTTTTGCCCTCCTTTACGATACAGGATACCGTCCCAACTGAGGTAGAGCTTCATCCATTCTTTAACTAAAACAGATACTGCTGGTGACTCATTATCGCTCTCCCGTCTACTTGGAAACCGATTTTGGTCCACATAAAGTAGTATTCTACCAATTATCTGATCTTCCCGCTGTGCTCTACAGATTTTTCCTTTTGGTAATTGTTGAATAGACCGGGGGTGATCTTGTTCTCTCGTTTTTATGGTGGTTTCCACCGTCAACGGACACCACAATGGTGTGTCTTCCTCTTGATAAGCTTGCACTGCTTGGGTAATGCTCTCAATTGCTTCCAGACTGACTTCCTCCGAGCATTCTTGCATGAACTCCTCAGGCTCTGGTGGCATTCTCGACAATCAGTCAGCATCTGCATTGTATTTTCCTGGCCTGTACTTAATGCTGAAATTGAAGTCAGCTAGTTCAGAGACCCATCTCTGACCCGTTGCATTCTGTTTGGCTGTAGTAATAGTAAGGACATACAGTGGTGGCCAAAAGTATTGGCACCCCTGCAATTCTGTCAGATAATACTCAGTTTCTTCCTGAAAATGATTGCAATCACAAATTCTTTGGTATTATTATCTTCATTTAATTTGCTTGCAAGGAAAAAACACAAAAGAGAATGAAGCAAAAATCAAATCATTGATCATTTCACACAAAACTCCAAAAATGGGCCAGACAAAAGTATTAGCACCCTCAGCCTAATACTTGGTTGCACAACCTTTAGCCAAAATAACTGCGAACAACCGTTTCCGGTAACCATCAATAAGTTTCTTACAATGCTCTGCTGGAATTGTAGACCATTCTTCTTTAACAAACTGCTCCAGGTCCCTGATATTTGAAGGGTGCCTTCTCCAAACTGCCATTTTGAGATCTCTCCACAGGTGTTCTATGGGATTCAGGTCTGGACTCATTGCTGGCCACCTTAGAAGTCTCCAGTGATTTCTCTCAAACCATTTTATAGTGCTTTTGGAAGTGTGTTTTGAGTCATTGTCCTGCTGGAAGACCCATGACCTGTGAGGGAGACCCAGCTTTCTCACACTGGGCCCTACATTATGCTGCAAAATTTGTTGGTAGTCTTCAGACTTCATAATGCCATGCATACGGTCAAGCAGTCCAGTGCCAGAGGCAGCAAAGCAACCCCAAAACACCAGGGAACCTCCGCCATGTTTGACTGTAGGGACTGTGTTCTTTTCTTTGAATGCCTCTTTTTTTTCCTGTACACTCTATGTTGATGCTTTTTGCCAAAAAGCTCTACTTTTGTCTCATCTGACCAGAGAACATTCTTCCAAAACGTTTTAGGCTTTCTCAGGTAAGTTTTGGCAAACTCCAGCCTGGCTTTTTTATGTCTCGGGGTAAGAAGTGGGGTCTTCCTGGGTATCCTACCATACAGTCCCTTTTCATTCAGACGGTGATGGATAGTACGTGTTGACACTGTTGTACCCTCGGACTGCAGGGCAGATCGAACTTGTTTGGATGTTAGTCGAGGTTCTTTATCCACCATCCGCACAATCTTGCGTTGAAATCTCTCGTCAATTTTTCTTTTCCGTCCACATCTAGGGAGGTTAGCCACAGTGCCATGGGCTTTAAACTTCTTGATGACACTGCGCACGGAAGACACAGGAACATTCAGGTCTTTGGAGATGGACTTGTAGCCTTGAGATTGCTCATGCTTCCTCACAATTTGGTTTCTCAAGTCCTCAGACAGTTCTTTGGTCTTCTTTCTTTTCTCCATGCTCAATGTGGTACACACAAGGACACAGGACAGAGGTTGAGTCAACTTTAATCCATGTTAACTGGCTGCAAGTGTGATTTAGTTATTGCCAACACCTGTTAGGTGCCACAGGTAAGTTACAGGTGCTGTTAATTACACGAATTAGAGAAGCATCACATGATTTTTCAAACAGTGCCAATACTTTTGTCCACCCCCTTTTTTAGGTTTGGTGAGGAATTGTATCCAATTTGGCTTTAGGACAATTCTTTTTGTGTTTTTTCATTGAAGACAAATTAAATGAAGATAATAATACCAAAGAATTTGTGATTGCAATCATTTTCAGGAATAAACTGAGTATTATCTGACAGAATTACAGGGGTGCCAATACTTTTCGCCACCACTGTAGTATATAATGGCCGACATATATTGCTCAATATAGTATCATGGCCCCATCTACTATATAATTGGCTTATCCCGTCTGTCTGTCCATCCAGGAATTGCCGGCCGGTCCAATCAGCGAAGCGGGATTTCAGAACAAGATGGCGGCCGTTAGCTCCATACTGTATATACTGGGCCCCATATATTGCTCCATACAGTATCATGGCCCCATATAGTATATAATAGGCCCCATATATTGCTCCACACAGTATATAATGGGACCCATATATTGCTCCATACAGTATATAATAGGCCCCATATATTGCTCCACACAGTGTATAATGGGCCCCATATATTGCTTCATACTGTATATACTGGGCCCCATATATTGCTTCATACAGTATATACTTGGCCCCATATATTGCTCCATACTGTATATACTGGGCCCCATATATTGCTCCATACAGTACTTACTGGGCCCCATAAATTGCTGCACAGTATAATGGCCCCATATAGTATAAAATAGGCCCGATATATTGCTCCATATAGTATAATGGCCATATATAGTATATAATGGGCCCTATATATTGCCCCATACAGTATATACTGGGCCCCATATATTGCTGCACAGTATAATGGCCCCATATAGTATATAATGGGCTCCATAAATTGCTAAATACAGTATAATGGCCCCAATATAATATATAAGGGGCCCCATATATTGCTCCATACAGCATAATGGCCCCATATAGTGCTCCATATAGTATAATGACCACATATAGTATATAATAGGCCCCATATATTGCTCCATACAGTATAATGGCCACATATAGTATATAATGGGCCCCATATATTGCTCCATACAGTATATAATGAGCCCCATATATTGCTCCATACAGCATAATGGTCCCATATAGTGCTCCATACAGTATAATGACCACATATAGTATCTAATAGGCCCCATATAGTGCTCCATACAGTATATACTGGGCCCCATATATTGCTCCATACAGTATATACTGGGCCCCATATATTGATCCACAGTATAATGGCCCCATATAGAATATAACGGGCCCCATATATTGATGCATACAGTATAATGGCTCCATATATTATATAATGGGCCCCATATATTGCTCCATACAGTATAAACTGGGCCCCATATATTGATCCACAGTATAATAGCCCCATATAGTATATAACGGGCCCCATATATTGCTCCATACAGTAAAATGGCTACGTATAGTATATAATAGGCCCCATATATTGCTCCATACAGTATAACGGCCCCATATAGTATATAATGGGCCCCATATATTGCTCCCATACAGTATATACTGAACCCCATATATTGCTGCACAGTATAATGGCCCCATATAATATATAATGGGCCCCATATATTGCTCCATGCAGTATAATGGCCCCATATAGTGTATAATGTGCCACATATTTTGCTCCATACAGTATATACTGGGCACCATAAATTGCTCAATACAATATAATGGCCCCATATAGTATATAATAGGCCCCATATAGTGCTCCAAACAGTAGAATGGGCCCCATATATTTCTCCACACAGTATATACTGGACCCCATATAATGCTCCATTAAGTATAATGGCCCCATATAGTGTATAATGGGCCCCACATATTGCTCCATACAGTATAATGGCCCAATATAGTGCTCCATACAGTATATACTGGACCCCATATATTGCTCCATAAAGCATAATGGCCCCATATAGTATATAATGAGCCCCATATATTGTTCCATACAGTATAATGGCCCCGTATATTGCTACATACAATATATGATGGGCCCCATATATTTCTCCATAGAGTATATAATGGCCCCATATATTGCTCCATAATGTATATACTGAGCCCCATATATTGTTCCATACAGTAATTACTGTGCCCCATATATTGATGCACAGTATAATGGCCCCATATAGTATAAAATAAGCCCGATATATTGTTCCATATAGTATAATGGCCACTTATAGTATATAATGGGCCCCATATATTGCTCCATATAGTATATACTGGGCCATATATTGCTGCACAGTATAATGGCCCCATATAGTATATAATGGGCTCCATAAATTGCTAAATACAGTAAAATGGCCCCATATAATATATAATGGGCCCCATATATTGCTCAATGCACCATAATGGCCCCATATAGTGCTCCATATAGTATAATGACCACATATAGTATATAATAGGCCCCATATATTGCTCCATACAGTATAATGGCCACATATAGTATATATTGGGCCCCATATATTGCTCCATACAGTATATAATGGGCCCCATATATTGCTCCATACAGTATAATGGCCCCATATTATATATAATGGGCCCCATATGTTGCTCCTTACAGCATAATAGCCCCATATAGTGTTCCATACGGTATAATGACCACATATAGTATATAATAGGCCCCGTATATTGCTTCATACAGTATAATGACCACATATTATATAATGGGCCCGATATATTGCTCCATACAGTATATAATGGGCCCCATACATTGCTCCATACAGCATAATGGACCCATATAGTGCTCCAAACAGTATAATGACCACATATAGTATATAACATAGTAACATAGTTTTTAAGGTTGAAGGAAGACCAAGTCCATCTAGTTCAACCCATAGCCTAACTTGTTGATCCAGAGGAAGGCAAAAAAAACCCATGTGGCAAACACTAAGCTCCACATTGGGGAAAAAAATTCCTTCCCAACTCCATACGACAATCAGACTAGTTTCCTGGATCAACGCCCTATCAAGGAATCTAGTATTTATAACCTATAATATTATACTTTTCAAGAAAGGCATCCATGCCCTTCTTAAATTTTAATAGTGAATCACTCATTACAGCATCATGCGGCAGAGAGCTCCATAGTCTCACTGCTCTTACAGTAAAGAATCCCCGTCTGTGATTATGATTAAACCTTCTTTCCTCCAGACGTAGAAGATGCCCCCTTGTCCCCGTCTCAGGCCTCAGAGTAAAAAGATCAGTAGAAAGGTCTTTGTACTGTCCCCTCATATACTTGTACATAGTAATAAGATGACCCCTAAGCCTTCTTTTTTCCACCTTAAATAACCCCAAGTGTAATAACCTGTCTCGGTATTGCAGACCCCCCAGTCCTCTAATAACCTTGGTCGCTCTTCTCTGCACCCGCTCTAGTTCAGCTATGTCTTTCTTATACACCGGAGACCAGAACTGTACACAGTATTCTAAGTGTGGTCGCACTAATGACTTGTATAGAGGTAAAATTATGTTCTCCTCATGAGCATCTATGCCTCTTTTAATGCATCCCATTATTTTATTTGCCTTTGCAGCAGCTGCCTGACACTGGCCACTAAACGTGAGCTTGTCGTCCACCAATACACCCAGGTCTTTTTCAGTTACAGTTTTGCCCAGTGTTTTACAATTAAGCATATAATTATACATTTTATTTCCTCTGCCCAAGTGCATTACCTTACATTTATCCCCATTAAAACTCATTTGCCATTTATCAGCCCAAGCTTCTAGTTTACATAGATCCTCCTGTAATATAAAATTGTCCTCCTCTGTATTGATTACCCTGCAGAGTTTAGTGTCATCTGCAAATATTGAAATATTACTCTGTATGCCCCCTAGAAGGTCATTAATAAATATGTTAAAAAGAAGGGGGCCCAATACTGACCCCTGTGGTACCCCACTGTTAACGGAGACCCAGTCTCAGTGTTTTCAATTAATAACCACCCTTTGTTTCCTATCACTGAGCCAATTCTTAACCCACATACATATATTTTCCCCTATCCCATTGTTCTCATTTTATGTATCAACCTTTTGTGTGGAACTGTATCAAAAGCTTTTGAAAAGTCCATATACAGAACACCCACTGCATTTCCTTGGTCCAGTCCAGAACTTGCCTCCTCATAAAAACTGATCAGATTAGTTTGACAAGAACGGTCCCTCGTAAACCCATGTTGATATTGGGTCATGAGGTTATTCTTCTTCAGATACTCTATCATAGCATCTCTTAGGAAACCCTCCAGGATTTTAGCCACAGTAGAGGTTAAGCTTACCGGCCTATAATTTCCAAGTTCAGTTTTTGTCCCCTTTTTGAATATTGGCACCACATTTGCTATACGCCAGTCCTGTGGTACAGACCTTGTTATTATGGAATCTTTAAAGATTAAAAATAATGGTCTATCTATGACGGTACTTAATTCCTGCAGTACTCGCGGGTGTATCCCATCCGGGCCCAGGGATTTGTCAACTTTAGTGATTTTTAGACGCCACCGTACTTCCTGCTGGGTTAAGCAAGTGACATTTACTGGAGAATTTTTGTTATCACTAATCATGTTTTCTGTCATGCGATTTTCTTGTGTAAATACGGTTGAAAAAAAATCATTTAGCATATTGGCTTTTTCCTCATCCTCATCCACCATTTCACCCAGACTATTTTTAAGGGGGCCAACACTATAATTTTTTAGTTTTTTACTATTTATGTAGTTAAAGAATATTTTGGGGTTATTTTTACTTTCTCTGGCAATGATTCTCTCTGCCTCAATCTTTGCTGCCTTGATTTTTTTTTTACATAAGTTATTTAATTTTCTATATTTATTTAATGCCTCATCACTACCTACTTGCTTTAGTTCTCTAAATGCTTTCTTTTTGTCACTTATTGCGCCCCTTACAGCTCCATTTAGCCATAGTGGTTTCCTCCTATTTCTAGCATGTTTATTCCCAAGGGGTATATATTGTGCACAGGTCCTATTCGGGATGTTAATAAATGTCTCCCATTTGCTTTGTGTAGCTTTATGTCTCAGGATATCGTCCCAGTTTATTGCACTAAGATCATCTCTTAATCGTTGGAAATTTGCCTTCCTGAAGTTTAGTGTCCTTGTAACCCCTCTACTACCCATCTTATTAAAGGTTACATGAAAACGTATTATTTTGTGATCACTATTACCCAAGTGACCCCCAACTCGTATATTTGATATGCGGTCTGGCCTATTGGTTAATATTAGGTCTAGCAGTGCCCCCCTTCTTGTTGGGTCCTGAACCAGTTGTGAAAGGTAATTGTCTCTCATAGTTGTCAAAAACCTATTACCTTTGCTTGAACTACATGTTTCTGTCCCCCAATGTATTTCCGTGTAGTTGAAGTCTCCCATAATAATGACTTCTCCTTGAGTCGCTGCTTCATCTATTTGCTTTACGAGAATATTCTCCGCTACTTCCATTATTTTTGGAGACTTATAACAAACCCCTATCAGTAATTTATTATTTTTTCCCCCTCCCCTTATCTCCACCCACAGGGACTCTACATTTTCATTAGATTCACATATATCCTCCCGTAAGACGGGTTTTAAGGATGATTTTACATATAAACACCCCCCCCGCCCCTCGCTTGTTTGTACGGTCATTTCTGAACAGACTATAGCCCTGTAAATTAGCTGCCCAGTCATGGCTCTCGTCCAGCCATGTCTCAGATATTCCTACCATGTCATAATTATTTTCCAACAAAATGAATTCTAATTCCTATATTTTGTTGGTGAGGCTTCTGGCATTAGTGTACATGCATTTTATGTATCTCTCTGTACCTCTATTCCTTCTTACTTTATTGACTGTTCTAACCCCACCCCCAATTTCTTTATTTGTGCCCAGGTCACTATCTGCACCATCTTCCCCACCTATAAAATAAATACCCTCCCCCCCAATCCCTAGTTTAAACACTCCTCCATAATAGGCCCCATATAGTGCTCCATACAGTATATATTGGGCCCCAAATATTGCTCCATACAGTATATACTGGACCACATATAGTATATAATAGGCCCCACATAGTGCTCCATACAGTATATACTGGACCCCATATATTGCTCCATACAGTATATAATGGGCCCCATATATTGCTCCATACAGTATAATGGCCCCATATAGTATATACTGGGCCCCATATATTGCTCCACACAGTATATACTGGGCCCCATATATTGCTCCACACAGTATATACTGGGCCCCATATATTGCTGCACAGTAAAATGGCCCCATATAGTGTATAATGTGCCAAATATTTTGCTCCATACTGTATATACTGGGCACCATACAGTATATACTGGGCACCATAAATTGATCCATACGGTACAATAGCATCTTATAGTATATAATGGACCCCACATATTGCTCAATACAGTATAATGGCCCCATATAGTGCTCCATATAGTATAATGACCATATATAATATATAATAGGCCCCATATATTGCTCCATACAGTATAATGGGCCCCATATATTGCTCCATACAGCATATACTGGACCTCATATATTGCTCCATAAAGTATAATGGCCTCATATAGTATATAATGGGCCCCATATATTGCTCCATACGGTATAATAGCCCCTTATAGTATTTAATTGGGCCCCACATATTGCTCCATACAGTATAATGGCCCCATATAGTGCTCCATACAGTGTATAATGGGCCCCATATATTGCTCCATAAAGTGTAAAGGCCGCATATAGTATATAATGAGCCCCATATATTGTTCCATACAGTATAATGGCCACATGTATTTCTCCATACAGTATAACCCCCTCATATAGTATATAACAGGCCCCATATAGTATATAATTGCCCCATATATTGCTCCATAAAGTGTAAAGGCCGCATATAGTATATAATGGCCCCATATAGTATATAATTGCCCCATATATTGCTCCATAAAGTGTAAAGCCCGCATATAGTATATAATGAGCCCCATATATTGTTCCATACAGTATAATGGCCACATGTATTTCTCCATACAGTATAACCCCCTCATATAGTATATAACAGGCCCCATATATTGCTCCATACAGTATATACTGGGCCCCATATACTGCTCCATACAGTATAATGGCCCCATATATTATATAATGGGCCCAATGTATTGCTCCATACAGTATATACTGGGCCCTAGATACTGTTCCATACAGTATAATGGCTACATATAATATATAATAGTTCCCATATATTGCTCCATACAGTGTAATGGCCACATATAGTATATAATAGGCCCCATATATTGCTCCATACAGTACTTACTGGTCCCCATATAGTATATAATAGGCCCCAAATATTGCTCCATACAGTATATACTGGGCCCCATATATTGCTCCATACAGTATATACTGGGCCCCATATATTGCTGCAAAGTATAATGGCCCCATGTAATATAGAAAGGGCCACATTTTTTGCTCAATACTGTATATACTGGGCCCCAATATATTGCTAAATACAGTATATACTGGGCCCCATATACTGCTGCACAATATAATTGCCCCATATAGTATATAATGGGCTCCATAAATAGCTCCATACAGTATAATGACCCCATATATTATACAATGGGCCCAATATATTGCTCCATACAGTATATACTGGGCCCCATATATTGCTCCATAATGTATATACTGAGCCCCATATATTGTTCCATACAGTAATTACTGTGCCCCATATATTGATGCACAGTATAATGGCCCCATATAGTATAAAATAAGCCCGATATATTGTTCCATATAGTATAATGGCCACTTATAGTATATAATGGGCCCCATATATTGCTCCATATAGTATATACTGGGCCATATATTGCTGCACAGTATAATGGCCCCATATAGTATATAATGGGCTCCATAAATTGCTAAATACAGTAAAATGGCCCCATATAATATATAATGGGCCCCATATATTGCTCCATACACCATAATGGCCCCATATAGTGCTCCATATAGTATAATGACCACATATAGTATATAATAGGCCCCATATATTGCTCCATACAGTATAATGGCCACATATAGTATATATTGGGCCCCATATATTGCTCCATACAGTATATAATGGGCCCCATATATTGCTCCATACAGTATAATGGCCCCATATTATATATAATGGGCCCCATATGTTGCTCCTTACAGCATATAAGCCCCATATAGTGTTCCATACGGTATAATGACCACATATAGTATATAATAGGCCCCGTATATTGCTTCATACAGTATAATGATCACATATTATATAATGGGCCCCATATATTGCTCCATACAGTATATAATGGGCCCCATACATTGCTCCATACAGCATAATGGACCCATATAGTATATAACATAGTAACATAGTTTTTAAGGTTGAAGGAAGACCAAGTCCATCTAGTTCAACCCATAGCCTAACTTGTTGATCCAGAGGAAGGCAACAAAAACCCATGTGGCAAACACTAAGCTCCACATTGGGGAAAAAAATTCCTTCCCAACTCCATACGACAATCAGACTAGTTCCCTGGATCAACGCCCTATCAAGGAATCTAGTATTTATAACCTATAATATTATACTTTTCAAGAAAGGCATGAATGCCCTTCTTAAATTTTAATAGTGAATCACTCATTACAACATCATGCGGCAGAGAGTTCCATAGTCTCACTGCTCTTACAGTAAAGAATCCCCGTCTGTGATTATGATTAAACCTTCTTTCCTCCAGACGTAGAAGATGCCCCCTTGTCCCCGTCTCAGGCCTCAGAGTAAAAAGATCAGTAGAAAGGTCTTTGTACTGTCCCCTCATATACTTGTACATAGTAATAAGATGACCCCTAAGCCTTCTTTTTTCCACCTTAAATAACCCCAAGTGTAATAACCTGTCTCGGTATTGCAGACCCCCCAGTCCTCTAATAACCTTGGTCGCTCTTCTCTGCACCCGCTCTAGTTCAGCTATGTCTTTCTTATACACCGGAGACCAGAACTGTACACAGTATTCTAAGTGTGGTCGCACTAATGACTTGTATAGAGGTAAAATTATGTTCTCCTCATGAGCATCTATGCCTCTTTTAATGCATCCCATTATTTTATTTGCCTTTGCAGCAGCTGCCTGACACTGGCCACTAGACGTGAGCTTGTCGTCCACCAATACACCCAGGTCTTTTTCAGTTACAGTTTTGCCCAGTGTTTTACAATTAAGCATATAATTATACATTTTATTTCCTCTGCCCAAGTGCATTACCTTACATTTATCCCCATTAAAACTCATTTGCCATTTATCAGCCCAAACTTCTAGTTTACATAGATCCTCCTGTAATATAAAATTGTCCTCCTCTGTATTGATTACCCTGCAGAGTTTAGTGTCATCTGCAAATATTGAAATATTACTCTGTATGCCCCCTACAAGGTCATTAATAAATATGTTAAAAAGAAGGGGGCCCAATACTGACCCCTGTGGTACCCCACTGTTAACGGAGACCCAGTCTCAGTGTTTTCAATTAATAAACACCCTTTGTTTCCTATCACTGAGCCAATTCTTAACCCACATACATATATTTTCCCCTATCCCCATTGTTCTCATTTTATGTATCAACCTTTTGTGTGGAACTGTATCAAAAGCTTTTGAAAAGTCCATATACAGAACACGCACTGCATTTCCTTGGTCCAGTCCAGAACTTGCCTCCTCATAAAAACTGATCAGATTAGTTTGACAGGAACGGTCCCTCGTAAACCCATGTTGATATTGGGTCATGAGGTTATTCTTCTTCAGATACTCTATCATAGCATCTCTTAGGAAACCCTCCAGGATTTTAGCCACAGTAGAGGTTAAGCTTACCGGCCTATAATTTCCAAGTTCAGTTTTTGTCCCCTTTTTGAATATTGGCACCACATTTGCTATACGCCAGTCCTGTGGTACAGACCTTGTTATTATGGAATCTTTAAAGATTAAAAATAATGGTCTATCTATGACGGTACTTAATTCCTGCAGTACTCGCGGGTGTATCCCATCCGGGCCCAGGGATTTGTCAACTTTAGTGATTTTTAGACGCCGCCGTACTTCCTGCTGGGTTAAGCAAGTGACATTTACTGGAGAATTTTTGTTGTCACTAATCATGTTTTCTGTCATGCGATTTTCTTGTGTAAATACGGTTGAAAAAAAATCATTTAGCATATTAGCTTTTTCCTCATCCTCATCCACCATTTCACCCAGACTATTTTTAAGGGGGCCAACACTATAATTTTTTAGTTTTTTACTATTTATGTAGTTAAAGAATATTTTGGGGTTATTTTTACTTTCTCTGGCAATGATTCTCTCTGCCTCAATCTTTGCTGCCTTGATTTTTTTTTTACATAAGTTATTTAATTTTCTATATTTATTTAATGCCTCATCACTACCTACTTGCTTTAGTTCTCTAAATGCTTTCTTTTTGTCACTTATTGTGCCCCTTACAGCTCTATTTAGCCATAGTGGTTTCCTCCTATTTCTAGCATGTTTATTCCCAAGGGGTATATATTGTGCACAGGTCCTATTCAGGAGGTTAATAAATGTCTCCCATTTGCTTTGTGTAGCTTTATGTCTCAGGATATCGTCCCAGTTTATTGCACTAAGATCATCTCTTAATCGTTGGAAATTTGCCTTCCTGAAGTTTAGTGTCCTTGTAACCCTTCTACTACACATCTTATTAAAGGTTACATGAAAACGTATTATTTTGTGATCACTATTACCCAAGTGACCCCCAACTCGTATATTTGATATGCGGTCTGGCCTATTGGTTAATATTAGGTCTAGCAGTGCCCCCCTTCTTGTTGGGTCCTGAACCAGTTGTGAAAGGTAATTGTCTCTCATAGTTGTCAAAACCTATTACCTTTGCTTGAACTACATGTTTCTGTCCCCCAATGTATTTCCGTGTAGTTGAAGTCTCCCATAATAATGACTTCTCCTTGAGTCGCTGCTTCATCTATTTGCTTTACGAGAATATTCTCCGCTACTTCCATTATTTTTGGAGACTTATAACAAACCCCTATCAGTAATTTATTATTTTTTCCCCCTCCCCTTATCTCCACCCACAGGGACTCTACATTTTCATTAGATTCACATATATCCTCCCGTAAGACGGGTTTTAAGGATGATTTTACATATAAACACCCCCCCCGCCCCTCGCTTGTTTGTACGGTCATTTCTGAACAGACTATAGCCCTGTAAGTTAACTGCCCAGTCATGGCTCTCGTCCAGCCACGTCTCAGATATTCCTACCATGTCATAATTATTTTCCAACAAAATGAATTCTAATTCCTCCATTTTGTTGGTGAGGCTTCTGGCATTAGTGTACATACATTTTATGTATCTCTCTGTACCTCTATTCCTTCTTACTTTATTGACTGTTCTAACCCCACCCCCAATTTCTTTATTTGTGCCCAGGTCATTCTCTGCACCATCTTCCCCAGCTATAAAATAAATACCCCCCCCCAATCCCTAGTTTAAACACTCCTCCATAATAGGCCCCATATAGTGCTCCATACAGTATATATTGGGCCCCATATATTGCTCCATACAGTATATACTGGACCACATATAGTATATAATAGGCCCCACATAGTGCTCCATACAGTATATACTGGACCCCATATATTGCTCCACAGTATAATGGGCCCCATATATTGCGCCATACAGTATAATGGCCCCATATAGTATATACTGGGCCCCATATATTGCTCCACACAGTATATACTGGGCCCCATATATTGCTCCACACATTATATACTGGGCCCCATATATTGCTGCACAGTAAAATGGCCCCATATAGTGTATAATGTGCCAAATATTTTGCTCCATACTGTATATACTGGGCCCCATACAGTATATACTGGGCACCATAAATTGATCCATACGGTACAATAGCATCTTATAGTATATAATGGACCCCACATATTGCTCCATACAGTATAATGGTCCCATATAGTGTATAATGTTCCACATATTTTGCTCCATACAGTATATACTGGGCACCATAAATTGCTCAATACAGTATAATGGCCCCATATAGAGCTCCATAGAGTATAATGGGCCCATATATTGCTCCATACAGTATATACTGGACCCCATATATTGCTCCATACAGTATAATAGCCCCTTATAGTATATAATGGGTCCCACATTTTGCTCCATACAGTATAATGGCCCCATATAGTGCTCCATACAGTATATACTGGACCCCATATATTGCTTCATAAATTTAAACGGCCCCATGTAGTATATGATGATCCCCATATATTGTTCCATACAGTATAATGGACACATTTATTTCTCCATACAGTATAATAGCCCCTTATAGTATATAATAGGCCCCACATATTGCTCCATACAGTATAATGGCCCCTTATATTGCTACATACAGTATATAATGGGCCCCATATATGGCTCCATACAGTATATAATGGGCCCCATATATTTATCCATACAGTATATACTGGGCCCCATTTATTGCTCCATACACTATAATGGCCCTATATAGTATATAATAGGCCCCATATATTGCTCTATGCAGTATAATGGCCCCATATAGTATAAATAGGAACCTTATATTGCTACACACAGTATATAATGGGCCCCATATATTGCTCCATACAGTATATAATGGGCCCAATATATTGCTCCATACAGTAAAATGGCCCATATAGTATATAATAGGCCCCATATATTGATCCATACAGTATAATGGCCCCATATAGTATATAATGGGCCCCATATATTGCTCCATACAGTATACACTGAGCCCCAGATATTGTCCCACAGTATAATGGCCCCTAATAATATATAAAGGGCCATTTTTTTGCTCCATACAGTATATTTTGGGCCCCATATATTGCTCCATACAGTATATACTGGGCCCCATGTATTGCTTCACAGCATAATGGCCCCATATAGTGTATAATGTGCCACATATTTTGCTCCATACTGTATATACTGGGCACCATAAATTGCTCAATACAGTATAAGGGCCTCATATAGTATATAATGGGCCCCATATATTGCTCCATACAGTATTATGGCCCATATATTGCCCAGGGGAGGAAATTGTGCAACCCACCTCGGGGTCCTGGGATCCCCCAGTACCCCTGGAACACTTGTGTGCTGAAGATCTAGCGGTAGCAAAACAAATGCTGAGAGAATAGTGTCATGTGTTCTCCAAAGATGACTTTGATATAGGCTGTATCCTGTCGTTGCATTTGAAAATCAATTTGAAAGACACGACCCCAGTAACCAGAAGTGACATGTCTGTGCTAAAACCATTACATTGTGAAGTGAAAGAATATTTACAAGATCTCATCAACAGAGGTTGGGTCCAAAAGTCGAAGTCATCTTATTCCTCTCCAATTTTCTGTGTTAGGAAGAAGGATGGTACGTTGTGACTCTGTTGTGATTACTGGGAACTAAACCGAAAGTCAGTACCTGATCGACACCCGATACCAAAGATCCTAGATATGCTGGATAGCCTATCAAGAAGCACCTGGTTCTCTGTCCTCGATCAGAGTAAGGCATACCACCAAAGGTTTGTCGAAGAGTCCAGTAGACCTTTGACAGCATTCATCACACCGTGGAGATTATATGAGTGGATCTGCATACCGTTTGGACTCAGTTCAGCTCCAGCATAATTTCAGATGAGCATGGAGTCATGTTTAGAAGGATTGAGGGACGATATCTGCCAGCCGTACTTGGATGACAATGTGGTACACAGCAAAACCTTCCGGGAGCATGTTGAACACGTGAGGACCGTATTTCAACGATATCAACAACATGGAGTTAAGTTGACCCCAAAGAAGTGTGAACTGTTCAAAAGACAAGTCCGATTTCTAGGAAAAATTGTGTCCAGAGAAGGATATACCATGGACCCAGCAGAAATCGCTCCTGTACTGACCTTAAAAGACAGGCAGCCCTCGACCGTCGGGGAGTTGATGCAGATATTAGGATTCCTCTCCTACTATCGTACTTACGATCGGAACTTCTCCAGGATTGTCGCCGCACTATACCTCCTCTTGGGGGGGATAACAGAGACAACAACACTCATGGAGTAAAAGAAGAACGCGGGTAGAACCGGGCTTAAAAGAAAGAATGCCGTTTCATCCCAACAGCCCATTCTCTGGACAGCAGACCACCAGGAGGTATTGGAAGAACTAGTAGACTACCTGGTAAAACCTTGGGATATCCTGATTTCAATTTACCATTTGTTCTTCATTGTGACGCTCCTCAAGTTGGACTGGGAGCTGCCCTGTATCAGCATCAAGATGGAAAAATGAGAGTCATCGGTTACGGTTCTAGAACGTTCACAGATGTCGAGAAGAATTACCATCTACATTCCGGAAAATTGGAGTTCCTGGCATTGCAATGGGCTACCTGAGAACGATTTAGAGATTAGTTCTACTAGAGGAAAGAGTTTGAGGTATGCACTGACAAAAACCCTTTGACCTATGTCCTTACTACAGCCAAACTGATTGCAACGGATCAGAGATGGGTCGCTGAACTAGCTGACTTCAATTTCAGCATCAAGTACAGGCCAAGAAAATGCAATGTGGATGCTGACGGATTGTCAAGAATGCCACTAGAGCCTGAGGAGTTCATGCAAGAATGCTCAGAGGAAGTCAGTCTGGAAGCAATTGAGATCAGTACCCAAGCAGTACAAGCTTATCAGGAGGAAGACACACGAATATGGTATCCGTTGATGGTGGAAAACACCATAAAAACGAGAGAACAAGATCACCCCCGGTCTATTCAACAATTACCAAAACGGCAGCACAACGAGAAGATCAGATAATTGGTAGACTACTACTATTCCGTAGGTTGGTCTTCAAAGAACTCCATGAAAACATGGGACACCTGGGAGTGGAAAGGACAACCAACTTGATTCATGAACGTTTCTTCTGGCCGCACATACAGAGAGGTATTGAGAGGTACGTGACCAGGGAGTGTGCGTGTCTGAAACACATCAACACATCAACCCAGGCACCTATGGGAAACATCCAAACTATATATCCGTTTGAGATGGTCTCAATAGACTTTCTACATCTCGAGACGTGCAAGGGTGGTTACAAATACATCTTGGTGGTGATGGACCATTTCGCTCGATTTGCTCAAACATATGTCACCACCAATACATCGAGTCGAACAGCGGCAGAGAAGATCTTCAATGATTTTGCTGTGAGGTTTGGGTTCCCTACAAGGTTACGCCATGGCCAAGAAAGAGAATTTGAGAACCAGCTCTTTGCCAAGCTCGGAAAGTACTGTAGAATTCAGAGATCCCACAAAACGCCCTATCACTCAGAGGGTAATGGACAAGTGGAATATTTTAGCCAAACATTATTGTCAATGTTGCGCACTTTAACTGCTGATGAGAAGAAAGACTGGAAGAGTTCTCTGTCAAGAGTGGTACATGCCTATAACTGTACAAAGTCCAACGGGTTGCTCACCCTTTTTCCTATTGTATGGACGGTCTCCAAGACTGCCAATCGACATCATGTTCCATACTCCGGTGTCAGAGACTTACAGATTGTATCCGGAGTACGTTCGGAAATGGAAGGAACGGATGGCAGAGGCATACAGTATAGCGTCCAAAGTAGTTACGCAAGGACTGAGCAAGAGTAATGAGTACTATGATCGAAAATGTTATGGAGCAGAATTGGCACCAGGAAGCCAGGTGCTAGTCAAGAAAGTATGTGAGAAATGCGGTCCAGGAAAACGTTCGGACTTGGAAGACGAGGTGTATGTGGTCGTAAGAAGAAAAGCTGATGACAGCCCAGTGTATGAAATCCGATTGGAAATGGGAGACAAGAAAACCAGAATAGTCCATCGAAATTTACTACTACCCTGTGACTATCTCCCACCACAACAAGACTTCCCAGAAGTAGACTGACATCGTCCGAGATTGACTAAAAGACCACCACAGACTGAAGCTCCGGAGGTGGATAGTGACCTTGAAAGTTCCGATGGAGAAGAACACACCATTGTATCTCTCGGACCAGCAAGGAGAGGGATGTACCATCCTCAGGAGAGTGAACTAAACCCTGAGGCTCCAGAGTTCGTACAAAGGAGTATAGATGAAGTCCAATTCAGATCTGATGATCGAACACCGGCTCCTGAAGAGACCGATAGACACTCAGGAGGAGCAAAATTACCAGACTGTGCGGAAACAAGCGACTCAGGAGAACTACAGGAACTTACAGAGGCAGCTCCATGAGCATTTGAGGATGCACGGGAAATGAGTGCGGCGGAAGAAACTTCTGTGACCGAAGAACCCGTGGTCTATGAGGAACAACCCACCAGGAGGATGTCGACGCGAGAAGTGAGGAAGCCCATGATGCTGACGTATGAGACACTTGCTGAACCGAGTCAAGTGCCAAGGACTGTCGACTGGAAACAGGTATCTCTGCCTGTGGACTAGGTAAGCCCACTTGAGTGGTATTCACCAACATGAGGCAGTATTGAAGATGTTGCCAGGTGGAAAGACTTGTTTTCATGCTTTGATTTTCCTTAAAAGACTTTGTAGAAACAAAGAATTGTTAAAGCATAGAGAGAGAGAGCTGGTTGAAGAGGTACGAAAAGCTCCAGCTGAAGAGATGCTGAGTGTTTTAATTGTGTTAATTGTTTATTTCTTACAGGCATCCTACAAGAAAAAGGTTATAAGATTAGGTTGTTATCAATGCTTATGAACGTTATACTAATTTCACAATGCCAATTTGCATATAAAGTTATTCAACTTTCACCACTGTCTCAGAATTGGTTAGATTGATCAATTAAGACGAATGTCGAGGACGACATTCAAAAAGGAGGGAAATGTGTGGCATGCAGAAGTAGTAAGGTTGCTTTAAAAGCATTCAGCAACTATTAGAAGTAACACAGGTACATGAGACAGGAAGTGTTGTGCTCCAGAAGCATCCAGGAACTAGAGGGGTTAACACAGTCACAGGAAAAGGGGAGTGTTTTAGCAGAGCCCCAGGGGGATTGTGGGGAAGTTGTGTAGTACTGTTTGGCTGGAGCCGAAGAGAAAGGTGGTGTGTGTGTTCTGTATCTCACAGAAGCGCCCCTGCAAGTGAAAAGGATTCAAGTCAGGAGTGAAGCTAAGCACAGGTCAGGGAGAGTTCCTGAACTAACAGTGCAGAATATTGTCAGGCAGACAGATAAGGACTGTAAGAAATGGTGTCACAGGGATCATCTCCCTCAGCAAACCCATCCCCCCTCCTCCATCTCCCTCTGCTGTAAAGAATGCTGTGCTCATTAATGTGCCTTTGCATTAGAACTGTGCTGTTCTGTACTACTGGGAAGACTGTGAACTGCTGTGCTGCTAGGGAAACTGTATTGTTTGTTACTGGAGTCTGTTGCTCATAAGACTTAACTTGCACTGGCTGTGCGGTTTCTTATTAAAAGCTACTGTTCTACCGTTTATAAGGACTCTTGTCAAGTGTGAAACAACCTACGTGTTTGTGCCTGAGGGTCAATACCCCTGTGTGCCTGAGAGAAGCTTCAGCACATGGTCTATGGTCTCCCTGAGTAACTGTTTCCCCAGGATTCCAAAGAATTCATGTAATCTGTCTCGCCCCTACCTGAACCTAGCGGCGTGCATGTAACATGTATATGTTAAAGGGTGAGAATTTCCAACATCCCATGTCTCAAACAATATTTAATACTAAGTTCTATATGGCATGTGATACTGAATATGTTATCTATGTTTTACAATGCCCATGTAAATTATTATATGTGGGGAAAACAACTTGGGATTTTAAAACTAGAATAAATCACCATCGATATACAATTAGGAAAAAGAAATTAGATTTACCTATGTGAAAGCATTTTGTGGAATTGGGACAAAAATGGAAGGATCTTATGTAAGCACTTTATATATGTAATTTTTATGATGTGTTGGACCCTGACAGAAGACCACAATCCAAAGACCTTGAACTAAAGATGGCCGTTTATTATATATGGTTCTATAAGTGCTTCCTGTAAGTGTTTCCTTCACCCTCACCCACTACTTGGTTCCCCCTATCTTTGGTTCCCCCCCATCTCCTCTATCCCGGGCCAGGGCAGCACCCTGGTGCATTTATGCCCCCTACAGAACAGGAGTGGTGTAGTGTTGAGTGCGAAGTGGGGTTCAGGTCCTCTTACCTGGGAGAGGAGATACCACATCTCTATCTGAGGTGCAGTACCCCTGTGGCGACTGAACCCTCAGGGGCGCCACACAACAAATAAAAAAACAAAAGACTTAACATGAGAAATATAATACAGAACATAAAACTATAAAGATAGATATGACGTAATGCTTAAGTAAGGACCACAAGATCTGGCAGATACAGACACCAAGTCTATGAGCAATGGTGAAAAATATATATTGCAGTTTGTAAGAGCCACAAAATAATATACATGAAGACCAGAGATGGAGGTAGGCAGGTCCCTAACTCCAAAATATATATAGTGTAGAAGATACTATGTCTCTATGGGGAAATAAATATGCAGGGTACAACGCAAAATAGAAATAAGCAATACTTAACATGGGACTATAAAAAATGAAACAGATGGTACATAGAAGGTGGGGGGATTGAATGGTGGTCACAAAGAAGCCCCAAGTCCAAAGTCCACTGGAGAGTCCTGATCTAGAACTAATTTATCCCAAACTGTAAAATAAGATACAAAGCGGAACCTTATCATATATGTCAGGCCACTAACGGATGGAGCAGAACATGAGGAATGGGTGGGAAAGCAGGAGGGGTAGTTTTATTGTCATAAAAAAACAGAAGAGAGAAAGAGGTGGAAAATGAAACCATGCTAGGAGCAGATAAAAAGTGTAGAGGAAGGGAAAAAAACATAGGAAAAGACTGAATAAGAGGAAAGAAAAATAAAATAAAAATGAAGATGAAAAAAAATAAAGGAAAAAATAAAATTAATAAAAAATAAAATAAAATAAAAAAATAAAGATGAAAAAAGGGGAAAAATAAAGATAAAAGATGAAAAATAAAGAAAAATAATGAAAAATGAACCATAAGGAATAAAAAATAATAGATTATTTAGAAAGAATAAATAATAATAATCAAAGAAATTAAAAAATATGTAGCAGCCTGATGTGCTCCAGGTTCCTAAATACATGGGATGATGAGATTCCTGATATAAAACGGATCAAGAAGACTGTCCTCCTGTCTTGAATAATAAATACTTTGATCTCTGCAATATTCACATAATTCCGATACTTCAATGTCCTATAAATTAGTACTAGATGGTGGCCGGATTCTGGCGCCGCTCATCTCCCGGCTGCATCGCCGCTGACTTCCGTCCGGCAGATGAGCCGCTAACGACCTCCATCTTTTTCTGAAATCCCGCGTCGCTGATTGGCCGCGGCCAGACCAATCAGCAACGCGGGATTTCCTGGACAGACAGACAGACAGACAGGATAAGACGATTATATATATTAGATATTTTACTGTATTGCAGTTACCTATTGTTAAACGTGTGATACAATACCTGCAACATTGTTTTAAAATGGATATTTACTGATGTTTATAACAGGATTCGGATTTATATCTTATTGCTGTATGTTTGTAACATTTATTATAAAGAATTCTTCAAGAAACGAGTTTAAAAAAAACAATAATAATTCTGCACACATAGATATTCTCATAAGAAAGACAAAACCTCACTTTTATTTTCCCAAATATTCAGGGTTCAGGTTTATTAACGTTTTAAATTGACCGACTGCACTGGAGTTGTCAATATTAAAATGAATAATCAAAAATACAAATTGAGCACACAGTGCATATATATATATATTTATTTATTTATAACCAAAAGTTTGGTTCAGCATCCTCCAAATTTGATATCTATCTATCTATCTAATCCAAAAATATGGAGGCAGCACACAGTTGAAGAAATTTTTTTTTTTATTATTTAATAGTCCATGTGGCGACGTTTCGGTCCAGTATTGTGCACCTTTCTGAAGCTACATGGGCTATTACATAATATAAATTTTTCTACTTCATCTGTGTGCTGCCTACATATTTTTGGATTATATAAGAGGACTGGTATATAACAGGGGGCTTTTCACCTAAACTTTTTGCTTGTGCTGTTTTTTATCTTATTTCATATCTATCTATCTATCTATCTATCTATCTATCTATCTATCTATCTATCTATCTATCTATCCATCTATCTCATTGTGAGGTGAGATCAGAATGAAAATGATGTCACAAGTGATGTGATGACATCACCGCATTCTATATCCCTGTGTTCCGGCCTAAGGGAAATCACTGCCTTACAGACTCCCAAGGGTGAGGCAGCCCCTTTTCTTTTTCGTCACGAACGAAGCAAAAATTGATTATAAAATGGATAAAGAGAGAAGAAGAGCCCATAGAGATCGGGTTCTCAGTGAGAGGAGAGGATTAAATGAAGAGCAGGTACCATTGTTCGCTATTGGGCGAAAAGACTTTATACTACCGGACGTGGACACTGATGCCTCAGAAATGGCGTCCAAACGTCAAACTCTGGACAAAATGAGAAAGACCAAAAGATACGAGATCCTTACAGGGAGAAGGAAAATGGAGACCCTCATGGAGTCTCACTCTGCAACGTCCGCTGAGCTTCAGAGGGCCATACTTATCTCCTTGATAAAACTCAGAGATCTGGTCCCTGAAATACGGAGGAGGAACAAAGATGTCATCCTCAATAAGAGGAGAAACATCAGCGCAGAGTTAGAGCTGGAAGAGGTTCTCCAAGAGACACCGAGACAAGTCACATCCTCCAGATCTGAAAGTCTGGAGGCACCGAAACTACAAAGAGCGGCAGCCCAGAAGAGGATCAGGAACAGCAGAGACTGGGTTGTCCAATGTAGAAGACGTCTCATCTATGCCAACCCCATTATAAATGGGAATGGTGCATTGCGGAGGTCGAGGTCATCAGCTGAAAACATCTCCATCCCAGAGAACAAACAGCTGAGTGTTTCTCCACCAAACACATCACTGGATACAGATGGACCAGGTAAGATGGATCTGCTCAGTGTAATAAGACTGGGGGTGAGGAGGATTATACTCCTAATATTATGTACTGGCATCAATTATCAAAAGTGCAGAAAAACTGTCCTTGTTGCCCATAGCAACCAATCACAATGCGGCTTTCATTGTTCCATAGAATGTTAAGAGATGGAATCTACAGTATGTTGTGATTCGTTGCTATGGACAACAGGGACAGTTTTGCTATTGGACAGTTTTGATAAATGAGAGCCCAAATATTAGACATTTCCTGCTCATTTACATAATGCCATTTAAAATTATAATATTTTCTCTGGAGCTACATTTGTTAACCCCTTATTGACCAGGCAACCTTTTTTTTTCTCTCCCTCCTTTGAAAACCCATAACTATTTATTTATTAATTTTTCTGGCAATGTAGCTGTATGTGGACTTGTTTTTTTAGTGGACGAGCTGTAGTTTTCAACATTATTTATTTTACCATTCAATGTTCTGGAACACGGGGAAAAAGATTTAATCTGTGGTAAAATTGTGGAAAAAAAGTGATTCCAACATTGTTTTTTTTCTAGATGTTCATTGAGTGGTAAAAATGACCTGACAAAATGATTCCCCATGTCAGTTACAGCTATGATACTGCTGAACTTGCATAGGGGTTTCTAAAAAATACTTAAGAATTTTATTTAAAACAAATGCTTTGTGTGGCCATGTTCTGAGACATTGGAACTGTGTGATTGTGATCGCTGGATGGAGATGTGTGAGGGCTTGATGATTTTTTGCGTGGTGAACTGTAGCTTTTATTGATACCTTTCCTGGGTAGACAGGACACTGTGATATCTTTTTATTGCAATTTTTTAGGTGGATACAGCGCCCCCCAAAAATGCAATTTTAATGTTTAATTTTTTTATCATGTTAGTGTTCACTGTTTGCAATATTTAATTTTATATTTTTGTAAATCGGACTTATGCGGATGTCGTGATACAAGATGTGCTTATAAATATGATTATAATTATGTCAATTTGGTGATTCAAATATTTTTTACATTTTCCCTTTTTTAAACTATTTTTTTTATTTACTTCACTTTTTAGTTTCCTTGGGGGACTTAAACCTGTGATTTTCTGATCGCTTGTACTGTATACTGTGGTAGAACTGTATATAGATAAATTGACATTCTCGTATGAAATTAAGCCAGGCTGGTCTTAACACTAGGCCAAAAGTGACAGACTGGGGCTTTCAGCAGTAGGCCCAGGTAGTCATTTTAAACAATTGACCCCCTGCAATAGTGTCCTGGGGGGTTAATAGGTGCTGGTGCACACAAATCGGCAATAGCTTCATTTAAATATCACTGTCAGCATTGAAATGGTTAAACTACAGTAATTGGAGTGTGCTCCAGTCGCTGCAGTTATAGGCAAGTGTCAGCTATGTAATACAGCCAGCATCTGCCTGATATGGTGCATGCTCAGCTAATGAGCCCGCTTCATACATTTTATGCACAACATGACAAACATTTCCATTATGTGTTCGCAAAGGGTTTAATAAATCTTGTATTTTCTCAGCAGATGGAGGCCTTATGATACCCCCTGACATAGAAGACATGCCAGCAGAAGACCCCGGTGATGCTAGAATCTGTATTTCACCCCTGAGAGAAGTGGTCAACACTAATAATACTATTGACTTTGACAGCCTTGACTTCCAGAAAGTTCTTGGAAAGGGAGGCTTCGGAAATGTAAGTGTGAATTTATCCTCCACCATGTTCATCAATGTATCCTGCACCAGATGCACAGGAGGGTTGTACATATTCATTACAGGATGCTCATATGTAATGATATATGAGATAAACTAGTGAACTACTACACACTAATAGATGGGAGTTTGGTCTGATCTGTTGTGATTTTTCTCCAGGTCATCTTGGCATTAGATCTGGTCAATGAAGGACTTCAGGCCATTAAAATCATGGACAGAAGTTATTGTAGAGAGGACATATTCTCTACAGAGCTAGAAGTCCTGAGAATGGCTGCCGGATGCCCCTACCTAATGACTATGCGGGCGTTTATGGAATCACCATTGGAGTATGTGATAGCCATGGACTATATGGCCGGAGGAGACCTGTTTGACCACATGGCAGATTCAATGCTGTTTAACACAAGGACAACAAGGTAAATGTCTTATACTGAATATTAATAATCCGTTGCCCTCGCACTGTAGTCCTAGAGCAATGGACAACGACAACAGGAGAAAATAATGACATGAAAAGGACACGTGTGTGATCTCCTCATGTTCTCTGTATGATTGTGCATGTAACCACTGATCCATCCTTTCTACTCCACAGACTCTTTGCGGCAGAGATGGTGTGCGGACTCCAGTTCCTGCATGAATGCGGCGTCATACATAGGTAATCATTTCACCTTCATAAATCTGTCACCTGTGACTCTCTGTTGTCTCCTTACATATCTATTGTAGAAAGTTCTTTCCATGAATTGTCCTCACAATCAGTGTCTGCTCCTTCTCCCTGCAGTGACCTGAAGCCAGATAATATCCTCCTCCAAGACACCGGACACATCAAAATCTCCGACTTTGGCTTAGCAGCCATGAATGTATTTGAGGATGGCATAGTGAAGAACAAGGTTGGCACTAAGGGTTACATAGCGCCCGAGGTAAGGAACATCTCTGTGTGATTGATGCCAATAGTAGGATTGAGGGATAATCTGATCCCAATGTATCCTGCTGATATCTAATCACAGACCGGTCCTCATAGTCTCTGTGTGTAAATCCCCTTCCCGGTATATTAAGCTCCTCTCCAATCTCATGTTTCCACAGATAATGGACAGTAAAGGCTACAACCATCTGGCAGACTCCTTTTCCTTCGGCGTCATCTTATATATAATGAGTGTAGGTGACCAGCCATTCTATTGCAAAGGCACAATGGACGAATACCACCAGTCTCTGCGTGATGACATCCCTTATTTTCCACCTGGGATCTGCTGTCATACCATGGACATCATAAAAGGGGTGAGTAAGATCAGATGGATAAGTATGATGGGGGGATTACTAAAAGAGATAGAAGATAAGATGGGAATAGTCCATAGACATTGTGTAAAAACTTGTCAGTAATAATACATAATATAATGACTAATGGTCTTTATCATTTTCTAGTTTCTCTGCAAATCTCCATCTGCCCGATCTGCCATTACATCATCCATCAGATCGCATCCGTTTTTCTATTCTATAGACTGGAGCGATGTGGAGTCCGGCAGAGCCGACCCACCATTCCCATATTGCTATGTAAGTACAACACATACAGACATCCATAGTGTTATCACTACCCAGTAACACACTTACCCACTATACACCTTATCGCTATATCCCCCTAGTACTGTATATACTGTATGTGAGGGGCTGATTCTCAGACGTGTATATTTCTCTTCTTACAGCAGGAGTATTAGGCTGATAAAAATCAGCCCCATTCCAGCAACATCCAGGAATGAAGATTTACATTAATCGGATGAGACACTTACACTGGACTTTCTTATTTACCGGACTGTGACAAACCTACCAAGCTTCCACCACATAACATCCAAGTAGATTTGAGCACCAAACATCCAGGGATTTATTCCGATCGCCATATTTGGGGTCAGGAAGGAATTTTTTTCCCTTGATATGAGGATGATCCAGCAACGAGTCCTCAGGGTTATTTTTCGCCTTCCTCTGGATCAACATAGCAAGTAATTAAAGGCTGAAATTGAAGGACTTCTTTCAGCCATACTTGCTATGTTACCATCTGGACGACTCATCTACAATGTGGTGGTAAGGAGACGACTACAAGATATGGACATAAAGAAGGAAGCGGCTGCTCCTTCTCCTACTTGGCCATGTACAGACACAAGGAAGCGGCTGCTCCTTCTCCTACTTGGCCATGTACAGACAGAAGGAAGCGGCTGCTCCTTCCTCTACCAGGCCATGGTCAGACAGAAGGAAGCGGCTGCTCCTTCACCTTCCTGACCATGGTCAGACAGAAGGCCATATGGCTAATCGCGATGCTGAAGGAATCCAGGAAAACTCCAACTATACAGATCACAAGTCACACATTCCTGCTCTTCTCCTCTCTCATGTGTGATCCAGACCTGGATGTCCAAAAGCGGCAAAAGTGTAAGCCGAGGCCTGAGGAGCAGAATCATCTGCTCCTTTCTATAGAAAGTCACTGTATCTACACACTTTCTTTTATCATCATTGCAAATTTGTAACAACTTTATTGCACAAATATATATATATGTATATATAAAACATCTAAGTGTCTTTTGTGCGTTTGGTTAAATTCTTCTCATATACAGACCTGCTTTTTGTTATTTTTATTAATATCATGATAAGGACAAGGTATTTTGGAGCCTTAGGCAAATGAAGCCTATGGTGACCCCCACCAAAGGAATAGGCAAGAAACTGAGGTAACAGGACCCCTAATACTGCACCTCCTCCCTCCGATCAGTCCGATAATAATCTCTGACGACCACTTCCACTCAAATTATTACTTTTCTCACCAAAAAAATACCAGCACAAGTAAAAAAAAATGTGGCATACTTTAGGGATGAGGCTTAAAAGGGAGCGCAATGTCAAAGTTCTATATAGAATCGTTCATTGTTTGTGGACCAATTACACATTACAAGGGACAAATAGCGTTATTCATCCCTGACATTCTATATTTTAAATGTCCTACCCAAGGATAGTGATGGAAACTAATATAGCTGTTAGTATAATGGAGGCCGTGGGTTTCAATTAAGGTCATGTGACAGATGCAACTTGTAACAAAACTGATGGCGTTTCTAGTGCCGTATTCCTGTGTGGCGCCATCCTGTAACAGAGAACACACCGGAAGTAGCCTGCGTCTTGTTGGAGTTACCGGCAGGGGAGGGAGCTGATTACAGCTCTTTTGCTCCTGTCCTGGGCAGCGCTCAGATTGTCTTAAAGAGGCAAATACAATTCAGTGCAGAGAGGGAGCGACAGGCGGTGAGCGGTGTTAGTGACTCACTGAATGCCTGTGACTGGAGGAAGGGGCCGAAACAATGTCATTTTTTTTTTTAAACTGAGCCCCCTCGGGGAGACAAGGGGTAGCGCCCTAGGCTAGTGCCTACCCTGCCTACCTGTCGAACCAGCCCTTATTATGAATCATGTTTGATAATTTTTTTGTGATCTTTATTAATTCATTCTTCGTTCACTTTTTTCCTAATAAATACTATAATCAATGTAGTCTTGACCTATATTTATATCTGTATATGGGCACTTTGTGGTGGTAACAAATCCACATTGTATCAATTTTTCAAAGACCCCGGTGCTGTCATCTTTTTCATATGTTTTTATTATTTTCAAGGAGCTTTTCCACCCTAATGGCAATGTGCCCAGGGCATTCTGGTTAATACCAGATGAAGGGGAACGCAGTCTCCATTATTTGATTGGACTACACATGATAGGATGAGATACACAGCTCAGCAGACTGTATTATTTGATTGAACTGCACATGATAGGATTAGATACACAGCTTAAAGGGAAACCGTCACCAGAAATAACGCTATTAGCCTGCACATATGGGGTTAATCTGCAGGATAACAGCGTTATTATGCTGCCCGGCGCCTGCACTCAGCCAAATACGTGCAGAATCAAAGCTTTCCTGTATTATAAAAACACATTTAAAATACAGCTTCAACATCTGCACCAAAAACACATCAAATAAGGGAGAAAATTCATAAAAAAGGCAGCGAAAATGCAATAATGAGTATTTACTCTCTGTGTGAACTCGGCCTTAAAGACACCAAAAAAGCCAGATGTCATATAGTGATGCTTATGTAAAAATGAAAGAGTTCTGACTAATGTGGCGTCCCTGCAGGTCCAGTTGCCACAGAGGTACTGCATCTCACCCAGAGGTGTGGTACCCCACTCTTAGGTAAGGATGGAGTACTACCCAGGACCCACACATCTACATCCAACACTACACCACGCCAGACCAGCAGGCAGTGCAATATGCACTTGTTCACTGCGGAGCCCTGTCCCTGGCTGGAAGGGGGGGAACCAAGAGAGGGGGAACCATGTAGTTTGTGTGGATGGAGGAAGAAGTTCAGTAGAGCACAGACTTGGAGTCAGGAGAAAGAGTTGAGTGGAGAGGAGTCTGTGAGAACTCAGGAGGAGCTCTGCTCAGGAGAGCAAGGAGGAGAGAGAGAGAGGAAAGAAGAGAGGAGCAGTGAGGAGGGCTTCAGGAAGACAGAAGGGATCCCAGAGGCACGGCGAGTGCAGAGGCAACCCGTGACCCCGAATTTACGCTGACGTGGAGGGATCAGGCTGCAGAAGGGGACCGGCCCCAAACTAGTTGAGAACAACCACTCTCAGCTAGCCAACCGGAGGCAGCAGCATTTTCAAGGTGTTGCAGCCAAAATCCACAATTACATCGCCGAAAAGGTGGCCGCATAGGGTCCAGGGGACTGAGAGCACGTCGCCCGACAAGACCCGAGGCCACTAGCTTGGGACACTGATTGTGAGGTGCAGGGCAGGAGGGTGAGAGCCAGCGCAGTGAGACGACCGAAAAAGGTACATAGAACGGGGTCCCGTGTAAGTGCTCCTGAGATACCTGAGGGTTTGCTGGACCCCTACCCCGGAGGACACAGGACGATGTTACACACCGGTAACTGTAACCTGGAGTCTTGAACAACTGTGAGTAAAACCTGAAGACCCACTGTGTCCTTGAATAATTGATGCGCCATCAACTGCCCTGCACTACACTGCACCGACAACATCTACCTCATAAAATCACCATCTACACTGCCCTGGAGCTAAGCTCTGCCTGTGGAGAACTGAACCAACTTTGCTGCGTCACCATCGGCTCCAGTGGATCTGCACCGCAGCGGTAGCCCTATATAGCCGCATACCACAGGTGGCGTCACAAAATATTATTCTCCAAAACTTTATTCCCGTTTTACTTTTCCTTTAATTGACCGCTCTGGGTCGCGGACCGGGTCACCGCCACCATGACATCCCCAGCATCGACCGACCCGGCTACCGAGTACCCCACGGCCCAGGGGGCGCTTCAGATACAACTAAAAATGACAAAAATAAATCCAAGTCCCAATTTGAGATGAGCGGATCGATTTGCAAGACTCCGGTTCATGTTCCAGGGCAGTGGCACCTGGCAGGTAGACGGGAGGCCTGCGGATCTCTTACATTCGGAGTCTCTAGGACAGCCTTTGATTTGTCATGACTGTTATGACATCATCAGTCTGTAAAAAGTTGACTGTAAAAGTTTGAAGTTGTGAAATAGGACCTGCTGTACTATGAATGTTATGTGTTGTATTTAAGTTGATTTTCTCCCCTAGAATTAATGCAATCTTTTCCACTCTGATTCCTGCAGAATTTTAGAGAAAAACCTCCTTATAAATTGGAGTTGTATATACAGTTGACACCAGAAGTTTACATACACTATATAAAAAGACACATATGCATGTTTTTCTCAATATACAGTTATATGAAAAAGTTTGGGCACCCCTATTAATCTTAAGCTTAATGTTTTATAAAAATTGGTGTTTTTGCAACAGCTATTTCAGTTTGATATATGTAATAACTGTTGGACACAGTAATGTTTCTGCCTTGACATGAGGTTTATTGTACTAACAGAAAATGTGCAATCTGCATTCAAACAAAATTTGACAGGTGCATAAGTATGGGCACCCTTATCATTTTCTTGTTTTAAATACTCCTACCTACTTTTTACTGATTTACTAAAGCACTTTTTTGGTTTTGTAACCTCATTGAGCTTTGAACTTCATAGCCAGGTGTATGCAATCATGAGAAAAGCTACTTAAAGTGGCGACTTGCAAGTTGTTCTCCTGTTTGAATCTCCTCTGAAGAGTGGCATCATGGGCTCCTCAAAACAACTGTCAAATGATCTGAAAACAAAGATTATTCAACATAGTTGTTCAGGGGAAGGATACAAAAAGCTGTCTCAGAGATTTAACCTGTCAGTTTCCACTGTGAGGAACATAGTAAGGAAATGGAAGAACACAGGGACAGTTCTTGTTAAGGCCCGAAGTGGCAGGCCAAGAAAAACATCAGAAAGGCAGAGAAGAAGAATGGTGAGATCAGTCAAGGACAATCCTCAGACCACCTCCAGAGAGCTGTAGCATCAACTTGCTGCAGATGGTGTCACTGTGCATCGGTCAACTATACAACGCACTTTGCACAAGGAGAAGCTGTATGGGAGAGTGATGCAAAAGAAGCCGTTTCTGCAAGCACGCCACAAACAGAGTCGGCTGAGGTATGCAAAAGCACATTTGGAGAAGCCAATTTCTTTTAGTAAGAAGGTCCTATGGACTGATGAAACCAAGATTGAGTTGTTTGGTCATACAAAAAGGCGTTATGCATGGCGGCAAAAAAACACAGCATTCCAAGAAAAACACTTGCTCCCCACAGTAAAATTTGGTGGAGGTTCCATCATGCTTTGGGGCTGTGTGGCCAATGCCGGCACCGGGAATCTTGTTAAAGTTGAGGGACGCATGGATTCCACTCAGTATCAGCAGATTCTTGACAATAATGTTCAAGAATCAGTGACAAAGTTGAAGTTACGCAGGGGATGGATCTTTCAGCAAGACAATGATCCAAAACACCGCTCCAAATCTACTCAGGCATTCATGCAGAGGAACAATTACAATGTTCTGGAATGGCCATCCCAGTCCCCATTGAACATCTGTGGGATCATTTGAAGAGGGCTGTCCATGCTCGGCGACCATCAAACTTAACTGAACTGGAATTGTTTTGTAGAGAGGAATGGTCAAAAATACCTTCATCCAGGATCCAGGAAATCATTAAAAGCTACAGGAAGCGACTAGAGGCTGTTATTTTTGCAAAAGGAGGATCACTAAATATTAATGTCACTTTTCTGATGAGGTGCCCATACTTATGCACCTGTCAAATTTTGTTTGAATGCAGATTGCACATTTTCTGTTAGTACAATAAACCTCATTTCAAGGCAGAAACATTACTGTGTCCAACAGTTATTACATATATCAAACTGAAATAGCTGTTGCAAAAAAAACAATTTTTATAAAACATTAAGCTTAAGATTAATAGGGGTGCCCAAACTTTTTCATATAACTGTATAACTTGAAATCAGAATAAACCTTTCCCATTTTAGGTCAATTAGGATTACCATAATTTTTAATATTTGCACAAAATGCCAGAATAATGAGAGAGAGAGAATGTTTTAAGGCATTTTTATTACTTACTACAAAGTCAAAAGTTTACATACATTTCATTAGTATTTGGTGCCATTGCCCTTAAACTGAATGACTTGGGTCTGACTTCCACAAGCTTCTCACAATAGTTGGTCGGAATTCGGGCCCATTCCTCCTGACAAAACTGGTGTAACTGATCCAGGTTTGTAGGTCGCCTTGCTCACACCTGCCTTTTCAGCTTTGCCCATAAATTTTCAATAGGATTGAGATGAGGGTTCTGTAATGGCCACTTCAAAACATTGACTTTGTTATCCTTAAGCCACTTTGTTAGCATTTTGGCAGTATGTTTCTGTAACATACCTGGCGGCGTCCTTGCATAGTGGTCCATCTCCCACTGTGCAAGAGCGCGCACTTGATCTCCAGTCCAGTCTGCTAGCCTGGCTTCCCTCCATGCTGTTTGCTTGCCTCTGTGTCTGCTGCTTAAGGGCGGCGCCCGATCACTTCCTGTTTCTTGTACCTGCTGCAGGCACACCCCTTGTGTGTTCTCAGCCTATTGCTGTCTGTCATCTGCTATTTAACCCAGCTGCTCCAATGAATCCCTGCCTGAGCATTGTGTTTCATTCAGTGTGGTCTTTCACTCTGATTGTGCCAGGTCCCCTTCTGTGTTCTCTTGTCTGCCTATCCTGGAGGCTGTATTTCCAGGCCTGTCTGAACACGCTCCTTGCCTGTTCGTCTCGCCTTCTAGGGGCCGCATACCTAGACCTGCTCCTGTACCTTGTCTGTCCTGTCTGAACACGCTCCTGGCCTGTTCCTCCCACCTTCTAGGGGCTGCATTCCTAGACCCGCTCCTGTATCTTGCTACTGTGTCTGTTCTTGTCTGTATACTCTTCTAGCCTGTTTTCCCGTGTTTCTCTACGTCCGTACCTTTCCTTTTTCTGCACAGTCTGAACTCGTACCTAACTCCTGCTCGTTGTCACTGTACTCCCGGTTGTGAGTTTGTGGTCCACTCGCTACTTCACTGCAAGTACCCTGTGGGTATCTGGTTCTGCCTTTCCCTTCCTGTCTGTTCCGTGTGAACAGAGCCCTGTTCTAGCCTGCTCTGCCTTTGCTCACTGCTCCGGCGGTTCTAGCCTGCTCTGCCTTTGCTCACCACTCCGGCGGTTCTAGCCTGCTCTGCCTTTGCTCACCGCTCCGGCGGCTCTAGCCTGCTCTGCCTTTGCTCACTGCTCTGGCGGTTCTAGCCTGCTCTGCCTTTGCTCACCGCTCCGGCGGTTCTAGCCTGCTCTGCCTTTGCTCACCGCTCCGGCGGTTCTAGCCTGCTCTGCCTTTGCTCACCGCTCCAGTGGTTCTAGCCTGCTCTGCCTTTGCTCACCGCTCCGGCGGTTCTAGCCTGCTCTGCCTTTGCTCACCGCTCCGGCGGTTCTAGTCTGCTCTGCCTTTGCTCACCGCTCTGGCGGTTCTAGCCTGCTCTGCCTTTGCTCACCGCTCCGGCGGTTCTAGCCTGCTCTGCCTTTGCTCACCGCTCCGGCGGTTCTAGCCTGCTCTGCCTTTGCTCACCGCTCCGGCGGTTCTAGCCTGCTCTGCCTTTGCTCACCGCTCTGGCGGTTCTAGCCTGCTCTGCCTTTGCTCACCGCTCTGGCGGTTCTAGCCTGCTCTGCTCTTGCTCACCGCTCCGGCGGTTCTAGCCTGCTCTGCTCTTGCTCGCCGCTCCTGGCGGTTCTAGCCTGCTCTGCTCTTGCTCGCCGCTCCAGGCGGCCTTGTCCTGCTCTGCTCTTGCTCCGAGCGGCCTTGTCTTGCTCTGCTCTTGCTCGCCGCTCCGGGCGGCCTTGTCTTGCTCTGTTCTTGCTCGCCGCTCCAGGCGGCCTCGTCCTGCTCTGCTCTTGCTCACCGCTCCGGGCGGCCTCGTCCTGCTCTGCTCTTGCTCCGGGCGGCCTTGTCCTGCTCTGCTCTTGCTCGCTGCTCCGGGCGGCCTTGTCCTGCTCTGCTCTTGCTCGCCGATCCAGGCGGCCTCGTCCTCCTCTGCTCTTGCTCGCCGCTCCAGGCGGCCTCGTCCTGCTCTGCTCTCGCTCGCCGCTTTAGGCGGTCTCGTCCTGCCCTGCTCTCGCTCGCCTCTCTGGGCGGCCTCACTCTGCTGTGTTTGTCCGCCACATCTGTGGTTCTGTTCCTGAGTCCCACTGTGTACTGGGTCCTATCCCGCCTGTGTTCCTACCTGCTAGCGCCTCCCTGTCTGCACTCTAGCCATGCTTGCCTGTACCCCCCTGCCTGCATACCCGCCTGCCTGCATACCAGTCGTGCCTGCCTATACCCACCAGTCTGTGTGCCAGCCTAACCTGTCTGTTCCTGTATTCCCCTGTGTGGGTCAACAGCTGTGTCCGGGGTCTGTCCTGGAGTAGCACCTGGTCCCTCTGCTCGGTTCCTCCTTGGTGCACTGGCGTCGTATGCCGTCGTGCGACCCTGGTCGGATCGGGTGAATACCTAGTTACGCCCCTCCAGGCATTCACTCTCCGGCATGGTCCAGTGGAATCGCACGCACACGCCGCTCAGCCCGGGCGTGTGCATTACAGTTTCAGGTCATTGTCCATTTGGAAGACCCATTTCTTACCAAGCTTTAACTTCCTGGCTGATGTCTTGAGATGTTGCTTCAGTATTGTCACATGATCTTCTTTTCTCATGATGCCATCTATTTTGTGAAGGGCACCAGACCCTCCTGCAGCAAAACAACCCCACAACATGATGATGCCACCCCCGTATTTCACAGTTGGGATAGTATTCTTAGGCCTCCAAGCTTCTCCCTTTTTCCTCCAAACTTAACGATGGTCATTATGCCCAAAAAGTTCAATTTTAGTTTCTTCAGACCAAAGGACAAGTTTCCAAAAATTAAGATCTTTGTTCCTGTGTACATTTACAAACATTAATCTGGTTTCTTTATGTTTCTTTTGGAGTAATGACTTCTTCCTGGCAGCATGGACTTTCAGCCTATGTTGATACAGTACTCGTTTCACTGTGGATATTGACACAATATTATCAGCTTCTGCCATCATCTTCACAAGGTCTTTTGCTTTTGTCCTTGGATTTATATTCACATGTTGGACCAAAGCACGTTCATCTCTGGGACACAGAACCCATTACCTTACTGAGCAGTATGAATGCTGGACATTCCCATCTTGTTTGTACTTATGTATAATTGTTTGTACAGATGAGCGAGGCACCTTCAGGTATCTTGAAATTGTACCCAAGGATGAGCCAGACTTGTGAAAGTCCACATTTCTCTTCCTGATATCTTGGCTGATTTCTTTACACTTTCCCATGATGCTACACAAAAAAGAAGTGTGTTTCAGGTGTGCATTAAAATACATTCACATCCAAATTTTTTTTGCTCTTAATCCTGATTATTTATATCTATAACGCCACTGCTTAAAACCGTGGTCAGACGTGATATGATATTGCTTCTGTAATAATCGTGACATTTTTTGGAGCATGCCAAATTTTACCCTTCATTTAAAGTCTGCAAGTTATGTGTTGTTCAACATATTCACACTTGGTCGCTGACCAATGCCACATCTATAAGGCCACTGCCTAAAACCATGGTCATCAGACATTATCCGATATTACTGCTGTAATAATCATGACATTTTTTGGAGCATGCCAAATGTTACCCTCCATTTAAAGTCTGCCAGCTGTGTGTTATTCATGCTATTCACACTTGGTCTATGAACAATACCACATCTATAAGGCCACTGCCTAAAACCGTGGTCATCAGACGTCATCTGATATTACTGCAGTAATCATGACATTTTTTGGAGCGTGCCAAATATTACCCTCCATTTAAAGTCTGCCAGTTGTGTGTTGTTCATCCTATTCACACTTGATCGCTGACCAATACCACATCTATAAGGCGACTGCCTAAAACCGTGGTCATCAGACGTCATCTGATATTACTGCAGTAATCATGACATTTTTTGGAGCGTGCCAAATATTACCCTCCATTTAAAGTCTGCCAGTTGTGTGTTGTTCATCCTATTCACACTTGGTCGCTGACCAATACCACATGTATAAGGCCACTGCCTAAAACCGTAGTCATCAGACGTTATCCGATATTACTGAGGAGATAATCGTGACATTTTTTGGAGCAAGCTACATATTACCCTCCATTTAAAGTCTGCCAGTTGTGTGTTGTTCATCCTATTCACACTTGATCGCTGACCAATACCACATCTATAAGGCCATTGCCTAAAATCCTGGTCATCAGACGTGATCCGATATTACTGCAGTTATAAACGTGACATTTTTTGGAGCGGGCCAAAAATTACACTCCATTTAAAATGGGCAAAACGCTTGGCAAGGGACAGTGAAGTGGACGTAATGGTGATGGTGCACGCAAAGGCCTATGCCGTGGGCAAGCTGAAATTATGTCTGCTGAGTGAGCACAACAAGCACCCACATCATGGTCACCCTATCTTCCTGTCCCACTTTGTAGGGGGCAGCGGAACCCCACTCTTAAAGCCAGAGCAGTGTGAAAAGGTTGTTGGTTGGATAGCATATAATGCTTCCAGTCACTTTGCCACCACCACCACCGTCTTTCACACTGTCCAGTCTCAGTAGCCATGAGTATGGACCACATATTCCTCACCCTGATCCTCCTTACTCTCACTATGCCGAGTGCCCAGAGACAACTGATCCCACACTTGAACGCTCAGAAGAGCTGTTTACTTTCCCATTTATAGATTTGGGCCTCTCTCCTGGCCCGTTTCAAGTGGGGCAAGAAGAGATCACATGTAGCTATGCCCAAATATTTGAGCAGCCATGGTTACATAAAGGCGACGGTCGAAAAGTGCAATTACTGTCGCAAGAGGTGGATGATGATGATGAGACACAATTGCCAGCGAGTCAGAAGGAGGCCCAGGGTGCATACGGGGAAGACGAGGTGGGACATTAACACGAGGAAAGTTGCCAGTCCAACTGTTAGGTCTTCCAGAGTCTGGCTCTTTTTTAAAAACTGTCCAGTTAACCCAAAAAAAGGCTATTTGCAAAATCTGCCATGCCAGCATCATCAGGGGCAGCAAAACTACCAGCCTGACCACCACCAGCAAGCTCAGGCACATGACAGCAAAGCACCAGACTAGTAATGCCAGAGTCCAGAAACAGTGTCTAAGGGTGACAATACTGCCTGTACCGCTGTTGTGCATGCACGCCAATCCTCTGTCCATGGTGCAGGCGAAGATGCCTCCCGCCCTGCACCTGTAGTTTGACACTCACAACCACCACCATCAGCAACCACGTGCACATCCTTGTCCCAGGGCTGCATTCATTTGTCCCTGCCCCAGTCCTTTGAACGCAAGCGCAAATATGCAGCCAACCACCCACAGGCCATAGCACTAAACTGCCACATTTCTAAAATGCTTGCACTTTAAATATTGTCTTTTAGGCTCGTGGAGACGCAATCTTTCTTCAACCTCATGGTGGCGGCCATCCCTCAGTACTCGGTTTCCAGCTGCCACTATTTCTCCCTGTGTGGTGTCCCTGCCTTACACAAGCACGTGTCCCAGATCATTAGCCGTGCCCTCAACAATGCAGTTACAGGGAAGGTCCACCTAACCACGGACACATGGACAAGTGCTTGTGGCCAGGGACGATACATCTCGCTGATGGCACACTGGGTTAATAGGGGAAGCCGGGACCCAGTCGGAAGGAACACATCCTCCTGACGCCAAGGATTGTGGGCCCTGGGTCAATCAGGGTTGCCCCTACATTATAAAGCTCCTGCACCTCCTCCTCCTCTTCAGCCTCCATCTCCGAAATTACCACATCAGTAGGAAGCTGGAAGCACTGCAGTACTGCATCGGCCAAGTGGCAACAGGCTGTGCTGAAGCTGATATGCTTATGGGACAAACCGCACACCTCTATGGTGTTGTTGACAGCTTTAACAGAGCAGGCAGAACTCTGGCTGTCACCGCTGCACCTACAGCCAGGCATGGTGGTGTGTGACAATGGCCAGAACCTGGTGGTGGCTCTGAAGCTTGGCAACCTCGCACAAGTACCATGCCTGTTCCATGTGCTCAACCTAGTGATTCAGCGGTTTTTCAAAACTTACCCGGATCTGCCGGAGCTGGTTGTCAAAGCAACCCCACAACATGATGATGCCACCCCCGTATTTCACAGTTGGGATGGTATTCTTAGGCTTCCAATCTTCTCCCTTTTTCCTCCAAACTTAACGATGGTCATTATGCCCAAAAAGTTCAATTTTAGTTTCTTCAGACCACAGGACAAGTTTCCAAAAATTAAGGTCTTTGTTCCTGTATACATTTACAAACATTAATCTGGTTTCTTTATGTTTCTTTTGGAGTAATGACTTCTTCCTGGCAGCATGGACTTTCAGCCTATGTTGATACAGTACTCGTTTCACTGTGGATATTGACACAATCTTATCAGCTTCTGCCATCATCTTCACAAGGTCTTTTGCTTTTGTCCTTGGATTTATATGCACATGTTGGACCAAAGCACGTTCATATCTGGGACACAGAACCCATTACCTTCCTGAGCAGTATGAATGCTGGACATTCCCATCTTGTTTGTACTTATGTATAATTGTTTGTACAGATGAGCGAGGCACCTTCAGGTATCTTGAAATTGTACCCAAGGATGAGCCAGACTTGTGAAAGTCCACATTTCTCTTCCTGATATCTTGGCTGATTTCTTTACACTTTCCCATGATGCTACACAAAAAAGAAGTGTGTTTCAGATGTGCATTAAAATACATTCACATCCAAATTTTTTTTTGCTCTTAATCCTGATTATTTATATCTATAACGCCACTGCTTAAAACCGTGGTCAGACGTGATATGATATTACTTCTGTAATAATCGTGACATGTTTTGGAGCATGCCAAATATTACCCTCCATTTAAAGTCTGCAAGTTATGTGTTGTTCAACATATTCACACTTGGTCGCTGACCAATGCCACATCTATAAGGCCACTGCCTAAAACCATGGTCATCAGACATTATCCGATATTACTGCTGTAATAATCATGACATTTTTTGGAGCATGCCAAATTTTACCCTCCATTTAAAGTCTGCCAGCTGTGTGTTATTCATGCTATTCACACTTGGTCTATGACCAATACCACATCTATAAGGCCTAAAACCGTGGTCATCAGACGTCATCTGATATTACTGCGGTAATCATGACATTTTTTGGAGCGTGCCAAATATTACCCTCCATTTAAAGTCTGCCAGTTGTGTGTTGTTCATCCTATTCACACTTCGTCGCTGACCAATACCACATTTATAAGGCCACTGCCCAAAACCGTAGTCATCAGACGTTATCCGATATTACTGAGGAGATAATCGTGACATTTTTTGGAGCAAGCTACATATTACCCTCCATTTAAAGTCTGCCAGTTGTGTGTTGTTCATCCTATTCACACTTGATCACTGACCAATACCACATCTATAAGGCCATTGCCTAAAACCCTGGTCATCAGACGTGATCCGATATTACTGCAGTTATAATCGTGACATTTTTTGGAGCGGGCCAAAAATTACACTCCATTTAAAATGGGCAAAACGCTTGGCAAGGGACAGTGAAGTGGACGTAATGGTGATGGTGCACGCAAAGGCCTATGCCGTGGGCAAGCTGAAATTATGTCTGCTGAGTGAGCACAACAAGCACCCACATCATGGTCACCCTATCTTCCTGTCCCACTTTGTAGGGGGCAGCGGAACCCCACTCTTAAAGCCAGAGCAGTGTGAAAAGGTTGTTGGTTGGATAGCATATAATGCTTCCAGTCACTTTGCCACCACCACCACCGTCTTTCACACTGTCCAGTCTCAGTAGCCATGAGTATGGACCACATATTCCTCACCCTGATCCTCCTTACTCCCACTATGCCGAGTGCCCAGAGACAACTGATCCCACACTTGAACGCTCAGAAGAGCTGTTTACTTTCCCATTTATAGATTTGGGCCTCTCTCCTGGCCCGTTTCAAGTGGGGCAAGAAGAGATCACATGTAGCTATGCCCAAATATTTGAGCAGCCATGGTTACATAAAGGCGACGGTCGAAAAGTGCAATTACTGTCGCAAGAGGTGGATGATGATGATGAGACACAATTGCCAGCGAGTCAGAAGGAGGCCCAGGGTGCATACGGGGAAGACGAGGTGGGACATTAACACGAGGAAAGTTGCCAGTCCAACTGTTAGGTCTTCCAGAGTCTGGCTCTTTTTTAAAAACTGTCCAGTTAACCCAAAAAAAGGCTATTTGCAAAATATGCCATGCCAGAATCATCAGGGGCAGCAAAACTACCAGCCTGACCACCACCAGCAAGCTCAGGCACATGACAGCAAAGCACCCGACTAGTAATGTCAGAGTCCAGAAACAGTGTCTAAGGGTGACAATACTGCCTGTACCGCTGTTGTGCGTGCACACCAATCCTCTGTCCATGGTGCAGGCAAAGATGCCTCCCGCCCTGCACCTGTAGTTTGACACTCACAACCACCACCATCAGCAACCACGTGCACATCCTTGTCCCAGGGCTGCATTCATTTGTCGCTGCCCCAGTCCTTTGAACGCAAGCGCAAATATGCAGCCAACCACCCACAGGCCATAGCACTAAACTGCCACATTTCTAAAATGCTTGCACTTTAAATATTGTCTTTTAGGCTCGTGGAGACACAATCTTTCTTCAACCTCATGGTGGCGGCCATCCCTCAGTACTCGATTTCCAGCTGCCACTATTTCTCCCTGTGTGGTGTCCCTGCCTTACACAAGCACGTGTCCCAGATCATTAGCCGTGCCCTCAACAATGCAGTTACAGGGAAGGTCCACCTAACCACGGACACATGGACAAGTGCTTGTGGCCAGGGACGATACATCTCGCTGATGGCACACTGGGTTAATAGGGAAAGCCGGGACCCAGTCGGACGGAACACATCCTCCTGACGCCAAGGATTGTGGGCCCTGGGTCAATCAGGGTTGCCCCTACATTATAAAGCTCCTGCACCTCCTCCTCCTCTTCAGCCTCCATCTCCGAAATTACCACATCAGTAGGAAGCTGGAAGCACTGCAGTACTGCCTCGGCCAAGTGGCAACAGGCTGTGCTGAAGCTGATATGCTTATGGGACAAACCGCACACCTCTATGGTGTTTTTGACAGCTTTAACAGAGCAGGCAGAACTCTGGCTGTCACCGCTGCACCTACAGCCAGGCATGGTGGTGTGTGACAATGGCCAGAACCTGGTGGTGGCTCTGAAGCTTGGCAACCTCGCACAAGTACCATGCCTGGTCCATGTGCTCAACCTAGTGATTCAGCGGTTTTTCAAAACTTACCCGGATCTGCCGGAGCTGGTTGTCAAAGTACGCCGTCAGTCTACCCATTTCGGAAAGTCAGCTACAGCTTCCACCACCCTCGCTGTGCTTCAGCAGCGCTTGCAGCTTCCAGCTCATCAACTGGTGTGTGATGTCACCATACAGTAGAACTCAACCTTGCATATGTTGGGGAGGATTTGTGAGCAGCAGAGGGCAGTCGTTGAGTACCAGCTTCAATACGCCTGTCGGTATTCAAGTCAGCCTCCACACATAAGAGCTGATGAGTGGGCATAAATGTCTGACATCTGTGCCATCCTCCAAAACTTTGAGGACTCCATCAAGATGGTGAGCGGCGATGACGTCACCATCCTTCTTCTCTGTCTAATGAAACGCTTGTTGCTCACAATTAAAGAGGAGGCATTGCAGGCGGAGCATGATATGGAGCAAGGAACTATACAGGTTGATGCTACACAGCCTAGCCTCATCTCATCTCAATGCAGGTTGGGTGATAATGAGGAGAAGGAGGAACAGGAGGAGGAACAGGAGCTGGTTTCATGCGCTACAGATGTTACTACCCACACAACATTCATACCGCCTGGTCAGCGTGGATGGCGTGAGGAGAGGGAGAATGAAGAGGTGGAAAGGTGGAGGATGAGGAGGAGGAAAGCATGGACAGTCGTCCTCTTTGTCAGGAAAGGGAAGTCTTGGCTGTTGGCAGTCTGGCTGTTAGAATCTATGTTGTTTTACTATCGGCCATCTTGTTGTGGTTTGCTGGCTTCTAGTCTTTTCCTCTGGTGCTGGGTGTCTTGGTCACGTGATCTCTTCACTCTTTATTACTTAGCACCTGTCTCCCATTCCATGCTGCACATCAGTGTTGTTACGCTTGTGCTCTGGCTAAGTAGCCTTGTTAAGTTCTTTGTGCTTTGGACAATTGATTGCTTGGGACTTCTTGTTCCACCAGTTTTGTTCCCTTTTATCTTCGTTTCTGCAACTAACTTTTCTGTTAGGAGGTCTCCAGTTTTGCTCCCAGTCCTTAGATCTTTTAGGGACCCCTTTTCCCCTTCCTTCATGTCTTCGTTTCAGTTCAGTGCAGGAGTTTAGGTGCGGCTATTCATAATAGGGCACCCACTCCAGCGTAGGGTTAAGCTGAGTCTCAGTGAAGGGACAGCTTTTCCCTCCTATTCCTTAGTTCTAAGTTGCAGTACATAACAGTATGTCCCGCCCTGTTTAAAACAAAAAAAGTTTTTTTTTTTTTCTCCTCTCCTCTTCCTGGGTTATCTTCAGTATGTGTACCATCCAGGAGCTTGCTCAATGCTTGAAAGGATTGACTCTGGAGGTTGCCGATCTTCAGCAGTACATGAGTAAATACCCTGCAGAATGCTATGAAGAACTTAAGGTAGGATTACCTGAGTGTTTCTCGGGTAAACAACAGAATTTTTTTTCATTTAAAAACGCTTGTTTGTTGTATTTTCGGCTCAGACCTAAATCTTCTGGGAGTGAACTACAGTGTGTAGGTGTGGCACCCCAGGGGTCTGGTTTTCCACAGTAATGTAATGTTATGTCTGAGAGCAGGTGGGAGGTCCTTTGGTCAGGGATCCTGTGCATGCCACACCTCCTGCCCAGTCTTGGGAGGGGAAGAACTTCCCCTGTATAAACCCGGGGCTGAGGCAGGGTGAGTCAGACAAGGAGAGTGGAGACAAGAAGCAGCATAGGAAACAGCAGAGTTACAAGGAGTCAGGGGCTGGCAGCTGCAGAGCTCGCCCTGACTAAGAAGATTCTTTACCGGACCCGGAGTCCGAGGCTGTGGGGACTAACTCCTACCCAGCAGCAGAATCCGTCAGGCAGGGGATTTCAGGTCCTCTGGCCCAGAAGCCCGAAGGCACGGTCACACGCGTGGGACCAGCACCGCCATCGTGGAGCGGAAGCCATTAGAAGGCCCCGAGTCACCGGCCATACGGGTGAGCACCACACGGTACACTCAGGGACGTGGGCTACTTACATCAGCTTCTAGCAAGGTAGCCAGAAGAGTACAGTCAGTTTGGGAGGCCTACAACTACGCCTGGCCAGGGGAGATCCCATCTGCTCAAAGACTGACCAGGCCCCGTTTGCTAGCAAGTACTCCGGGAGGGTCTGTCGTTGTTACCAGTAAAGACCCTGAACTACACCGTACCGTCTCTGAGTGGTTCCTGCTACCCCCATCATCCACGTCGGCTGCCCTGAGGCCATACCCCTCCCGTTGGGGGTTATACTATCACGCTGCACAATCCTACCACCGGCCTCAGCGGTCTGCCCTGCAGCAGCAGCTTCCTGGCTGCACTCAACGGGTGGCGTAGTCATCAACTATTTACTACTAATAGACTGCCGTCTAGTTTGACTCCCTGGGCACGGACCGGGTCACCGCCACGAGACTACAACCCTCCACTGATCCGGCTCCGGGTAGGCTCCCGCGTGCGCAACGCCGCGCGACACAGGCCCAGGGGCGCGTCAACTTTGGCGTAGTCGGCAGGATTTCGTGCCCGCAACCACCGGGTACTGCGTGCCTGAAAAGCAAAGACTGTTCAAACTTACCAGTGGTGAAGGTTTCCCGCCATCCGGCGCCATCTTCTACCTTCTTCCCGCCATCCGTGAAGTTTTCCCGCCATCCGGCGCCATCTTCGACCTTCTTCCCGCCATCCGTGGAGTTTTCCCGCCATTGGACGCCATCTTGAGGACGCCGCGCGGGAAGAAGAGGGGTATGGACTCCGAAAGCGCGCGAGAACTGAAGCCCCGCCTCACGTCCGGACGTTGCGTAAGGTCCTGGAAGGAGCCCAGCAGACGCCGACGTCACAGGAGCGCGACGGAAGGTCCTCAACCCTGACGATCCACTGCGGAGCCGCGGCCTACGGAAGAGGATCATCGCAAGGTAGGCCACGGTCCACTAGGGGGGAGGAAGATGTCGGATACGGAGGAGAGCTTCACTGCCTCAACCCCCGCCAGCGCTACCGCTGCTGCAGTTATGCCCTTCACCATGCCCTATATACCGGGAGCAGCTTGGCTACCCCAGTACTCAGGGGAGTCACATACCCTGCATGACTTTAGAGAAAAGCTGGATAGCCTCTTCCAGGTGTACCCCCTCACAGAAGAGCAAAAAGTGAGCATCCTGGTGGCCCAACTAACCGGGGCAGCCAAAAGGGAAGTAAAATCCTGGCCACCTGGGAGGAAGACTGTCGCAGGGATACTAACCCGGCTGAAGGACACCTTTGATACCCGCACCTCAGCCGAGATTAAGCTTAGATTCTACGGGTGCAAGCAGCGAGCGCATGAGAGTATAAGGGACTATGCACTAAACCTACAAGAGGCCCTGAGGGCCATAAAGCAGACCGACCCTGATGGGGTGGGAAACGAGGACAGGCTATTGACTGAACAATTTATAGAGGGTTTATATTGCAATGCCCACCGAACCCAGTTGCGGGCAATGGCCTTACAGGATCCCCATCTGGACTTTGCACAGTTCAAGGATAGAGCTATCCGGGTGCTCCGAGAACCAGCACCGGGTGGCGTTGTTACCCACAGGCGCCCAGCTATCACTTACCACCAGGAGGCGGCGCCCTTGTCGACAGGGCCTGTGGGAGCTGATGCGCAGGCATTGGACAATGACCCGGCTCCAGACCTACACCATCAGGTCCAAGAGCTAGCTAAGAGCGTTGCTGCGCTAACCCGAACTGTGCAGTCTTTACAGGTTTCCACCCCAGGGAAGATCCAGCTGGCATCCGGACCGGAGGACATCCCGTGGCGTCGACCAAGGAGGACCCCACCGGCCAGAGGAAGACCCAGTGACCGATACAGCGAGGACGGACGACCCATCTGCCGCCGCTGCAATCAACCCGGACATATGGAAAGGTACTGTTCTTTAAACGGGCACAACCTGGGGTAGAGGGCCAACCCCCAGGAAAAAGATCACCAGGCCCATCGAACTGGCGCGACAGATATGTGGGAGGACGTCCAGTCTTGCCTGTGGTACTGGATGGCATTCCCATGAGTGCCCTACTGGATACCGGGTCACAGGTCACCACCATCCCGTACGTGCTCTTCAAGCAGTACTGGAATGACTCGGATATTACCCGCTACCCTGACGACGACTTGAGTATCATCGCCAGCAATGGCCAGCCCGTGCCACAGATCGGATTTAAAGAGGTGACCCTCAAAATCGGTAGAGTCGAACTGGCCGCACAGGGACTGATCATTGTAGATATTGATAAACATGAGAGTCACCCAAAAATAACTCTAGGAACTAACGTAATTGAAAATTGTCTTGCAGAGGTGATTTTCCTTTTACAGCAGGTTGCCAAGAACGCCAGCTCCGGCGAGCAGCGGGTACTCCAGAAAGAGATCCGGGCACTGATGCAACGGCAACAAGTGGAACTCTCCGGCGGTGAGATTGGTAGCGTAAGAATGTGTGACCCTTTTCCTATTGCCATGCCCCCAAAAAGTGAAATGATGATTTGGTGCCGGGCAGCTATTGGTCTGAGAGGTAGAGATTACCAGGCAATGGTAGAACCAGTTTACTCAGACAGTAGGCCCACCATTTTGACAGCACGGGGGGTGGTCAATGTACGCCATGGGAGGGTGCCCATTCGCATAATAAATATCGGGGAGAGGGAAGTGTACCTGCCCCGGTATGCCACGCTAGCCAAATTATATACCACTAATCAAAATTCTATACAATCTGTGGAACCCTTGCCTCCATCTCACCCGGAGGAAGGTAACGGCTCTAAGAAAGACATGGAGGACTGGTGTCAGCAACTACATTTGGGTACTGATTCCACTCCCTCACATCAGAAACAAGGAGTCTATCGGGTGGTTCAAGAGTATGAGAGAGTGTTTAGTAAACACCCGTTAGACTTCGGGCGAGTCAAGGGGGTAGAACACCGCATCCCCACGGGAGATCATCCTCCCATAAAAGAGAGGTATCGACCCGTACCCCCTGCACATTACCAACACGCCAAGGGGATGCTTAGAGACATGAAGGAGGCTGGGGTAATCCGGGATAGCTGTAGCCCCTGGGCAGCCCCACTAGTTTTAGTCAAAAAGAAAGACAACACCATGAGGATGTGTGTAGATTACCGGAAAATCAACCGTATCACACACAAGGATGCGTACCCCTTACCAAGGATAGAGGAGTCATTGGCTGCTTTAAGATCTGCTAACTTCTTCTCTACCTTGGATCTCACTAGCGGGTACTGGCAGGTTCCTGTAGCAGAGGCGGACCGGGAGAAGACCGCATTCACCACCCCGATGGGACTTAGCGAGTTCACCTGCATGCCGTTCGGACTCTGCAACGCCCCAGGAACCTTCCAACGATTAATGGAGTGCTGTCTGGGCCACAGAAACTTCGAGACGGTCCTGTTGTACCTGGACGATGTCATCGTATACTCCAAAACTTATGAGGACCACCTGAAACACCTGGCGGAGGTGTTCGAAGCTCTGGCGAGTTACGGCCTAAAGGTGAAACCCTCCAAGTGTCACCTCCTGAAACCAAAGGTGCAATACCTGGGACACGTGGTGAGCGCTGACGGAGTGGCTCCCGACCCCGATAAGATCACCGCAATTAAGGGATGGCCAAGCCCCTCCAGCGTAAAAGAAGTGCGGCAGTTCCTAGGGTTGGTAGGCTACTACCGAAGGTTTATTCCCGGTTTCACCAAAAAGGCAGCGCCTATGCAGGACCTCCTGATAGGCCAGTCCCGAAAGGCCAAGAACCAGAAGCCGCCCTTCAAATGGGAAGAGCTAGAAGAAGAGTCCTTCCGCCAGCTGAAGATGGCCCTCACGGGGGATGAAATCTTGGCGTACCCGGACTATAGCCAGCCCTTCATCCTCTACACCGACGCCAGTAACATCGGGCTAGGAGCCGTACTGTCCCAGATTCAGCAGGGGAGAGAACGAGTAATCTCCTATGCCAGCCGAAAACTGCGACCCACCGAAAGGAACCCCGAGAATTACAGCTCATTTAAGCTAGAGTTCCTGGCCGTGGTATGGGCAGTCACCGAGCGCTTTAGGCATTACCTCGCTTCTTCCCGGTTCACCGTATACACGGATAACAACCCGTTGACACACCTGGACACGGCAAGACTCGGTGCCCTGGAGCAGAGGTGGATGGCCCGTCTGTCCAACTACGAGTTCACAATCAAATACCGGGCAGGACGCTCCAATACTAACGCGGATGCCCTGTCCAGGATGCCCAACCTGCCGGACGAAGGAGAAGATCCGGAGGGACTGGAAGAAGTTGAACTCCCTGCGTTCCACCGTCATGGGACTATCCAGTATTCCCACCGGGTAAGGGGTAAGCAGGCTGCTACGTTGAACCCCTTACCCCACTACAACTGGGCGGAAATGCAAGACAGCGACCCTGCCGTCCGACTGGTGAAGGAGATGCTGACTCGGCCGGAGGCTCGCCTTGAACCAGACGCTCCGGAGGAAGCCAAACAACTATGGGCGGAGAAGAGTCGACTATTCCTTTACAAGGGGAAGTTGTGCCGCAGAATGGTCAACTCCCGGACGCATGAACTACTCTGGCAAGTAGTGGTGCCACGAAGAGACGCAGCCATGGTGATGGAGGCATACCACGACGGAGCTGGACACTTCGGGTGGAAAAAGCTGGAGTTCCTGCTGCGCGAGCGGTTCCACTGGGTAGGCATGAGGGGAACCATCGAGAAGTGGTGCAGAGACTGTGGCCCGTGCAATCTGAGAAGGAAGGACCGGGCCAGCCAGAAGACTCCCCTGCAGTCCATCGTCACCCGGCAACCGTTGGAACTGGTAGCCTTGGATCATGTAAAACTGACCCCAAGCAGAAGTGGCTACGTCTACGCGTTAACCATCGTGGATCATTACTCCCGGTTCTTGGTTGTCGTCCCCGTCAAGGACTTAACGGCTCAAACAGCAGCTAGAGCCTTCCAGCAGCACTTCTGCCGTCCACACGGGTACCCGGACCAAGTGCTGACGGACCAGGGACCTGCCTTTGAAGCGGAGGTCTTCCAGGAATTCTGCAATCTGTATGGCTGCCGGAAGATAAGGACGACACCCTACCATCCGCAAACTAATGGACTTTGTGAAAAAATGAACCAGGTGGTAATGGATCTTCTAAAAACATTGCCCCTGGAAGAACGCAGTCTGTGGCCTGAGAAGTTGCCCGATCTGGTGGACCTATACAACCACATCCCGGTAGGTTCCACCAACTGTACCCCGGCTTACCTAATGAGGGCGAGACCTGGTAAGTTACCTGTTGACCTGGAAATGGGAGTCCTGACACCTGAGGACACTTCACCAGAAACAGACTGGGACACAGAGAGGCAGCAGCAGTACCGGAGAGTACAAGAGAGCGTGGAGCGAAGTCTCTGTCAGGCTAGGGAAAGACAAGAGAAGACTTACAACCAGTATGCTCCCGCTGTTCCCCTGGTACCCGGAGAGCAGGTCTTGAAGAGGAAAAGACGGCTCCACAAGTTGGATGACCAGTGGGAGAAGGACCCGTACACCGTACTGCCCTCAAGCCACGAGAACCCGAAGGTCTGTACCATCAGTAAAGACGGAGGGGAAACCACAGCCATTGTATCCCGGGACCACCTGAAGAAGTGTCCCGAACAACTGAGGAACCCTGAAGAGGAACAAGAAGACCATCGACCCGTGGGAGAAAGAGAAGATATGGTTAGTACCGTGCTCGGGGACTTCCCTCGGTCTTGGACTCAAGTCAATGGTGCAGTTGTGGTACCCGTACTCACCTTCCTCCAACCATCATCCCAAGAACCTACGGAGCAACGGGTAGAGCTGGAAGAACAGCCGGTCCAGGAGGCAGAAGACTCCACACGAGTAGAACAGGAGAATCAACCCTCTGCTTATAGTGAGCCTGCCGTACCCCTAGTGAGACAAAGAGCCGGTAGACAGCTGCCCAGTTTACCCTTGACAGCTCCTACACCCTGTAGTTCAGGGCCAGACAGTCAGCTCCGTAGGTCCACTAGGGCCACTAGAGGCCAGTTACCCGCACGCTGGAGAATTTGAAGTGTAAAAATAGTTTTATTTATGTTTATCTGTGTATTGTTGCTTGTGTATAATTTTGTGTTTCCAGTTGTTTTTAGGAAACCTTGGTGGATTTACCGGGAATCCTTGTATATAGTTGGAGCGTAACCCAGGATGGACTAGAGACTGTTAAGGACTCGGGGTAGGACAGACCCCTACCTGGTTACGTCTCCCTGTGTTGGTGAAATGGACACCTTTGCTTTTCTTCAAAGACTGCATCCGGTTGCGGACACGCCGTAACCATCTTATGTGTTTTTCTTATAGTATTGTTATTGTTATACTTTGTTATGTTTTTCTAAATGTGTTTAGTCCCGGAGTACTAAATTTCACTAGGGGGGAATGTGGCACCCCAGGGGTCTGGTTTTCCACAGTAATGTAATGTTATGTCTGAGAGCAGGTGGGAGGTCCTTTGGTCAGGGATCCTGTGCATGCCACACCTCCTGCCCAGTCTTGGGAGGGGAAGAACTTCCCCTGTATAAACCCGGGGCTGAGGCAGGGTGAGTCAGACAAGGAGAGTGGAGACAAGAAGCAGCATAGGAAACAGCAGAGTTACAAGGAGTCAGGGGCTGGCAGCTGCAGAGCTCGCCCTGACTAAGAAGATTCTTTACCGGACCCGGAGTCCGAGGCTGTGGGGACTAACTCCTACCCAGCAGCAGAATCCGTCAGGCAGGGGATTTCAGGTCCTCTGGCCCAGAAGCCCGAAGGCACGGTCACACGCGTGGGACCAGCACCGCCATCGTGGAGCGGAAGCCATTAGAAGGCCCCGAGTCACCGGCCATACGGGTGAGCACCACACGGTACACTCAGGGACGTGGGCTACTTACATCAGCTTCTAGCAAGGTAGCCAGAAGAGTACAGTCAGTTTGGGAGGCCTACAACTACGCCTGGCCAGGGGAGATCCCATCTGCTCAAAGACTGACCAGGCCCCGTTTGCTAGCAAGTACTCCGGGAGGGTCTGTCGTTGTTACCAGTAAAGACCCTGAACTACACCGTACCGTCTCTGAGTGGTTCCTGCTACCCCCATCATCCACGTCGGCTGCCCTGAGGCCATTACCCCTCCCGTTGGGGGTTATACTATCACGCTGCACAATCCTACCACCGGCCTCAGCGGTCTGCCCTGCAGCAGCAGCTTCCTGGCTGCACTCAACGGGTGGCGTAGTCATCAACTATTTACTACTAATAGACTGCCGTCTAGTTTGACTCCCTGGGCACGGACCGGGTCACCGCCACGAGACTACAACCCTCCACTGATCCGGCTCCGGGTAGGCTCCCGCGTGCGCAACGCAGCGCGACACAGGCCCAGGGGCGCGTCATAGGCATTATTATTAGTGATGAGCGAGCACTAAAATGCTTGGGTACTCGTTGCTCGGGTCGAGCACATTGTAATACTCGGGTGCTCGACCCGAGCAACGAGCCCAATGTAAGTCTATGGGAAACTCGAGCATTTTTCAGGCGGCTCCACCCGGCGGTCTGCAGAGGGCCTAAAAATTTCCCAAATCGATGGGAACAGTGCCCAAATGACATGGGAACAGCATGGGGAAGACCCCTGGAAGCATTTCTGACTCCCAAGTCACTGCTGTCAACAACGTTGTCAGAGTATTACGCCACTTTTACGGACTCACAATAAAACATACAGAAACAAAACCAAAATGGATTTTCCTGGGAAATATATTAAGGAACATCCTTTCCAGGGTAATGACTTGTATATAAGCAAAATAAATAACCAAAACCAAAAATACTCCTCCACACCTTGGGCTATGTTCACACGTAGTTTTTGATGCGATTTTGCACTTCTGCATTGCTTTCAGCAAAGACAAATGCATACACTGGGAAATGTCATTTTAACATTTTACAACCTTATCTGGCCATGTGGTGTGTGACACATCATCAGACACATGCATACAGTGCTGAAAAGACATGGGACCAGCATGGGGAAGACCTCTGGAACCATTTCTGACTCCCAGGTCACTGCCTAAAAGTGTGCCCATCATAAGTGATTCTTGGCGCATGCGAAGATGCCTCCCGCCATGCACCTGTCGTTGCAGACATCACCGTCCACGTCCTTGTCCCAGTGCAGCATTCAGTTTTCCCTACCCCATTCCTTGGAATGCAAGCGCAAGTATGCAGGCAGCCACCCACCCACAGGCTGCAATACTATACTGCCAAATTTTTGACAGCTGCTTGCACTTGAAATGTGGCCTTTTAGGCTCGTGGAGGTGGAAGCTTTTCATAACCTCATGCCTGCGGCGGCCGGGTGTCCATACTCGGTCCTCAGCCGCCACTGTTTCTCCCGGTGTCGTCTCCACCTTCCACAAGCATGGGTCCCACAACATTACCAGTGCCCTCCCCAGTGCACTTACTGGGAAGGACCGCCTAACCACAAACACGTGGACAGGTGAATGTGGCCAGGGACGGTATGGAGCCACTCCACAGCTTTTTTTGCTGAGAGTTGTATTTAGCTCGGCGAAAGGTCTGGCATAGAGGGAAACCATATCTATTCTGGGTGTCATTTCTCCGTCACCAGGTTCCGGACATTGACACACACGACCATGCCTGGCTGTATGTTCAGCGGTGAGAGCCACAGATCAGATTGCTGTGTTACAGCTTTCAACAACTCTGCAGCGCTGGGCGGTTTGTCAATTAAGTATTAAGCATGTTATCTTCAGCACAGCCTGTTGCTGCTTGGCCAAGACAGTGCTGCAGTGCTGTCAGCTTGTGACTGATGTGGTCATTTCGGAGATGGAGGAGGAGGTGCATGAGCTGAACAATGTGATTACATTGTTGCTAAATTGGTGACGCTGTTTTTTATACTAAAGAAAGATCCTATTGTTTTGGTTTTTTTATGTATTTTTTTAAGACAAATGCATTCACCGGGAAATGTCATTTTAACATTTTACAACCTTAGCTGGTAATGTGGTGTGTGACACATCATCAGACACTTCCTGTTTTATTTATGATGGAGGGACTCTGAAAGTCATAAAGCCTATTTTTATAGGGACATCAGACGGCCCTTACTATTCTTAAAAGGCCAGCAGTCGGCCCTAGCTATTGTTAGAGAGCCATCAGCCGGCTATGCTTTGTTGTTCCCATTATTAACAAGTGGGTCTCCTATACTGTTATAGCTTATCCAGTGACTGCAAGGGCTGCCAGAAATTTGGATGCAACCCAATACCCCTTTGAAGAGACATAGAGGAGGGTCTCAGTAAAAAAATGTTCCCATTATAAAGGATCGGGTCTCCTATAAGTGGTAATGCCCATGCTGTGACTGCAAGGGCTGCCAAAATTTGGGAAAAACCCCATTAAGAATTTAAAGACACATAGAGCAGGGCCACAGTAACAAGGTACGACATGTTCCCATTAGAAAGGAGAGGGTCTGCTATACAGTTATAGGGTATGCAATGAGTCCAATGGCTGACAATTTTAGGAAAAAACCCACTAAGAATTTAAAGATACACAGAGCAGGGCCACAGTAACAAGGTACGACTTGTTCCCATTAGAAAGGAGAGAGTCTGCTATACAGTTATAGGGTATGCAGTGAGTCCAACAGCTGACAATTTTAGGAAAAACCCCACTAAGAATTTAAAGACACATGGAGCAGGACCACAGTAACAAGTACGACATGTTCCCATTAGAAAGGAGAGAGTCTGCTATACAGTTATAGGGTATGCAGTGAGTCCAACGGCTGACAATTTTAGGAAAAACCCCACTAAGAATTTATAGACACATGGCCCCGGAGCTGGGCTCACTGAGTGACAGGACACCGCTCCTGAGCTCAGCTCCGGGGCCCGCTCGCTGGTGCGGCTCATTATCCCTGGCTCCTCAGCATCAGCGGTCAGAGAATTAAAGCTAGGGACACATAGGACATGTGAGTATAAGGATTTTATTATTTTATTCTTATTTTTACAGGTGGACACTGCGGGAGCAGACATTACTACCCTCATCATTGTCTCCTGCTGGTGCTGATCGCAGCACCGGTAGGAACCATGATGAGGGCAGTGTTCAGCACCCCGCGCATGGGAACAGTGCTAACTGTACAGTGATTCCCAGGCACCGTTCCGTGTGATCTTGATGCTGCTCAGGGGTGGCACATGGTTGCCACATGTGACACACAGGGAAACATGAGACACGGATATCTCTGGTACCGGTTTATACCGAAATATACGGACATGTGAAACCGGCCTAAATCGGCTGCGAAAAATCCTCCGAATAAACAAACTGCTCAATCGTCAGGTGAAATGATCTTTTGGCATGCACACAACATTATCATTCTTGGCACAAGACTTGTGCTGCCGAGAACAATGACAGCCAATGAACAATCGTCTAATACAGATCATTCAGAGTGTATCTGAAGCGCAGTATTCCTGTGTAAATTGTCTATTAACCCCTTAGTGACTGAGACAATTTGGACATTAATGACCAGGCCAAATTTTTGAATTCTGACCAGTGTCACTTCATGTGGTAATAACTCTGGAACGCTTCAATGGATCCCGCTGATTCTGAGACTGTTTTTAGTGACATATTGTATTTCATGATAGTGGTAAAAAATTTTGATACGACAATTTGGTGAAAATTTTGAAAATTTTGCAATTTTTAAACTTCTAATTCCTATGCCTTTAAACCAGAGAGTTATGTCACACAAAATAGTTAATAAATAACATTTCCCATATGTTTACTTTACAACAGCACAATTTTTAAAACATATTTTTTTTTTGTTAGGAAGTTAGAAGGTTTAAATGTTGACCAGTGATTTCTAATTTTTCCAACAAAATTTACAAAACTATTTTTATAGGGACCATATCACATTTGAAGTGACTTTGGGAGGCCGATATGACAGAAAATACCCAAAAGTGACACCATTCTAAAAACTGCACCCCTCCAAGTCCTCAAAACCGCATTCAAGAAGTTTATTAACCCTTCAGGTGCTTCACAGGAACTAAAGCAATGTGGAAGCAAAAATGAAAATTTTTTCATAAAAATTTTACTATAGCCCCAAATTTTTTATTTTCACAAGGGTAACAGGATAAAATGGACCACAAAATTTGTTGTGCAATTTCTACTGAGCATGTTGATTCCCCATATGTGGGGGAAAACTATTGTTTGGGCACACAACAAGGCTTGGAAGGGAAGGAGCACCGTTTTGACTTTTTGAACGCAAAAAAGACTGAATCAAGAGTGGATGCCATGTCACATTTGGAGAGCCCCTGACATGAAAAACAGCAGAAACCCCCACAAGTGACAGCATTTTGGAAACTAGCCCCCTCAAGGAATAACACATTTAGATGTGAGAACAAATTTTTTTTTTTTTTTTACAAAAACACTGTTTTAGCACCAAATTTGGACCCAACAATTTGTTCTGCAATTTCTCCCGCATGTGGCAGAATTCTATATGTGGATATACACTACTGTTTGAGCACCCGGCAGGGATCAGATAGGAAGGAGCGCTACTTGGCTTTTAGAACGCAGATTCCTTTTGAATAGATTATGGGCTCCATTAGTTTAGCCCCTGAGGTGCCAAAACAGCAGAACCCCCACCCCCAGGTGACCCCATATTGGAAACTCCACTACCTAAGGAATTCATCTAGGGGTGTAGTGAGATTTTGAACCCATGGATGCCTCACAGAATTTTATAACATTGAGACATGGAAATTTGTTCTCAGTAGCGATCTGGGAGTCAGAGATGCTTCCAGGGGTCTTCTCCATGCTGTTCTCCTTCCATTCAGCACTTTTACCATCCATTTCATCATTTTCAGTGCCCCCCAGACCTCCTTGTAGGGTCTTCTGGAAAAATGCTTTGATTTCTCATTGACGCTCATTATACTCGTTACTTGAAATGAGCATCCAAGCATTAGAAATTGTTTAGGTCGAGTAACGAGCATCTGAGCATTTTAGTGCTCACTCATCTCTAATTTTTACCTGTGGATTTTCAGCATTTTATGCAATGCAATGCAATTCTGACTTTAAACTCTGAATGTCCACAAGAAAATTGACATGTTGAGGATTTCAAACACACACGGCTGGTCAGTTTACGCTATGTAAAAAAAAATTAAACAGTGGACCCCAGGATGGGGGACATTATACAAGGAAGGGGCCTAGGATGGGGGTTATTATACCAGCAAGGAGCCCAGGATGGGGGACATTACACCAGGAAGGGGTTAAGGATCGGGATTATTATACCAAGATGGAGGTCATTATACCAGGAATGGGCACAGTATACCAGGAAGGGGTCCAGGATGGGAGAAATTATACTAGGAAGGGGCTGGGAATTCTGGGACATGGTTATACAATGGAGGACATTATAACAGGAAAGGGTCCATGATGGTGTCAGGATGGTGTACAATATTACAGTAAGGGGCCCAGTACAGGAGACATTACACCAGGAAGCCCCCATGATGGGGGACATTATACTAGGATGGATGACATTGTTAAACGAAGGTACCAGAATGTGGAACATTATTACAATAAGGGGTCAAGGACAGGGGACATTATACCAGGAAGAGGCTCAGGATGGGGGACATTATTACTGGAAAGGGCTCAGGATGGAGGACATTTTACCAGAAAGAGTACAGGACAGGGGACATTATACAACCCCTGGCAAAAATTATGCTTGGTCTGAAAAAAATTACCCTTACTGAGTACCACATTTTTAATCTTGATTTCTTTTAGTGTTTCTTAAAGCCCTAAAGTTGCCATTTGAAATGACTTTAGTTTTGTGCCATGTCTGTGATCTGCTTTTTTTCAACAACATTAAACAACTGAATGAACATCCTCCGAGCCCGGTGATTCCATAATTTTTTCCAGGGGTTGTAATAGGAAGAGGCAAAGGATGGAGGAAATTATACCAGGAAGAGGTGTAGGTGGAGGTGACGCGCCCCCTGGGCCGTGGGGTACCAGGTGCTGGGCCTATGGATGCCGGTATGGGGGATATCACGGTGGCTGGCCCGGTCCGTGACCCAGGGTGGTCAGTAAAAGGGGGAATATGTATAGGGGATTTGGAAAGTTCTGGAGCCGTCCTCTGGAGCTGGTGTTACAGCAGCAGGGATGGTGTGGCTCTCCACAGGTAGAGCTAGCTCCAGGGCAGCATGAGGTGTAATGGATGGTGGTGCAGGGAGAGACGGCAGGATGGTCCCGGAGGAAAGAAGGACACTCACACGGGGGTAAGCTTCTGTACCTTTACTGGTGATGTTGCAGGCACGGTCCAGGGTACTCCGGACAAGGGTGCACTTTTGGACTCTCCCTAGTGAGCGGGTATAGGGCCTCCTGATCCGTGGCTTTACTCGCTAAGCTTCTGACCTGCCTGGAGCTAGGCCTAGCTTGGTTGCTGTCTCTCTTTTGCACCTGCTGACCTGGTGGTAGGGCCTACTCTTGCAGATCACTCTCCCTGGATGCTGGGGCCTCCGTGACTCCTAGCCCTGGTACTGCAATCAGTATTTGGTGAACCTGGGACCTGTAGTCCTCCAGGGGTTCCGGTGGTTCCTACTGGGTATTGAGGGTCCCTGTAGGCGCGGACCCGGTGTCCGGTATATATCTCGGGGTGAGCCTGGTAAGCTCCGCTGCCCCCTTGGCTACTTCTTCCTTCTCCTCTATCCTTCGGCCACACTCAGGGCCCTCACTAGGCCTTCACACATGCTGTAGGCCTTGGCTCGCTAAGCACAGCAGCCAGCTTGCTGCCTCTTCGATGCTCTCTGAGCGTCAGCACGCTCTCTGCTCAACTCTGAGCTCTGTCCCTCTCTGTGTCTGAGAGACTCACTAACTAGACTGAGCTGCCTGGCTCCACCCTCCCTTTATATATCCCTGAAGGACTCCCTCTGGTGGTCTGAGGTGGTAGGGTGGAGGTGTGTGAATGTGTGAGGGCCTCTTGTGGAGAAGTCCATCCATGCACCCTTCTGGGTTCTGTGGCACCAGTGCACAGCAGGGCGCCACAGAGGGACATTATTACAGGATGGTGGTCAAGATGGGGGACAATATTAAAGAAAGCGGCCAGGATGGGGAATATTGCAAAATCATTGCAAAATGAGCAGAAATGCAGACATGTATTGCACACTTAGGTATAGTTTTGAGAAGAACCAAATTTGTTTATATTATGTGATGTATTGGAATTTATGAATGTGTCTATCATAATGCAATGGCAATCTGAACTGTGGGTACAGTATAGAAAGTATAGAGTAGTAAAGGCACAGACAAGTGATGCGAACAAAGGATGATTATTTCCTCCATCAACAGATGACTTATGAAATAATAATAATAATAATGAAACAATTTATATAACATAACCATTATATCCCTAAATGTATTACACTGTAGTAAAACAGATAACCTTTCCTAAGGCTAGGGTCAAACAAGCATATATGTCTCATCCAAGGGAATTGGGTCGATTAGACAAATCACACTCTGATAAAACTCTAATTAGAGTTTTATCAGAGCATGATCATAGTGTGTTCCGATTCTGTTGGATGAGAAGATGGAGAACAAAATTTCTCCATCTTCTCCATTATGTCAGTCCATGAAAATCGGACTGCACTCAAATGTAATCTGAGTGCAGTCCAATATTTTCCTTCGACTCATAGACTTGCATTGCCAAGTGCGCTCCGAATTTTGGATCAAACTAGGACATGCTGCAATTGTTTTCCTCGGACCAGCTCTGTCTGAGAAAAAAATCTGACATTTGCACAGCCCTATACAATAATAATGATCTAAGTGCAATCCTATGTTTTGTTGGATCACACTAGGACTGATAATACGGTTGTCTGCTCAAGCCCTTAGAATAGGTCATCAATGTAAGAGTGATTGGGGTCTGACACACAGAAGCCCCACAAGGGCCAATTGTAGCTTTTCTGCAATCTAAAGGTCCGTTTACATGAACTGGCCAGTGGCACTATATGAACGCTGATCAATAAACTAAGTATCAATGGTTGTTTCAGTGGCAGTTTACGCAGGCAGACCAAAGCAAACGATGAAAACTGAGTGATCGATCATAGTTCTCGGCAGTGTGAGACCTGTTTATCCAGGACGATGCCAAGCTGAGAATGATGATCTTTTGTTTTGCACAAAATATAATTTCCCCCGATGAATGAGTGTTTTACTGATTTATGGAATGATTGGCAGCCTGATTACATGTCAAGATAACAGTGAAACCAGCGTTTTGAACAATGCTTGCTCCTTACTAAGTGGTTTGTCCCTCACTTAGGGGCATCTCCATTTATACTGTGATTGATTCTTATAATTGTTATTATTGTTTTTGCCGTTTTCATTTAAGGTATTTATTTCTATCATAATTCTGGATGATTACATGGATATGAAATGTTTTGCTGTAGTTTAATCATGGTTCTTTGAATTTCCCCATCATGTCTGGTGTAAGTAGTGACATTTGTTGTCCTATATTGCAGCCCTGTCTGCCTGTGAGATGGAAGCTGAGAGGAAGCTGCAGACGTGTCAGTTATAAGCGCACACAGCTCTGCAGTGAGATCAGGAGAGCAGAGAGCGGCCATCACACATCACACTGGGAACTCCCCTTCATGTGAGATAAGTGACGCGCCCCCTGGGCCAGTGCTGTTTGGGGATTACCCGGAGCCGGATCAGATGGGGGTTGTAGTCTCCGAGTGGCGGCGACCCGGTCCGTGCCCAGGGTGTCAAACTCAGTGTGTGGCAGTCTTGATAGATGTTATTGGTGTTCTTAATGTCGACTACGCCACCCGTTGATTTGCGGTCAAAAGGCCGCCGCTGCAGCAGGGTCCGCTGAGGCTGTTGGTATGTGTGCAGCTGTGGTAGTATAACCCCCAACGGGAGGGGTATAGCCTCAGGGGGTCAGATGTAGAGGATGGTGGTTGTGAAGGTGCAGGAGAGCTAAGCAAGAAGACTCAGAGTCGGGCTGTGCAGTTCAGGGGTTTTTACTTACGGGTGTCCTTATGGTCACTCTGGCCTGAAGCGACCACCCGAGCCGTGCTGCGTCCACCAGGTCCTGGACTCGGCCAACCCCCAAGCAATTCTGGAGCGTGGTCCTGAGCTCCTGTCTGACTTTCCCTCTCTTCTGGCCGTTCTCACTAGGGATCCACTTATGTCCGGCTCCCTCGGGTCTCTTGGTGGGTACACCTCTTCTGGGTTCCCTGACCCTATACTTGGTATGCCTTCCTAGTGGATTTAGTGAGGGTCGTGGCAGATCCTGCCCACGACCTCCGGTCTCTGGCTGAGGATTAGTGGCCTCCACCAGCTTGGGATCCGGTACCCTGGGTGCCAACCCTTCACCCTGCTGTTTGTATTCTGGGGTCTTGGGGTTCCTTCTTCTTCTCTCTGGGTCCTTCTGACTCCTCTCTCTCTCTCAGACTTGGCCTTAGAGCTGGGCCCAGCCGGAACCACAACTCCCTGTCAGCCCTTCTGGCTGAGCTTCTCTGCTCTGCTCCTCTGACTCCACAAAGACTGACTCACTCTACAAAAGACCCTGTCCTAAGATGGTGCCCACCTTATATACTCCCTCTATGTGTGAGCTCAGGTGACCAGCACCCAATGAGCTCCTAGCATTACCCAGACTGCTCCCCCTATCTGCCCCTACACTACTGGGATGTTCCACCCCCCTCCCACTCCAGCCAGGGACAGACACTATCGTACCTGCACATATATTGGTGGGAGTACCGTCGATCTGTCCCCCGGAAATGGGATGTATGTAGTGTATGCAGCTATCTGAGCTCAGTTCCACACTCCATCCTTACCCGGGAGTGGAATACCACACCTCTGGCTTGAGGTGTAATACCCCTGTAGCAGCCGAGTCCTCAGGGTGCTACATTCCCCCCTGGTAAATCACAGCACGTCCTCGGGCTGTAAGAGAATAAAAACATCCACAAACATACATTTTTTTTTCATAAAACATAAACATATAAAACATCATATATTATCAGCATAAACTTTTCATATAAAGCTTTTCATAAATAACACTCTTGTTCCTCCGGCCACGGTGCAACTTGTGACCGGGTAAAGTGCGACAGTCTCTTCAAGAAAAACACAGCTTTCCTATAAAACCGGTAGGGGGCGCCTTAGAAAGCGCAACTATATACAAGGGAAGGTGGCCGCTCTCAGTCCTCGACCAGTGGGGAAAAAGGATGGCTGCTCACAGTCCTCAGCCTGTGGGGAGATGGGACACACTGGAACAGTTCAGTCTGCTGGTCCCAACGGGGACTATATTTTAACTAGCAGCACTAACAGTTCTTATACCCTGACGGGTAACTATGTACAGTCTCTTTACCGTACTTTAATGACGGCGTTCTCCTGCTCCTCCTTCAGACCCGTCCGGATCCTCTTGCTCCTCTTCACACCGTAGCTCCTCCTCCGTCAGCCGGTGTACATGGAGGGCGTAGGGTCCTTTGGCACACTTGTGCCGGGTGAACGTGACCTCGTCCCCTACATATAGGTCACGACCTCTGTGTCCCTCCGGCAGATGGGACTCCACGTCTCTTCTGGTCACGAAGACGTCGCCGGGGGTGTGGTGATCCCTGATGAAACCCCAACCGTGCTGCAGTTGGAATTTAATTACAGTCCCGGTGGCACGGGGACCGTGGGCTGCACGGGGGTTCCTCCTGGTCCGGCTCTTCTGCTCTGCACTCTGTTCCTGCAGCCGCTGCTCTCGGACCCGCCTCTCTCTTCGCTCGCGGTCAAAGACCTCTAACTGCTGCCGGCAGCACTCCGCACGCTCAGCTGCGGCTGCCCGAGTCTCTTGGGTGAATCCCATGAGGTCTCCTCCGGTGGGGTCCCACGCAAACTGCGCTTCCTCCAACGAGAGTGGGGTGATCTTAACGGGCTTCGGAACCGGAATCAGGGGCTCATCTAGGGGTCTTTCTTTCCGGAGTCGGGGATGGTGGAACTCCGGTGGCCACACAAAGGGCTGCCCATCCGGGCACGTATGCTGGGCAAATAGGTCTTCACCCAGGTGTGGCGCTGTGGATGTTGAGGGCGCGGTGGTGGTAGCGGCGCCCGGGTTCGCCAGGCCTTGCGACCAGGCCTGGGGTACCCTGAACGTAAAGGGCACCGTGAAGACGGCGGCGCCCGGGGTTACTTGGCCCAGCGACCAGGCCGGTGGCTCAGTGGAGGTAGAGGGCGCTGTTGGTACTAGACCTTGCGACCAGGCCGGTGGTGTTTCCTGCTTTGCCGCGCTCAGGGTTGAGGCGCGTGACGTCACAGGGGTCGCGGCCGCGGCTTCTGCTTGAGGCCTTGTCTGGAGCGGTGACGATGCAGCGATGGGCACGGCAGGGGGAATTTCGGGCTCTGCGACGGGGAGCTGGGGCAGGCACGCGGTTTCTCGGCTCGGGGTTGTGACGTCCCCTTTACCTGCCTCCAGTTGTCCAACTCCCTTCTCGGCGCCGTCTCCGGCCTTCACTCCTCCTGCACCATCCTCAGAGGCGGTCTGTCTCCTCGTCTCGGGTGGCGTGCTTCGCTGGCGGGTTCTTGCCTGCAGGACCATCTCTCGGCTCCACTCCGTCAGCGTCTCTCGCTGCACCTGGGCCATCCTCCATGCGAGGCGCTCCAGCGCGGTCTGTGCACACTCCCGGTCTCGGGGGAGCTGTGCCAGGATCTCCACCAGGCCTTGTGGGGTTGTCGCTTGCAACAGGCTCCTGACCACTGGGTCGGTGCTGCCTGCCTCTCCCTCCATCTCCGGGTACGGCTTCTCCGGAGTCCTCTCCAGACTTCTTGTCTCCGGGTGCGCTCTCTCCAGACTCCTCCAGGCTGCACCCATCTTCTCTCTTTTGTTCTGTCTCCGCCCACATTGAAGGTGGTCCCGGGGCAACTTTGTGATTGTCAGTTCCAGGGGCAGTTCTCTCACGCTGATGGACATCTCCAGCATCACAGTCTCTGTTGGTGGGGGCGGTTTCCGCTTTTGGCGCCATTCCTTGACCTGGCCCACGATGGGAGGTGACCTCTTGCCACCCTCTGGCACGCCCATAATGGCGTCCGCTCTTCCAAGGCGGGAAATCTTCTGGAAATGGCGGGAATCGTCTCCCAGTGGCGGGAAACTCCGTGGATGGCGGGAAAAAGCTGCAGATGGCGGGCAACCGGCGGGAAACGATCCGTGATGGTGTCCCATGGCGGAGACCCTCTGGAACCGGCGGGAGACTTCTTCTTAAGGTAAATTTGAACTTCTCTTCAGGCACGCAGTACCCGGTGGTTGTGGGCACGAAATCCTGCCGACTACGCCAAAGTTGACGCGCCCCCTGGGCCAGTGCTGTTTGGGGATTACCCGGAGCCGGATCAGATGGGGGTTGTAGTCTCCGAGTGGCGGCGACCCGGTCCGTGCCCAGGGTGTCAAACTCAGTGTGTGGCAGTCTTGATAGATGTTATTGGTGTTCTTAATGTCGACTACGCCACCCGTTGATTTGCGGTCAAAAGGCCGCCGCTGCAGCAGGGTCCGCTGAGGCTGTTGGTATGTGTGCAGCTGTGGTAGTATAACCCCCAACGGGAGGGGTATAGCCTCAGGGGGTCAGATGTAGAGGATGGTGGTTGTGAAGGTGCAGGAGAGCTAAGCAAGAAGACTCAGAGTCGGGCTGTGCAGTTCAGGGGTTTTTACTTACGGGTGTTCTTATGGTCACTCTGGCCTGAAGCGACCACCCGAGCCGTGCTGCGTCCACCAGGTCCTGGATTCGGCCAACCCCCAAGCAATTCTGGAGCGTGGTCCTGAGCTCCTGTCTGACTTTCCCTCTCTTCTGGCCGTTCTGACTAGGGATCCACTTATGTCCGGCTCCCTCGGGTCTCTTGGTGGGTACACCTCTTCTGGGTTCCCTGACCCTATACTTGGTATGCCTTCCTAGTGGATTTAGTGAGGGTCGTGGCAGATCCTGCCCACGACCTCCGGTCTCTGGCTGAGGATTAGTGGCCTCCACCAGCTTGGGATCCGGTACCCTGGGTGCCAACCCTTCACCCTGCTGTTTGTATTCTGGGGTCTTGGGGTTCCTTCTTCTTCTCTCTGGGTCCTTCTGACTCCTCTCTCTCTCTCAGACTTGGCCTTGGAGCTGGGCCCAGCCGGAACCACAACTCCCTGTCAGCCCTTCTGGCTGAGCTTCTCTGCTCTGCTCCTCTGACTCCACAAAGACTGACTCACTCTACAAAAGACCCTGTCCTAAGATGGTGCCCACCTTATATACTCCCTCTATGTGTGAGCTCAGGTGACCAGCACCCAATGAGCTCCTAGCATTACCCAGACTGCTCCCCCTATCTGCCCCTACACTACTGGGATGTTCCACCCCCCTCCCACTCCAGCCAGGGACAGACACTATCGTACCTGCACATATATTGGTGGGAGTACCGTCGATCTGTCCTATGTAGTGTATGCAGCTATCTGAGCTCAGTTCCACACTCCATCCTTACCCGGGAGTGGAATACCACACCTCTGGCTTGAGGTGTAATACCCCTCTAGCAGCCGAGTCCTCAGGGTGCTACATAAGGAGGCAGAGTTATCTTCCAGGCAGCGTCGTCCCCAGAGCCAGGAAGAGGTAATTTACATAAAGTGATAAAAGATGATTTATCAGCAACAAGGCATCAGATATGAGGCATACAGGCATCACTCTCCTCTGCAGTCTATAACTAGAGATGAGCGGTGTTCGACTAGAACTGTTCGCCAATCTCAAATTCGAGCTGTTTTGGGCGGTGTTCGAGTACGCTGCCATCCAGCCTCTCAACCCGCAGACACTGAGAAGCGCAGGCTTGCTTGCGCTGCTCAGCGTCTCTCTGTGACGACATCCAGATGAGCCGAGTTCATGTCCAATGAACTCAGCTCACCTCCTGCACGTCACTGACAGCGTGGGAGAATTCTCCTGCACTCAGCGCTTCAGCGTGAGAATTCTCCCACGCTGAAGCGCTGAGTGCAGGAGAATTTTCCCACGCTGTCAGTGACGTGCATAAGGTGAGCTCATGTCCAATGAACTCAGCTCACCTCCTGCACGTCACTGACAGCGTGGGAGAATTCTCCTGCACTCAGCGCTTCAGTGTGAGAATTCTCCCTCGCTGAAGCGCTGAGTGCAGGAGAATTTTCCCACGCTGTCAGTGACGTGCATGAGGTGAGCCGAGTTCATTGGACATTAACTCGGCTCATCTGGATGCCCTCACAGAGAGACACTGTGGAGCGCAAGCAAGCCTGCGCTTCTCAGTGTCTGCGGGATGACAGGCTGGATGGCAGCGTTCTGCTGCGGTCCAGCCTGTCATCTCGATGTAGCAGAGCTGAAGCTGTCATGGGAACCATGGAAAGGTAAGGATGATGTTGCTTTATTATTTTTCTTTTATTTCAGGAGATCGTTGGCTTCAGCTGGAATGGGCGTGATGGTAAGTATGGTTTAATTTAGAACAATAAAGAATTGTGTGTTTATTTCAATTAAAGGACTTTTTTCTGGGTGTTGTGTTTTTTTTAAATACTTTACTAGAAATTCATGGTGGTCATGTCTAATATTGGCGTGACCCCATGAATTTCGGGCTTAGGGCCAGCTGATAATGCCAAGCTGGCCCTAACCCCTTTATTACCCAGTGAGCCACCGCATCAGGGCCCTGGATGAGTTGGGTACAGCGCCAGAAGATGGCGCTTCTATGAACGCGCCATTTTCCGGGGTGGCTGCGGACTGCAATTTGCAGCGGGGGTGGCCCAGAAAGCTTGGGCCTCCCTGCGCTGCGGATTCCAGCCCCCAGCTGCCTAGTTGTACCTGGCTGGACACAAAAACAGGGCGAAGCCCCACGTCAATTTTCTTTAAATTATTTCATGAAATAATTAAGAAAAAAAAGGGCTTCCCTATATTGTTGTGTCCGGCCAGGTACAAATAGGCAGCTGGTGGTTGGGGGCAGCCCGTTCCTGCCTGCTGTACCTGGCTGGACACAAATATAGTGCGAAGCCCCACGTCAATTTTTTTTAAATTATTTCATGAATTTCCTGAAATAATTTAAAAAAATTGAAGTGGGGCTTCGCACTATATTTGTGTCCAGCCAGGTACAGCAGGCAGGAACGGGCTGCCCCCATCCACCAGCTGCCTATTTGTACCTGGCCGGACACAACAATATAGGGAAGGCCTTTTTTTCTTAATTATTTTATGAATTTCATGAAATAATTAAAAAAAATTGAAGTGGGGCTTCGCACTATATTTGTGTCCAGCCAGGTACAGCAGGCAGGAACGGGCTGCCCCCAACCACCAGCTGCCTATTTGTACCTGGCTGGACACAACAATATAGGGAAGGCCTTTTTTTCTTAATTATTTTATGAATTTCATGAAATAATTAAAAAAAAAGTACGTGGGGCTTCGCCTTTTTTTTGTGTCCAGCCAGGTACAACTAGGCAGCTGGGGGCTGGAATCTGCAGCGCAGGGAGGCCCAAGCTTTCTGGGCCCCCCCCCGCTACAAATTGCAGTCCGCAGCCACCCCGGAAAATGGCGCGTTCATAGAAGCGCCATCTTCTGGCGCTGTACCCAACTCATCCAGGGCCCTGGTGCGGTGGCTCACTGGGTAATAAAGGGGTTAGGGCCAGCTTGGTATTATCAGCTGGCCCCAAGCCCAAAATTCATGGGGTCACGCCAGTATTAGACATGACCGCCATGAATTTCTAGTAAAGTATTTAAAAAAAACAACACCCAGAATAAAGTCCTTTAATTGAAATAAAGACACAATTCTTTATTGTTCTAAATTAAACCATACTTACCATCACACCCATTCCAGCTGAAGCCAACGATCTCCTGCAATAAAAGAAAAATAATAAACCAACCTCATCCTTACCTTTCCATGGTTCCCACGACAGCTTCAGCTCTGCTACATCGAGATGACTGGCTGGACCGCAGCAGAACGCTGCCATCCAGTCTGTCATCCCGCAGACACTGAGAAGCGCAGGCATGCTTGCGCTCCTCACTGTCTCGCTGTGACGGCATCCAGATGAGCCGAGGTCATGTCCAATGAACTCGGCTCACCTCATGCACGTCACTGACAGCGTGGGAAAATTCTCACGCTGAAGTGCTGAGTGCAGGAGAATTCTCCCACGCTGTCAGTGATGTGCATGAGGTGAGCTCATGTCCAATGAACTCAGCTCACCTCCTGCACGTCACTGACAGCGTGGGAAAATTCTCCTGCAATCAGCGCTTCAGCGTGAGAATTTTCCCACGCTGTCAGTGACGTGCATGAGGTGAGCCGAGTTCATTGGACATGAACTCGGCTCATCTGGATGTCGTCACAGAGAGACGCTGAGCAGCGCAAGCAAGCCTGCGCTTCTCAGTGTCTGCGGGATGACAGGCTGGATGGCAGCGTTCTGCTGCGGTCCAGCCTGTCATCTCGATGTAGCAGAGCTGAAGCTGTCGTGGGAACCATGGAAAGGTAAGGATGAGGTTGCTTTATTATTTTTCTTTTATTGCAGGAGATCGTTGGCTTCAGCTGGAATGGGCGTGATGGTAAGTATGGTTTAATTTAGAACAATAAAGGATTGTGTCTTTATTTCAATTAAAGGACTTTATTCTGGGTGTTTGTGTTTTTTTTAACTTTGACTATGGGGTTAGTAATGGGGGTGTCTTATAGACGCCTCTCCATTACTAACCTGGGCTTGATGTCAGCTGGCATTATAAGCTGACATCAACCCCAACCCTATTACCCCCTGCCACCGCACCAGGGCAGCGTGGAAGAGCGAGGCTAAGTGCCAGAATTGGCGCATCCTATGAATGCGCCATTTCTGGGGCGGCTGACGGCTGGTGTTTCTAGCCTGGGAGGGGGCCAATATTCATGGCTCCCTTCCTGGGCTATTAATATCAGCCCCCAGCTGTCTGCCTAGCCTTTGCTAGCTATTAAATTAGGGGGGACCCCACGTCATTTTTTTTGGGGGGTCCCCCATTTTAATAGCTAGTAAAGGCTATGTATTCAGCTGGGGGCTGATATTAGTAGCCTGGGAAGCTCCGTGGGTATTACCCCCTTCCCAGGCTTCAAACATCTGCCCCAGCCGTCTGCTTAACCTCCGCTAGAGCCTAAAATTAAGGGGAACCGCACGCCAATTTTTTAATAATAAATCCTTTATTTTAATACTAAATGACAAGTACAGTAACCAACACTATCACTGTACTTCATATATATGTGACTGACATGTTTCTATCTATCTAATCTATGTGTGATGCTCTATCTTTCTGTTCTAAATTGTCGGGTACCGCTGCTGAATTGCCGGCCGGCTTTTTTAAAGAGACAGTGCATGAAAACACTATTATTTTTTTAAATAAATCCTTTACACTAAATGACAAGTACAGTAAGCAACACTATCACTGTACTTATTATATATGTGACTGACATGTTTCTATCTATCTAATCTATGTGTGAAGCTCTATTCTTTCTGTTCTAAATTGTCGGGTACAGATGCTGAATTGCCGGCCGGCTTTTTTAAAGAGACGGTGCATGAAAACACTAATATTTTTTTTAATAAATCCTTTACACTAAATGACAAGTGCAGTAACCAACACTGTCACTGTGCTCCTTATATGTGTGACTGACATGTTTCTATCTATCTAATCTATGTGTGATGCTCTATTCCTTCTTGTCTAAATTGTCGGGTACCGGTGTATGCCGCTGCTGAATTTGCCGGCCGGCTTTTTTAAAGAGAGTGTCTTCTGAGCAGTTTGTCAGCTTTTGGACACCTTTGCAGGTGTTTTCTATGTGTTTCTATGTGTTTTTGTTTGCCTGCCATTGGTTTTAACGGTGTTCGACGGTGTTCTAAGGTGTTCGACGAACAGTTCGACGAACAGTTCCTCGAACATCCCGGTGTTCGACGAACCGAACCGAACCCGAACACTACGGGGGTGGCTCAACACTATCTATAACCTATATGCCCATATTAATAGTTACAGCAGGCCGGAATTGCTAATCTGGCGCACGGGCATTTTCCCAGTGGTCCACGGATGTGTGCATTGTAGTAGGCCACGGGGCCCGCTGATCCGGCCACCGGCCCGCTGATCCGGCCACCGACCCGCTTTTCTGGCCGCTGGCCCCTTAAATCTGGAGGCACAGCCGGGATTGGGGCGCTCTGCGCCCGCACGCAGGGTTCAGTATTTGAACCGCTGCATGCGTCACATATAAGAGCACATCAGCGTTCTCTGTGGGAGGAGAGCGCGATCCTCTCTCCCGCCTTTACAACACCGGCTGCAGCTGTTGGTGCAGCGCAGCCCGGTGCCGTACCGAATCAGGAAGCGGATCTCTGCAGCTCTGCTCCTACCTGACGTGAGTACAGTGGCATGATGATGTATGCTGTTGTTTAGCCAGTAAAAAACATGTTTCTGGTACCCAGGGGTGGGGGATGATCTCTGGGGCTGGGGGCTTACATATGGGGCTAGGGGCTGACCTCTGGGGCTGGGGGATTACTTATGGGTCTGGGGGCTGACCTCTGAGGCTGGGGGCTTACTTATGGGGCTAGGGGCTGACCTCTGGGGCTGGGGGATTACTTATGGGGCTGGAGGCTTACTTATGGGGCTGGGGGCTGACTACTAACTTCCGGGGCTGACTGATGTGTTTATGGATCTGTGATACATATTCAGCAGTTGCTGTGTGTGCTATGTGATGTATATGTGTCTCCTGTGATGTGTGTTTCATAATATAGTATAATGTGGTCTTAATTATAATGTAAAGTTGTGTATATACAGTACAGACCAAAAGTTTGGACACACCTTCTCATTTAAAGATCTTTCTGTATTTTCATGACTATGAAAATTGTACATTCACACTGAAGACATCAAAACTATGAATTAACACATGTGGAATTATATACTTAACAAAAAAGTGTGAAACAACTGAAAATATGTCTTATATTCTAGGTCCTTCAAAGTAGCCACCTTTTGCTTTGATGACTGCTTTGCACACTCTTGTCATTCTCTTGATGAGCTTCAAGAGGTAGTCACTGGAAATGGTTTTCACTTCACAGGTGTGCCCTGTCAGGTTTAATAAGTGGGATTTCTTGCCTTATAAATGGGATTGGGACCATCAGTTGTGTTGTGCAGAAGTCTGGTGGATATGTGTCACCCTGGCCTGGATGCCACAAGTGTAATTAAAGCTGTGTCTGAGAGCAAGGGGGAGGTTCTTTAGTCAGGGGAACATTAGCATGCAGTACCTCCTGTCTCAGGCCAGTAGGGGGAGCAGGCTGCCCCTATAAAAGCTGTTACTGGGGGCAGGGTTAGAGAGAACTGGATGGCCTGTCTCAGCACTGAGACTTGTCCCAGAGCAGAGCAGGGACAGAAAGTTGTATTGCACCTAAGAGGAAGTGTGGCAGGAGGAGAGCCACAAGCCAGAGACAAGAGGCGAAGAGAGCCTGTCTTGGCAGATAAAAGACTTACTTTACCAGACTTTGGTGTCTGAGGCTGGGAGGATTCTACATCCTCCAGCAGATAACCAGTCCACAAGGGACTGTATATTCCTTGGCCTAAGAAGCCTGGAGGCCCTGCCACAACCGAAGGGACCAGTAAAGCCGTACAAGGCTGGGAGCAGAAAGGAACCCACGTCGCAGGCCAAACAGGTGAGAATACACGGAAAGCTCGGAAACGTGGGCTGTTACCCTATAACGAGGAGATAGCCAGAAGGAGCGCAGAAAGCACGGTAGGCCTACACCCTCACCCTGACCAGGGCCAATTTCCCCGTTGCTCTCAGACATCCAGGTCCCCTCCTAGCTGGGACTGTTTATGAGTCAGTTTACCTGTTTCAGTAAAGACCCTGGACTGCAACCTATTGTCTGTGTGCTCCTTCGCGCCTCCAGCACTACCAGTACTGGGACTCTCACCACCATCACTCCCACCATCCACTACACTGCCCTGGGCCGCACTCTTCCCGTGGGGAGTCACACCATCCCAGCTGCACACATCATCAGCCCCAGCGGTCTGCCTTGCAGCGGCGGTTCCTAATGACCGCAAATCCACGGGTGGCGTAGTCGAACATAATCAACAACACATAACGGACTACCACTGGCCTGACCACCCTGAGCCACGGAACCGGGTTGCCACTACTACTCCCATCGTTCCCCCTATTGCCCGGATCCGAGTGCCCCACGGCCCAGGGGGCAAGTCAGATACACAGCTGATAGTCCTACTGAATAGACTGTTAGAATTTGTATTATGGCAAGAAAAAAGCAGCTAAGTAAAGAAAAACGAGTGGCCATCATTACTTTAAGAAATGAAGGTCAGTCAGTCCGAAAAATTGGGAAAACTTTGAAAGTGTCCCCAAGTGCAGTTGCAAAAAACATCAAGCGCTACAAAGAAACTGGTTCATATGAGGACCGCCCCAGGAAAGGAAGACCAAGAGTCACCTCTGCTTCTGAGGATAAGTTTATCCGAGTCACCAGCCTCAGAAATCGCAGGTTAACAGCAGCTCAGATTAGAGACCAGTTCAATGCCACACAGAGTTCTAGCAGCAGACACATCTCTTCAACAACTGTTAAGAGGAGACTTTGTGCAGCAGGCCTTCATGGTAAAATAGCTGCTAGGAAACCACTGCTAATGACAGGCAACAAGCAGAATAGACTTGTTTGGGCTAAAGAACACAAGGAATGGACATTAGACCAGTGGAAATATGTGCTTTGGTCTGATGAGTCCAAATTTGAGATCTTTGGTTCCAACCACCGTGTCTTTGTGCGACGCAGAAAAGGTGAACGGATGGACTCTACATGCCTGGTTCCCACCGTGAAGCATGGAGGAGGAGGTGTGATGGTGTGGGGGTGCTTTGCTGGTGACACTGTTGGAGATTTATTCAAAATTGATGGCATACTGAACCAGCATGGCTACCACAGCATCTTGCAGCGGCATGCTATTCCATCCGGTTTGCGTTTAGTTGGACCATCATTTATTTTTCAACAGGGCAATGACCCCAACACACCTCCAGGCTGTGTAAGGGCTATTTGACCAAGAAGGAGAGTGATGGGGGGCTACGCCAGATGACCTGGCCTCCACAGTCACCAGACCTGAACCCAATCGAGATGGTTTGGGGTGAGCTGGACCGCAGAGTGAAGGCAAAAGGGCCAACAAGTGCTAAGCATCTCTGGGAACTCCTTCAAGATTGTTGGAAGACCATTTCCGGTGACTTCCTCTTGAAGCTCATCAACAGAATGCCAAGAGTGTGCAAAGCAGACATCAAAGCAAAAGATGGCTACTTTGAAGAACCTAGAATATAAAACATATTTTCAGTTGTTTCACACTTTTTTGTTAAGTATATAATTCCACATGTGTTAGTTCATAGTTTTGAAAATACAGAAAAATCTTTAAATGAGAAGGTGTGTCCAAACTTTTGGTCTGTACTGTATAGTGTAGAGATGTTTATATGGTATGGTGCTGTGTACATAGTGTAGTATATAGTTTGGAATCCACACTATATACACAGGCACATCCCTACACTATATAATATATATAGTATATAAACAGCTCGACTCTATATTCTTTTGCACAGTATATAGTGTGGAGCTGGGTATATAATTGATTGTAGAATATATTGTGGAGCTGTGTATGATTTGTATACTTCCCCTGCCCTGTATACATGGTGTCATTCTCAGTATCTGCTCTTATTATGTTTGCGTGTGTGTGTACATTCATACACGCATAATATAATAATATATATATCTCAACAATCTGATTAATTGTCAAAAAAATGGAGGACTCTTCTTTATTAGCCCATGTGGTTATGTTTCGGATTCATGTTCTGTTATGGAACTGAATTGTCGTCATAGAGGCTGGCATCTGCAGGGTACAAATGTATATATACAATGCACAGTACCACTCATCCTGTCCTGTATATATACAATGCACAGTACCACTCCTCCTGTCCTCTATATATACACTGCACAGTACCACTCCTCCTGTCCTGTATATATACACTGCACAGCACCACTCCTCCTGTCCTGTATATATACACTGCACAGTACCACTCCTCCTGTCCTGTATATATACACTGCACAGCACCACTCCTCCTGTCCTGTATATATACACTGCACAGCACCACTCCTCCTGTCCTGTATATATACACTGCACAGTACCACTCCTCCTGTCCTGTACATATACACTGCACAGTACCACTTCTCCTGTCCTGTATATATACACTGCACAGTACTACTTCTCCTGTCCTGTATATATACACTGCACAGTACCACTCCTCCTGTCCTGTACATATACACTGCACAGTACCACTCCTCCTGTCCTGTATATATACACTGCACAGTACCACTCCTCCTGTCCTGTATATATACAGTGCACAGTACCACTCCTCCTGTCCTGTATATATACACTGCACAGCACCACTCCTCCTGTCCTGTATATATACACTGCACAGTACCACTCCTCCTGTCCTGTACATATACACTGCACAGTACCACTCCTCCTGTCCTGTATATATACACAGCACAGCACCACTCCTCCTGTCCTGTATATATACACTGCACAGTACCACTCCTCCTGTCCTGTATATATACACTGCACAGCACCACTCCTCCTGTCCTGTATATATACACTGCACAGCACCACTCCTCCTGTCCTGTATATATACACTGCACAGCACCACTCCTCCTGTCATGTATATATACACTGCACAGTACCACTCCTCCTGTCCTGTATATATACACTGCACAGCACCACTCCTCCTGTCCTGTATATATACACTGCACAGCACCACTCCTCCTGTCCTGTATATATACACTGCACAGCACCACTCCTCCTGTCATGTATATATACACTGCACAGCACCACTCCTCCTGTCCTGTATATATACACTGCACAGCACCACTCCTCCTGTCATGTATATATACACTGCACAGTACCACTCCTCCTGTCCTGTATATATACACTGCACAGCACCACTCCTCCTGTCCTGTATATATACACTGCACAGCACCACTCCTCCTGTCCTGTATATATACACTGCACAGCACCACTCCTCCTGTCCTCTATATATACACTGCACAGTACCGCTCCTCCTGTCCTGTATATATACACTGCAGGTCTTTTTTTTATTGATAGAATAAGTACAGTACATGACAGAACAATAATACATTAAAGGACACCAAACATATGAACAAAACAAGACGACAAATCACAGAAAATAGAAACAAAATAAATCACCGCAGGAATATATATATATATATATACAGGAAATAAATATTATAAAACCTATAAAACCCCCGGCCCAGCTTCATTCATACTACTATATACAATCCCACACAACACTCACACCGTCCTATATACACATAAAACACCATCCTATATACAAGATTATATACAATAAAACACTAAACCTAATATAACGTATATACAACCGGGAACTAACACTAACCTACTGGTCCCACTGCCTGACCTTAGTCACCCCCTTACCGCACCTCATTCACACCACAGAAAAACAAAAATAACAATATATACAATAGTGACATGAACAATTTTTTTTTTTTTTTTTATATTTTATATTTTTTTTGTAATTTTTAATATATATACATAAAACACAGACCTACACTAACTATCCCGCCACCCCTGATCTAGCTCTGGCCACAAAGTTCAGGATTACTCCGAGCTAGGATCAGGCCCCAAAGTTTTTCCCCAGGCGGGGCCTGGACCAGGCCAGATCAGTCCTCTTATCACCGCCGATGAAAACCCCCCCAAATCCCCCACCCAACCTAACTAAAACCCCCTATTATACATTATATACAATATATACAGAACACAACCTACACACTCACCATCCAAGGCTCAAGTTCGATGCCGGCAAACCTTCTATTCAGGAGACAGAAATACAAAACAAAAATCTAGGGTGAAAAGACATCGGCCCACCACCAGGATATAGGAGTACTACCGGACTAAGGCACCCTGAAGGAAAAGCCCCTCCAGAGACGGGCCGCCCTCCGGGCACCCAGTCTTTCATACTCCAGAGAACGTACCTTCACCAGGTCACCTAGGATGTTCCTACAGACTTCATCTACATGGAGGATTTTACTCTGCGTCGAGACTAAAACTCGTGCGTTCCACGTGAAATACCTCACCACTGCGCTGACTATGAATAAAGTGTCTCGGTCCCTTCTCCCAAGGTCTCCGAACGCTCCATAGGCCCACCCGGCGTAGGACAGAGTAGCCAGCCGCGGCCAACCAATGGAAGCCCCCACCCTGTTGTACACCTCTGTATTAAAGGGACAATGAAGCAGGAAGTGCTCCATGCTTTCCAGCACGTTAGCACAAGCCTCACGGGGGCAATTCCTGTCCTCGGAGCTCCTGTACTTCCAATTGTCCCTCACATACAGCTTACCATGGAAGCAGCGCCAAGTCAAGTCCCAGTACTTCTCGGGGATCCTGGTAGAATTTAACAAACTCAACCCAACCTCCAGATCCCGACTTGGGCAGTCTTTGAGGGCCAATGGACTCTGAAAATGAGAAAGCAAGACCCTCATATCGAGGAGTTTCCTCGGGAGGGACCTCACCTCCCACATTCCCAGACCCCACCGGCGGATCATTTTCAGAACCGGGGTAACATAAGCCGGGAGATGCCCGTGTGGTGTGCGAAGATCCTTCAATCTTCCCCCTGTCTCCCATTCCTGGAAGAAAGGCTGAAACCATCCCTTGCAGGAGAATACCCACGGAGGAGCCCTCTCTTTCCAGAGGTTTGCCACGTTCACCTTCAAGAAAGTGTTCACTAGGAACACCACGGGGTTCACCATATTCAAACCCCCTCGTCTCCTCGTGCGGTAAGTGACCTCCCGCTTGACTAGGTTCAGTCTGTTCCCCCATAACATCTGGAAGAACAGACTGTAGACCCGTGTCCAGAGAGGCTCTGGCAAGACACAGACGCTGCCCAGGTAGATTAGCAAGGGGAGCAGGAAAGCTTTGCACAGGCCAACCCTTTCCCTCAGGGTCAAAGACCAACCCCTCCATTGGTCCACTCTTTGGGCGACACCTTTGATTCTGCCTTCCCAGTTTTTCGTGGGGTAATCACCCTGGCCGAATTCGATGCCCAGGACTTTGGCATGTTCTTGGGGTTCGGGGAGGGTGTCCGGAAGATCAAACCCGGGATCTCCGCCTCCCAGCCAGAGACTCTCACACTTATCCTGGCTGACCTTGGACCCGGATGCCTCCGAGTAGCGCTCCACTTCTGACATCAACGCTGCTGCCTCCTCTTGCGAAGAAACAAAGACGGTGACATCGTCCGCGTAGGCCACCACCCTCAGGATAGTCTCCGGCGCCGCCCCGCCCATCCGCACCCCCGCCAACGGTCTACAATCGATCCTTCTGAGGAAGGGATCGATCGCAAACGCGTAAAGCAAAGGGCTAAGAGGACAGCCCTGACGGACACCGGATCCTACCCCAAAAGGTCGTCCAATCCACCCATTCACCAGAGGGAAAGTCTCAGCCCCTGTATACAAGGTCTTAAGCCAGTCCACAAACCCTCCAGGCAGACCATACCTCAAAAGAGTGGACCAGAGGTACTCGTGGTTAACCCGATCAAAGGCTTTTGCCTGATCCAGGGTCAGCAAGAACCCCTTCCAGAGGCCCGCCCTGCCTTGCTCCACGGCCTCTCGGACACCTAGAACAGCACTAAAAGTGCTACGGCCAGGAACGCAACAGTGCTGAACCTCCGAAAGGAGCCGGGGTGCAAACTTCACCAGCCTGTTGAAAAGTATCTTAGCCAAAATCTTCCAGTCCACATTGAGAAGTGCTATGGGACGCCAGTTCTCAATGCGTGACGGATCCTTACCCTTTGACAAAATGATCAAAGCTGACCTCCTTAATGATCTCGGCAGAGTGCCCGAGGAGAGACACTCGTTAAACACCTGAGTCAAGAGGGGGACCAAAGAGTCCCTAAAGGTCCTAAAGAACTCGGATGTTAAGCCATCCGGACCTGGCGACTTTTTGGGCCTAAGCCCATCGATCGCCAGTCTCACTTCCTCTTCTTTGATCGCTTCTGCCAAATCGCCCAGCGAGAGGTCAGCCCCTGGCTCAGGAACAGATTCAGCCAGGAAAGCCGACATCCCGTCACGATCAAGCTCCCTCCTTCCCAAGAGGTGCGAGTAGTAGGAACTGACAACCTCCAAGATCCCTGATCTGGACCTTCTCAGGGACCCCGTACTGTCCACCAGCCCCGTCACTATCTTACTATTCACTGACATCTTACAGTTTCTGTAAGGGTCGGGCGAGCAGTACTTCCCGTAGTCCCTCTCGAAAACCAAAGATGCGTGCCTATCATACTGACACCTCTTCAGCAAGGACTTCACTCTGGAGATCTCCTCGCGGCTACCTCCAGTCGAGACAAGATGCTCGAGTTTCCTCCTCAGGCTCTGATACAGGCGATCCCTGTTCAGGCTTCTGAGGTTCGAGAGCTGCCGGAAGAATCTCGCCACCCGATGTTTGAACATCTCCCACCACTCCGACTTAGTGTTACTTAGGCCCAGCAATGGTACCTGGCTCTGAAAGAATTCCTCAAAAGACCGTCTTACAGCTTCTTCCTCAAGGAGTGATGAATTCAGCTTCCAATAGCCTCTTCCCATCCGAGGAGTCTCTGTAACGTTGAGAGAAAACATAATCAAACAGTGATCGGAGAACTCCACCTCCCAACCGACAACGGCGAAGAGACGGCCTCCTCCTTCAAATAAAACCTATCTAGCCTAGACCTGCACTGACTACCTCTAAAAAAGGTGAATCCCGTGTCGCCCGGGTTGTGCCGGATGTGGACATCCACCAGGCGAGCCTCACTCACTATCCTGTTTAACGCGACGCAGTCATAAGCCAGCCGGTCTCCGGAACCTCCTCTATCACAGGATCTCGTGACATTGTTGAAATCCCCTCCGAAGACCACCTGCCGACTCGAAAATAAAAAAGGTTTGATCTTCAGGAAGAGACATTTGCGGTCCCACTTGGACTGGGAACCATAGATGTTAATGAGCCGAAGCTCTTGTCCCCTCATGGAGACATCTAGGATCAAGCATCTCCCCATTTCTAATTCGATCACTCGTCTGCATTCAACCGCTGCGGTCTTAAAAAGGACCGCCACCCCGCTATACGGCTCGGCCGCAAGAGACCAGTAGGAGGGCCCATGCCTCCACTCCCGCCTTGCTTTATGCAAGGTTGATATATCGGTCAACCTGGTCTCCTGCAAAAACAAAATGTCGGCGTCAAGTTGGCCGAGAAAATGAAAGGCCGTGTACCTTGCCGCATCTGACTTTATGCTGCAAACATTAATAGTTGCCAGCGTCAACGGGGCGGGTGCCGCCATCATGATTGATTGAATTAGATAGCCTTTTTCTTCCCACCACTGACAGTCCCAACCTCTTCCTCTGATAATGACGGGTTTTTAGTGCGCTTAAGACAAACAGATTCATCCATTCTCTCCTTACATAGATTCTTGCCCTCGTCTGGTGGTCCTGGGTTAGTCGTCCCCCCAGAGGGCTTTGTATTTGCCCCCCGAGAGGAAGACCCAGCCATCTCCTGAGCCCCAACCACCTTGTCCGCAGCCTCCGGCCCCGGGTCCCCACTTCCCCCCTCCAGAGGGAGGTCCTGGAGAGCCCCGAACCGGTTGGAGAGATCCACCAGAGGGGGGGCGGCTGAACCCTCCAATGGCGCTTGGATCATGGCCAGAGAGTCAGAGGGGTCGCACTCCAAAGAGGCAGCTCGAGACCTGGTCCCCCTCCTACCTCTGGCCGTTTTCCTGTTACCCTTTTTCTTTTTCTGCGACCACTCCCCCTCTCCCTCATCTAGACTGTCACCAGAAGAGGGTTCCTGGGAAGACGTGGCGTCCTCTCGCTCTTCCCTTTCAAGTCTCTTGACTTCCTCGCTCAATTCACTGTCTTTAGGATCCTCAGCTGCAAGTGAAGTACCTGGGTCAGAGTTTAGGGACATTACTCCCTGCCCCCTGTCCCCACGGCGCTTCTCCTGTCGCCTGATGGTGGATGGCGGCAGCTTGCTCCTCACCGGATCCCTGCCTCCCCCGCCCCTACTGGTCCCTTCACCGGCAAGATTAGTCCCGGCTTGCGCCTGTCCCACACTCGCCGCTTTCAGGACCGCATTGGCGAAGGAACGCGGACAGCGACTGAACGGGTGACCGAGGTCACCACACAAGTTACACCTAATCCTGCGACAGGCAGCAGCAAGATGACCGAGGTCCCCACACAGTGCGCATTTCTGGGTGGTACACTGCGCACTGAAGTGTGTGGGGCTACCGCACCTGTGACAGACCTTAGGCTGCCCCCGGTAGAAAATCAAGATCCTATCCCTCCCCAAAAAGGTTGAGGAGGGGATATGGGTAACAGTGTTTCCCGAAACCTTCAATCTCACCATGAAGGTCCAGGCCCCTGACCAGATACCATGGTCATCCAGATTCTTTTCGGGAATATTGGTGACCTCTCCGTATCTACTCACCCAGGTGGTAATGTCCATACAGGAAAGCGACTCGTTACTAGTCAGAACGGTCACTTTCCTGACTGAATCTTGGCGAATTATTGCCAGGCGAAAGAGACCATGCCATTCGGGGCGACTCCGAGCCAGCTCATGGCGAGACCAGAAAAGCTCAAGGCCCTCCGGTCTCACGAAGCTGACATCGAAGTAGGAGGTCCCATAGGGATGGATCAAGGCAAAGATGTCATATGCCGCAAAGCCCATCCCCAGCAGGAGCTAAACCACCTTCGACCTATCAGGACAGGCATCCTTGCTTACCCACTGGAGACGGACCACGTTCCTACGGTTACTCCTCTGCCCCGTTGTCGGCAGAGACCAGACAGTCTCTGCCCCTCTATCTCGGAAGGCTGAAAGACCATGTCTCTCTATCCAGAAAGACAGATCAACCTCCCTCCCCTCTACAGTGATGGAGCTCTCCCCTCTCCTCAGGGCGTCCAGGAGCTGCTGTTGCAAGTCACCATCCCCAGGGCCACCAGACGAGGGCGCACTACTACCCCCAGCACTGACAGCTTCTGAATAGCTTTGGGCTGAAGCCCCCGCCAATGCTGGGGGGGCAGCGGGACCAGCACCTACTTCCCCCCCACCAACACCAGTGCTGCTCCCACCATTCACTCCAGTACTATTCACACCATTCGCAGGACCATTACTCCCATCGTTCACTCCAATACTACTCACACCATTCGCAGGACCATTACTCCCACCATTCATTACACCACTACCCCCAACATTTGCTACACCACAACTCCCACCATTCCCACAACTCCCAGCATTCATTCCACCACTACCCCCATCATTTGCTACATCATCATTCACTGCACCACTACCCCCACCATTTGCTGCATCATCATTCACTGTACCACTAATTCCACCATTCCTACTACTCTCATCATCTGCTCCACCATTACTCTCACCATCTGCTCCACCATTACTCCCATCATTCACTACACCACTATTTCTATTCTCTTTACTTGTCACCCCATTACCTCTGCTGTTCTCTGCACCTTCCACAGTCACCTCCATTCCTTCCTCCCTTGTGTCTGGTGTCTCTGCACTCACACCTGCTGGGCCGGGGGAGGGGAGCACTTCCAGAGACTCCTTTCCCTGCAGCACCACACCCGTTTCCCTTTGGTTGCTGCTGGCTTTCTGCAGGTCGTCTGCTGGAGCGCCCCGCCCTCCTACTGCAGCATTTTGGTCCTTGTTCTGGCCAGACTGTTTTCTCGGCACCTCTGCCCGCCCTGCACCCACAGACTTTGGAGTCTTAGTGTCCTTTTTGGGCGCTGGGGCACACTGCCCCCCTGTCGCAGCAGTGTGCCCAGTGTTCTTTGCTGATGTGTTTTTCACATCCTTCCCTGCCCCCCCAGCCCCGGTGATAACCGGCTTAGCCGCAGAGGGCAGGGTGGGAAACTCCACAGAACTCCCTATGTCCGGCGCTGTGAGTACCTCCACAGCCTCGCCCCCTGCACTGTTCCCCGCACAGATGGCAGCATCGCCGGACGTCCACCTCCTCTCCCCACCTTGCCTCTGCCTCGAGCCCACTGCAGAACCCGTGCCTTTAGGTTTGGTGGGGTTTAAACAGAAGGTGGCAGGCGCAACATCAGACATTGGTACATACTTATAACTCACCACCTCCTGTGCAGCTCCTCCGGTCTTCTTCTTCTTCCTCTTCCCTGTCTCCTCCACTGGTTTGTCCTCACCGAAGGAAAACCGCGTCAGGTCCACTGGAGACTCCAGCAGTCGGATCTCCCTCAGCAGTCCTCCTTCCTCCTCCTCCCCCGACACTCCAGCCTCTGCTGTGGGAGTCCTCTGCCCTGCAGGGAGACCACTTGAGCTCCGGCTCTGCCCCTCACTGGCTCCAGCAACTGAGACTCCAGTCACCTCTTCATCCTCCTCCTCCTCTTCACTAAGGACGCCGGCTGGCGGTTCTCCTGAGGTGTTTAACCCCTTCATTTCTGAGAACCGCCGCTGGTTCTTAAACCTCTCCAGGAAGGGACCTGCGCTTTTCTCAATCCCCTCCCGGAGGAGCACTAACCTGACCACCTCGTCTCTGAGGGCTTTAACCCTCTGGGAGGTCGCGGGTCTCTCCTTGTTGGACGCCCGGGTGTTCAGGACCCGGGCCTCCCTCAGCTCCTCTTTCAGCTGGGTTAGTGCTTTGCCGGCGTCCTCGTACTCTCGCAACGTGGCGACCACTCGGGAGGAGAAGGAACTTGTGGACTCGCTGGAGCTCATCTCCCCCCAGGATCTTGCTGGGCTCTTGTTCCTGGGGCCTGGGGTGCCCCGGTCTCCCTCTCTGGGCTGGTGGTGAACAGTCTCGGGGTTGGAGCAGGTGGATGTATTCTTCCTCACCCTTCCCGATCTCCTCACTCCCTCCTGGGCCGGTTGTTGAGGCTCCTTCTCCCCCGCCGGCATAGACCGGGGGATAGGAGGCTGGGAAGCCATGCCGGCCTCCCAGTAAGCCTGCCTCTCCCTGGGGAGAAGAGAGGCAGACGACAACCCTCCTCCTGGAAGTGCTTGAGCTCCACAGACAGCTGCTACTCTCAGCACCACTCCTCCTGTTCTGTGTATATACACTGCACAGCACCACTCCTCCTGTCCTGTATATATACACTGCACAGTACCACTCCTTCTGTCCTGTATATATACACTGCACAGTACTACTCCTCCTGTCCTCTATATATACACTGCACAGTACCGCTCCTCCTGTCCTGTATATATACACTGCACAGCACCACTCCTCCTGTCATGTATATATACACTGCACAGTACCACTTCTCCTGTCCTGTATATATACAATGCACAGTACCACTTCTCATGTCCTGTATATATACAATGCACAGTACCACTCCTCCTGTCCTGTATATATACACTGCACAGCACCACTCCTCCTGTCCTGTACATATACACTGCACAGCACCACTCCTCCTGTCCTGTATATATACAGTGCACAGTACCACTCCTCCTGTCCTGTATATATACACTGCACAGCACCACTCCTCCTGTCCTGTATATATACACTGCACAGCACCACTCCTCCTGTCCTGTATATGTAGCACCCTGAGGACTCGGCTGCTACAGGGGTATTACACCTCAAGCCAGAGGTGTGGTATTCCACTCCCGGGTAAGGATGGAGTGTGGGACTGAGCTCAGATAGCTGCATACACTACATACATCCCATTTCCGGGGGACAGACCGACGGTACTCCCACCAGTATATGTGCAGGTACGACAGAATCTGTCCCTGGCTGGAGTGGGACGGGGGTGGAACATCCCAGTAGTGTAGGGGCAGATAGGGGGAGCAGTCTGGGTAAGGCTAGGAGCTCATTGGGTGCTGGTCACCTGAGCTCACACATAGAGGGAGTATATAAGGTGGGCACCATCTTAGATCAGGGTCAGTCTTCTGTAGAGGGTCAGTCAGTCCTGAGAGAGGTCCAGGAGCCCCTGCAGAGAGAAGAGAGAGAGGAGAAGAGAAGGACCCAGAGGGGGAGAAGAAGGAACCCCAAGAATCCAGTATACAACCAGAAGGGTGAAGGGTTGGCACGCAAGGGAACCGGATCCCAAATTAGTGGAGGAGAGAAACTACCCTCAACTAAGAACCGGAGGCTGCGACATTACATGTGGAGCAGCCCCTCACCAAGTCCACTAAGAAGGCACACCGAGCATAGGGTCAGGGAAGCCAAAGAAGGTTCACCCAACAGGAGACCCGAGGGAGCCGTACATAAGTGGACCCCTGGTGGGAACGGCCAGTAGAGAGGACAGTCAGAAAGGGAGCTCAGGACCACGCTCCAGAATTGCTTGGGGGTTGGCCGAGTCCAGGACCTGGTGGACGCAGCACGGCTCGGGCGGTCACTCAAGGCCAGAGTGACCAACAGAACAGCAGTAAGTAAAAACCCTGAACTGCACAGCCCGACTCTGAGTCTTCTTACCATCCACACTGCACCACCACTACCACCATCCTCTACACCTGACCCCCTGAGGCTATACCCCTCCCGTTGGGGGTTATACTACCACAGCTGCACATATACCACCAGCCTCAGCGGACCCTGCTGCAGCGGCGGCCTTTTGACCGCAAATCAACGGGTGGCGTAGTCGACACTAAGAACAACTAATAACATCTGTAAAGACTGCCACACACTGAGTTTGACACCCTGGGCACGGACCGGGTCGCCGCCACTCGGAGACTACAACCCCCATCTGATCCGGCTCCGGGTAATCCCCAAACAGCACTGGCCCAGGGGGCGCGTCATATATATACACTGCACAGTACCACTCCTCCTGTCCTGTACATATACACTGCACAGTACCGCTCCTCCTGTCCTGTATATATACACTGCACAGCACCACTCCTCCTGTCATGTATATATACACTGCACAGTACCACTTCTCCTGTCCTGTATATATACACTGCACAGCACCACTCCTCCTGTCCTGTATATATACACTGCACAGCACCATTTCTCCTGTCCTGTATATATACACTGCACAGTACCACTTCTCCTGTCCTGTATATATACACTGCACAGAACCACTCCTCCTGTCCTGTATATATACACTGCACAGTACCACTCCTCCTGTCCTGTACATATACACTGCACAGTACCACTCCTCCTGTCCTGTACATATACACTGCACAGTACCACTCCTCCTGTCCTGTATATATACAGTGCACAGTACCACTCCTCCTGTCCTGTATATATACACTGCACAGCACCACTCCTCCTGTCCTGTATATACACTGCACAGTACCACTCCTCCTGTCCTGTATATATACACTGCACAGCACCACTCCTCCTGTCCTGTATATATACACTGCACAGCACCACTCCTCCTGTCCTGTATATATACACTGCACAGCACCACTCCTCCTGTCCTGTATATATACACTGCACAGTACCACTCCTCTTGTCCTGTATATATACACTGCACAGCACCACTCCTCCTGTCCTGTATATATACACTGCACAGCACCACTCCTCCTGTCCTGTATATATACACTGCACAGCACCACTCCTCCTGTCCTGTATATATACACAGCACAGCACCACTCCTCCTGTCCTGTGCATATACACTGCACAGCACCACTTCTCCTGTCCTGTATATATACACTGCACAGCACCACTCCTCCTGTCCTGTATATATACACTGCACAGCACCACTCCTCCTGTCCTGTATATATACACTGCACAGCACCACTCCTCCTGTCCTGTATATATACACTGCACAGCACCACTCCTCCTGTCCTGTATATATACACAGCACAGCACCACTCCTCCTGTCCTGTGCATATACACTGCACAGCACCACTTCTCCTGTCCTGTATATATACACTGCACAGCACCACTCCTCCTGTCCTGTATATATACACTGCACAGCACCACTCCTCCTGTCCTGTATATATACACTGCACAGCACCACTCCTCCTGTCCTGTATATATACACAGCACAGCACCACTCCTCCTGTCCTGTATATATACACTGCACAGCACCACTCCTCCTGTCCTGTATATATACACTGCACAGCACCACTCCTCCTGTCCTGTGCATATACACTGCACAGCACCACTTCTCCTGTCCTGTATATATACACTGCACAGCACCACTCCTCCTGTCCTGTATATATACACTGCACAGCACCACTCCTCCTGTCCTGTATATATACACTGCACAGCACCACTCCTCCTGTCCTGTATATATACACTGCACAGCACCACTCCTCCTGTCCTGTATATATACACAGCACAGCACCACTCCTCCTGTCCTGTGCATATACACTGCACAGCACCACTCCTCCTGTCCTGTATATATACACTGCACAGCACCACTCCTCCTGTCCTGTATATATACACTGCACAGCACCACTCCTCCTGTCCTGTATATATACACAGCACAGCACCACTCCTCCTGTCCTGTGCATATACACTGCACAGCACCACTTCTCCTGTCCTGTATATATACACTGCACAGCACCACTCCTCCTGTCCTGTATATATACACTGCACAGCACCACTCCTCCTGTCCTGTATATATACACAGCACAGCACCACTCCTCCTGTCCTGTATATATACACTGCAGGTCTTTTTTATATTGATAGAATAAGTACAGTACATGACAGAACAATAATACATTACAGGACACCAAACATATGAACAAAACAAGACGACAAATCACAGAAAATAGAAACAAAATAAATCCCCCCAGGAATATATACATATACAAGAAATAAATATTATAAAACCTATAAAACCTCCAGCCCAGCTTCATTCATACTACTATATACAATCCCACACAATGCTCACACTGTCCTATATACACATAAAACACCGTCCTATATACAAGATTATATACAATAAAACGCTAGAAACACAAAACACTAAACCTAATATAACGTATATACAACCGGAAACTAACACTAACCTACTGGTCCCACTGCCTGACCTTACAGTCACACCCTTACCGCACCTCATTCACACCACAGAAAACCAAAAATAACAATATATACAATAGTGACATGAACAATTTTAAACCTTTTTTTGTTTTGTATATTTTTTTTTTTTGTATTTTTTTTTTTTATATTTTTTTTTGTAATTTTTTAATATATATATAAAACACACACCTACACTAACTATCCCGCCACCCCTGATCCAGCTCTGGCCACAAAGTTCAGGATTACTCCGATCTAGGATCAGACCCCAAAGTTTTTCCCCAGGCGGGGCCTGGACCAGGCCAGATCAGTCCTCTTATCACCGCTGATGAAGAACTTCCCCAAATCCCCCACCCAACCTAACTAAAACCCCCTATTATACATTATATACAATATATACAGAACACAACCTACACACTCACCATCCAAGGCTCAAGTTTGATGCCGGCAAACCTTCTATTCAGGAGACAGAAATACAAAACAAAAATCTAGGGTGGAAAGACATCAGCCCACCACCAGGATATAGGAGTACTACCGGATTAAGGCACCCTGAAGGAAAAGCCCCTCCAGAGACGGGCCGCCCTCCGGGCACCCAGTCTTTCATACTCCAGAGAATGTACCTTCACCAGGTCACCTAGGATGTTCCTACAGACTTCATCTACATGGAGGATTTTACTCTGCGTCGAAACTAAAACTCGTGCGTTCCACGTGAAATACCCGACCACTGCGCTGACTATGAATAAAGTGTCTCGGTCCCTTCTCCCAAGGTCTCCGAACGCTCCATAGGCCCACCCGGGGTAGGACAGAGTAGCCAGCCGCAGACAACCAATGGAAGTCCCCACCCTGTTGTACACCTCTGTATTAAAGGGACAATGAAGCAGGAAGTGCTCCATGCTTTCCAGCACGTTAGCACAAGCCTCACGGGGGCAATTCCTGTCCTCGGAGCTCCTGTACTTCAAATTGTCCCTCACATACAGCTTACCATGGAAGCAGCGCCAAGTCAAGTCCCAGTACTTCTCGGGGATCCTGCTAGAATTTAACAAACTCAACCCAACCTCCAGATCCCGACTTGGGCAGTCTTTGAGGGCCAATGGACTCTGAAAATGAGAAACCAAGACCCTCATATCGAGGAGTTTCCTCAGGAGGGACCTCACCTCCCACATTCCCAGACCCCACCGGCGGATTATTTTCAGAACCGGGGTAACATAAGCCGGGAGATGCCCGTGTGGTGTGCGAAGATCCTTCAATCTTCCCCCTGTCTCCCATTCCTGGAAGAAAGGCTGAAACCATCCCTTGCAGGAGAATACCCACGGAGGAGCCCTCTCTTTCCAGAGGTTTGACACGTTCACTTTCAAGAAGGTGTTCACTAGGAACACCACGGGGTTCACCATATTCAAACCCCCTAGTCTCCTCGTGTGGTAAGTGACCTCCCGCTTGACTAGGTTCAGTCTGTTACCCCATAACATCTGGAAGAACAGACTGTAGACCCGTGTCCAGAGAGGCTCTGGCAAGACACAGACGCTGCCCAGGTAGATTAGCAAGGGGAGCAGGAAAGCTTTGCACAGGCCAACCCTTTCCCTCAGGGTCAAAGAACATCCCCTCCATTGGTCCACTCTTTGGGCGACACCTTTGATTCTGCCTTCCCAGTTTTTCGTGGAGTAATCACCCTGGCCGAATTCGATGCCCAGGACTTTGGCATGTTCTTGGGGTTCGGGGAGGGTGTCCGGAAGATCAAACCCGGGATCTCCGCCTCCCAGCCAGAGACTCTCACACTTATCCTGGTTGACCTTGGACCCGGATGCTCCGAGTAGCGCTCCACTCGCTGCCTCCCCTTGCGAAGAAACAAATACGGTGACATCGTCCGCGTAGGCCACCACCCTCAGGATAGCCTCCGGTGCCGCCCCGCCCATCCACACCCCCGCCAACGGTCCACAATTGATCCTTCTGAGGAAGGGATTGATTGCAAACGCGTAAAGCAAAGGGCTAAGAGGACAGCCCTGACGGACACCGGATCCTACCCCGAAAGGTCGTCCAATCCACCCATTCACCAGAGGGAAAGTCTCAGCCCCTGCATATAAGGTCTTAAGCCTGTCCACAAACCCTCCAGGCAGACCATACCTCAAAAGAGTGGACCAGAGGTACTCGTGGTTAACCCGATCAAAGGCTTTTGCCTGATCCAAGGTCAGCAAGAACCCCTTCCAGAGGCCCGTCCTGCCTTGCTCCACGGCCTCTCGGACACCTAGAACAGCACTAAAAGTGCTACGGCCAGGAACGCAACAGTGCTGAACCTCCGAAAGGAGCCGGGGTGCAAACTTCACCAGCCTGTTGAAAAGTATCTTAGCCAAAATCTTCCTGTCCACATTGAGAAGTGCTATGGGACGCCAGTTCTCAATGCGTGACGGATCCTTACCCTTTGACAAAATGATCAAAGCTGACCTCCTTAACGATCTCGGCAGAGTGCCCGAGGAGAGACACTCGTTAAGCACCTGAGTCAAGAGGGGGACCAAAGAGTCCCTAAAGGTCCTAAAGAACTCGGATGTTAAGCCATCCGGACCTGGCGACTTTTTGGGCCTAAGCCCATCGATCGCCAGTCTCACTTCCTCTTCTTTGATCGCTTCTGCCAAATCGCCCAGCGAGAGGTCAGCCCCTGGCTCAGGAACAGATTCAGTCAGGAAAGCCGACATCCCGTCATGATCAAGCTCCCTCTTTCCCAAGAGGTGCGAGTAGTAGGAACTGACGACCTCCAAGATCACTGACCTGGACCTTCTCAGGGACCCCGTACTGTCCACCAGCCCCGTCACTATCTTACTATTCACTGACATCTTACAGTTTCTGTAAGGGTCGGGCGAGCAGTACTTCCCGTAGTCCCTCTCGAAAACCATAGATGCGTGCCTATCGTACTGACACCTCTTCAGCAAGGACTTCACTCTGGAGATCTCCTCGCGGCTACCTCCAGTCAAGACAAGATGCTCGAGTTTCCTCCTCAGGCTCTGATACAGGCGATCCCTGTTCAGGCTTCTGAAGTTCGAGAGCTGCCGGAAGAATCTCGCCACCCGATTTTTGAACATCTCCCACCACTCTGACTTAGTGTTACTTAGGCCCAGCAATGGTACCTGGCTCTGAAATAATTCCTCAAAAGAACGTCTTACAGCTTCTTCCTCAAGGAGTGACGAATTCAGCTTCCAATAACCTCTTCCCATCCGAGGAGTCTCTGTAACGTTCAGAGAAAACATAATCAAACAGTGATCGGAGAACTCCACCTCCACAACCGACAACGGTGAAGAGACGGCCTCCTCCTTCAAATAAAACCTGTCTAGCCTAGACCTGCACTGACTACCTCTAGAAAAGGTGAATCCCGTGTTGCCCGGGTTGTGCCGGATGTGGACATCCACCAGGCGAGCCTCACTCACTATCCTGTTTAACGCGACCCAGTCATAAGACAGCCGGTCTCCGGAACCTCCTCTATCACAGGATCTCGTGACATTGTTGAAATCCCCTCCGAAGACCACCTGCCGACTCGAAAATAAAAAAGGTTTGATCTTCAGGAAGAGACATTTGCGGTCCCACTTGGACTGGGGACCATAGATGTTAATGAGCCGAAGCTCTTGTCCCCCCATGGAGACATCTAGGATCAAGCATCTCCCCATTTCTAATTCGATCACTCGTCTGCATTCAACCGCTGCGGTCTTAAAAAGGACCGCCACCCCGCTATACGGCTCGGCCGCAAGAGACCAGTAGGAGGGCCCATGCCTCCACTCCCGCCTTGCTTTATGCAAGGTTGATATATCGGTCAACCTGGTCTCCTGCAAAAATAAAATGTCGGCGTCAAGTTGGCCGAGAAAATGAAAGGCCGTGTACCTTGCCGCATCTGACTTTATGCTGCAAACATTAATAGTTGCCAACGTCAACGGGGTGGGTGCCGCCATCATGAAAGGTTGAATTAGATAGCCTTTTTCTTCCCACCACTGACAGTCCCAACCTCTTCCTCCGATAATGACGGGTTTTTAGTGCGCTTAAGACAAACAGACTCGTCCATTCTCTCCTTACATACATTCTTGCCCCCATCTGGTGGTCCTGGGTTAGTCGTCCCCCCAGAGGGCTTTGTATTTGCCCCCGAGAGGAAGACCCAGCCATCTCCTGAGCCCCAACCACCTTGTCCGCAACCTCCGGCCCCGGGTCCCCATTTTCCCCCTGCAGAGGGAGGTCCTGGAGAGCCCCGAACCGGTTGGAGAGATCCACCAGAGGGGGGGCGGCTGAACCCTCCAATGGCGCTTGGATCACGGCCAGAGAGTCAGAGGGGTCGCACTCCAAAGAGGCAGCTCGAGACCTGGTCCCCCTCCTACCTCTGGCCGTTTTCCTGTTACCCTTTTTCTTTTTCTGTGACCACTCCCCCTCTCCCTCATCTAGACTGTCACCAGAAGAGGGTTCCTGGGAAGACGTGGCGTCCTCTCGCTCTTCCCTTTCAAGTCTCTTGACCTCCTCGCTCAATTCACTGTCTTTAGGATCCTCAGCTGCAAGTGAAGTACCTGGGTCAGAGTTTAGGGACATTACTCCCTGCCCCCTGTCCCCACGGCGCTGCTCCTGCCGCCTGATGGTGGATGGCGGCAGCTTGCTCCTCACCGGTTCCATGCCTCCCCGCCTCTACTGGTCCCTTCACCGGCAAGATTAGTCCTGGCTTTCGCCTGTCCCGCACTCGCCGCTTTCAGGACAGCATTGGCGAAGGAACGTGGAGAGCGACTGAACGGGTGACCGAGGTCACCACACAAGTTACACCTAATCCTGCGACAGGAAGCAGCAAGATGACCAAGGTCCCCACACAGTGCGCATTTCTGGGTGGTACACTGCGCACTGAAGTGTGTGGGGCTACCGCACCTGTGACAGACCTTAGGCTGCCCCCGGTAGAAAATCAAGATCCTATCCCTCCCCAAAAAGGTTGAGGAGGGGATATGGGTAATAGTGTTTCCCGAAACCTTCAATCTCACCATGAAGGTCCAGGCTCCTGACCAGATACTATGGCCATTCAGATTCTTTTCGGGAATATTGGTGACCTCTCCGTATCGACTCACCCAGGTCGTAATGTCCATACAAGAAAGCGACTCGTTACTAGTCAAAACGGTCACTTTCCTGACTGAATCTTAGCGGGTTATTGCCAGGGGAAAGAGACCATGCCATTCGGGGCGACTCCGAGCCAGCTCATGGCGAGACCAGAAAAGCTCAAGGCCCTCCGGTCTCACGAAGCTGACATCGAAGTAGGAGGTCCCGTAGGGATGGATCAAGGCAAAGATGTCATATGCCGCAAAGCCCATCCCCAGCAGGAGCTCAACCACCTTCCACCTATCAGGACAGGCATCCTTGCTTACGCACTGGAGACGGACCACGTTCCTATGGTTACTCCTCTGCCCCGTTGTCGACAGAGACCAGACAGTCTCTGCCCCTCTATCTCGGAAGGCTGAAAGACCATGTCTCTCTATCCAGAAAGACAGATCAACCTCCCTCCCCTCTATAGTGATGGAGCTCTCCCCTCTCCTCAGGGCGTCCAGGAGCTGCTGTTGCAAGTCACCATCCCCAGGGCCACCAGACGAGGGCGCACTACTACCCCCAGCACTGACAGCTCCTGAATAGCTTTGGGCTGAAGCCCCCGCCAATGCTGGGGGGGGCAGCGGGACCAGCACCTACTTTCCCCCCACCAACACCAGTGCTGCTCCCACCATTCACTTCACTACTACTCCCACCATTCGCAGGACCATTACTCCCATCATTCACTCCACTACTTCTCCCACCATTTGCTGCATCACTACTCCCACCATTCATTCCACCACTACCCCCACCATTTGCTACACCACTACTCCCACCATTCCCACTACTCCCAGCATTCATTCCACCACTACCCCCACCATTTGCTACACCACTACTCCCACCATTCCCACTACTCCCACCATTCACTCCACCACTACTCCCACCATCTGCTCCACCATTACTCCCACCATCTGCTCCACCACTACTCCCATCATTCACTACACCACTACTTCCATTCCCTTTACTTGTCACCCCATTACCTCTGCTGTTCTCTGCACCTTCCACAGTCACCTCCATTCCTTCCTCCCTTGTGTCTGGTGTCTCTGCACTCACACCTGCTGGGCCGGGGGAGGGGAGCACTTCCAGAGACTCCTTTCCCTGCAGCACCACACCCTTTTCCCTTTGGTTGCTGCTGGCTTTCTGCAGGGCGTCTCCTGGAGCGCCCTGCCCCCCTACTGCAGCATTTTGGTCCTTGTGCTGGGCAGACTGTTTGTTGGGCACCGCTGCCCGCCCTGCACCCACAGACTTTGGGGTATTAGTGTCCTTTTTGGGCGCTGGGGCACACTGCCCCCCTGTCGCAGCAGTGTGCCCAGTGTTCCTCGCAGATGTGTTTTTCACATCCCTCCCGGCCCCCCCAGCCCCGGTGATAACTGGCTTAGCCGCAGAGGGCAGGGAGGGAAACTCCACAGAACTTCCTATGTCCGGCGCTGTGAGTATCTCCACAGCCTCGCCCTCTGCACTGTTCCCTGCACAGATGGCAGCATCGCCGGACATCCTTCTCCTCTCCCCACCTTGCCTCTGCCTCGAGCCCACTGCAGAGCCCGTGTCTTTAGGTTTGGTGGGGTTTAAACAGAAGGTGGCAGGCACAACATCAGACATTGGTACATACTTGTAACTCACCACCTCCTGTGCGGCTCCTCCGGTCTTCCTCTTCCTCCTCTTGGTCTCCTCCACTGGTTTGTTCTCACCGAAGGAAAACCGCGTCAGGTCCACTGGAAACTCCAGCAGTCGGATCTCCCTCAGCAATCCTCCTTCCTCCTCCTCCCCCAACACTCCAGCCTCTGCTGTCGGAGTCCTCTGCCCTGCAGGGAGACCACTTGGGCTCCGGCTCTGCCCCTCACTGGCTCCAGCAACTGAAACTCCAGTCACCTCTTCATCCTCCTCCTCCTCTTCACTAAGGACGCTGGTTGGCGGTTCTCCTGAGGTGTTTAACCCCTTCATTTCTGAGAACCACCGCTGGTTCTTAAACCTTTCCAGGAAGGGACCTGCGCTTTTCTCAATCCCCTCCCGGAGGAGCACTAACCTGACCACCTCGTCTCTGAGGGCTTTAAACCTCTGGGAGGTCGCGGGTCTTTCCTTGTTGGACGCCCGGGTGTTCAGGACCCAGGCCTCCCTCAGCTCCTCTTTCAGCTGGGTTAGTGCTTTGCCGGCGTCCTCGTACTCTCGCAATGTGGCGACCACTCGGGAGGAGAAGGAACTTGTGGACTCGCAAGAGCTCATCTCCCCCCAGGATCTTGCTGGGCTCTTGTTCCTGGGGCCTGGGGTGCCCCGGTCTCCCTCTCTGGGCGGGCGGTGAACAGTCTCGGGTTTGGAGTAGGTGGATGTACTCTTCCTCACCCTTCCCGATCTCCTCACTCCCTTCTGGGCCGGTTGTTGAGGCTCCTTCTCCCCCGCCGGCATAGACCGGGGGATAGGAGGCTGAGAAGCCATGCCGGCCTCCCAGTAGGCCTGCCTCTCCCTAGGGAGAAGAGAGGCAGACGACGACCCTCCTCCTGGAAGTGCTTGAGCTCAGGAGGCAGGTGCTACTCTCAGCACCACTCCTCCTGTCCTGTGTACTGTATATATACACTGCAAAGTAATAATTCTCCTGTATACAGTATATACACTGCACAGTACCTGTATATATACATATATACAGTGTATATACAGTCCTGTATATATACAGTCCTGTATATATACCTGTATATATACAGTATATATAGACTGTATATATACAGTCCTGAATACAGTCCTGTATATATACACTGTACATATACACTATATATATACACAGTCCTGTATATATACACTGCACAGTCCCATTTCTCCTTTCCTGTATATACTGTATACTGCACAGTACCACTTCTCCTGTCCTGTGTATATATGACTCGCCCCCTGGGCCGTGGGGCACTCAGAACCGGGCAATAGGGAGACGATGGGGGTAGTAGTGGTGACCCGGTCCCGTGGCTCAGGGTGGTCAGACCAGTGGCAGTCTTTTAGATGTTTTAGATAATGCCCGACTACGCCACCCGTGGATTGCGGTTATTAGGAACCGCCGCTGCAGGGCAGACCGCTGGGGCCGATGATGTATGCAGCTGGGATGGTGTGACTCCCCACGGGAAGAGTGCGGCCCCAGGGCAGTGTAGTGGATGGTGGGAGTGATGGTGGTGAGAGTCCCAGTACCGGTAATGCCGGAGGAGTGAAAAAGCACACAGACAACGTACTGCAGTCCAGGGTCTTTACTCACGATTAATAGCCAAGTCACTTCTGCGGGGAATGACTGCCCGAGCCGTGCTGCGTCCACCAGGTGAGGGGCTCGGTCAACCCCCAGACAGCTCAGGAGTATGGCTCAAGACCCCCTTTTGTCCTTTCTCTGGCCTGCCTCACCAGTGACCTACTTTTGTCCAGCTACCGCGGACTTGTGCGGTTAAACGTGGGCCCCGTCCTCCGCTGTCCTATATGGTGCCTTCCTAGCAGGTTTGATGAGGTGTCGCACCAATAAATGATCACGACCTCCGGTCTTTGGCTGAGGGTTGTTTCTCCTCCACCAACTTGGGATCTGGTACCCTTAATCTGCCTGACCCTGCACCCTGGATTCTCGTGGGTTCTTAGGGTCCCTTCCACCTTCTTGTTCCTGAGCCCTTCTGTTTCTCTCTCTCTCTCTTCTTCTCCTTTTCTGTTCCTTTCTCGTGGAGCTGGGATGAGACGTAATCTCAGCTCCACTTCACCTCCTCTCTCTCTCTCTCCACTCTCCTCCTCTGCCTCTCACTAGGCCCACTCTGGAGTAGAGCTCCTACAGAGCCTCTACTCCCTGTCTTCTCTTCTCTGGACAGAACCTAGATCTAAGATGGTGCCCACCTTTTATACCTCCCTCTAGCCATGAGCCCAGGGGACCAGCAACCAATGAGCTCCTATCTACGCTCAGGAACCAACCCCTATCTGCCCCTACAGCACTGGGTGTTCCACCCCCCTCCCCACTCCAGACAGGGACATAGTTGGTCGTGCCTGCACTTCTGTCTAGTGGGAGCACCGCTGAGCTGTCCCTCGGAAATGGGGTGTGTGTGCTGTATGCAGCTAACTGAGCCCTGGTCCATACTCCATCCTTACCCGGGAGTGGAATATCACACCTCTGGTCTGAGGTGCAATACCCCTGTAGCGGCCGAACCCTCGGGGCGCTACATATACACTGCACAGTACCAATTCTCCTGTATATATACACTGCACAGTACCACTTCTCCTGTATATATACACTGCACAGTCCCACTTCTCCTGTCCTGTATATATATACTGCACAGTACCACTTCTCCTGTCGTGTAAATATACACTGCACAGTACCACTTCTTGTTTCCTGTATATATACACTGCACAGCACCACTCCTCCTGTCCTGTATATATACACTGCACAGTACCACTTCTCCTTTCCTGTATATATATACTGCACAGTACCACTTCTCCTGTCCTGTGTATATACACTGCACAGTACCACTTCTCCTGTATATATACACTGCACAGTCCCACTTCTCCTTTCCTGTATATATATACTGCACAGTACCACTTCTCCTGTCGTGTAAATATACACTGCACAGTACCACTTCTTGTTTCCTGTATATATACACTGCACAGCACCACTCCTCCTGTCCTGTATATATACACTGCACAGTACCACTTCTCCTTTCCTGCACAGTACCACTTCTCCTGTCCTGTGTATATACACTACACAGTACCACTTCTCCGGTTTATATACACTGCACAGTCCCACTTCTCCTTTCCTGTATATATATATATACTGCACAGTACCACTTCTCCTGTCGTGTATATATACACTGCACAGTACCACTTCTTGTTTCCTGTATATACATATACACTGCACAGTACCACTTTTTGTGTCCTGTTGTCGTGAGGCAACATTAGACTTTGGTTGGGTTAATATTGGTTTATTATTTTCAATATTCCTATGATAAAATAAGAATAAATATTGGAAAACTAATTTAAACATCCCAAGTATCCCCTATCCTGAGAACTTTCCAATCACTGGGGGTCCGTCCACTGAGACCCCCATAATCCCGAGATCCAGAGCTCTGAAGAGCACCATGTTAGTGGGGCTATGGTGGATCATACACACTGCTGCACTATTCACATGTGGCTCATCAAATAACTCCTTAAAGGGAGTGATGAGGGGCACGACTAAGCATAGCCAAATTTACTGATCTGGGGTAATGAGTGTTACAGTATGTGGGCTGGTGGGTTTTGTCTTGCAGGGCTGCTTTTTTGTCCCAGTCCGGCCCTGGTTTACAGAGATCAAATGGAGTTTTTTTAATTAATTTTCTCATTGTAATATTAATAGAATTCATATGAAATTAAGTGAAATATGTTGCAAAAGTTATTTTTATTATTGAAAAAAATATAAGATACTGATATTCAACTGTGAACTGGATACAAGGCACAAGATAAATGCATGAATACAGTGCAGGTTGGATTACTTTGCCTTATTTCGGCTTTGTGGAATTAAGTTCATAAAATAAGCACCTAAAAGAAGAAATCACACTAACAAACATGTGATGGGGCATCTCCTTAATGTCCAAAAGTGATCTGGTTTCCCAATAGTATATATTTTCAACCAGTTTATTTTTTAGAGAAATAACTAATGCCTGATCCTTCTTCTGGAGGGATTGAAATGCCAGATCCTTCATTTTGATCAATTATTGTGTGCCAGATCCTTCTTCTGGAGGGATTGAAATGCCAGATTCTTCATTTTGATCAATTATTTTGTGCCAGATCCTTCTTCTGGAGGGATGACAATACCAGATCTTTCATCTTGACCGATTATAGTGCCAGATCCTTCTTCTGGAGTGATGATGATGCCAGATCCTTCATCTTGACCAATTGTTGCACCAGATCCTTCTTCTGGAGGGATGACAATTAGAGATGAGCGTTGTTCTACTCGAACTGTTCGCCAATCTCAAATTCGAGCTGTTTTGGGCGGTGTTCGAGCCGTTCGGCGAACACGAACAATTTGAGAAAAATTCGGCTGTTCGAGGTTATGTTCGATAACTGTTCGTGCACCAAAATCATAACTGGATTTTTTCTCAGTAATGATGAAAATTAATGTTAATACGCAGTTTGAGTGTACAGCGGGGTGGGGGGAGGGGCAGGGGATGGATCTCTGCAGGAACAATGAAGATCTCCATTTTTTTTTCTCTTTCCCGCTTTTGCAGTGGGGAGGTGCAATCTGTCAGCCTATCAGCAGCGCACACACGGAGCGAAGTGCTTTTTTTCACACAAGCAAGGGCATGTGTCATTGGCAGTGTATGTCACATGTCCTTGCCCTATAAGACCAAGCCATTTTCCCCGTCGCCACCATTTTCTCACTGCTGCAGCTGCGTGTTAGACGGCACCGCTGTTGCTGTGTGCGCTATACCTTGTTAATTTCAAGCCAATTTTCGCACAAATATACAGATAGCTTGGGAGTAGGGAATAGTTGTGATTGCAGTCCTTTTAAGGACTAGGTTACAGCATTTCCTACGACTTTTATCAGGGAGGTCTGTGCTCTTAAATAGATAGGTTGTGGGAGTAAAGACTAATTGTAATTGGAGTCCTTTTCAGGACTAGGTTACATCAGTTGCTATCAGTTTTTGCCAGGCAGGTCTGTGCCAGTGCTGTGCAAGTTTTTTTCACAGCATTTGGCTGAATCTAGCAAAGCTAATCCTTTTTGGCCTATTGCAGAGTGTGTTAGTCAGTGGAGTAGCCTATCTGTGTTGCAAGATATAACACCTGTGTATAGAATACCAATTTTTTTACTGCACCTAGTGAAGTAAAATCTTTTGGGCATAGCATCATTCTATTAGTCCATCTATACTGACCTCCATCAGGTTGCAAACTGAATATAATTTTTTTCTGCATCTAGCTCTGAAAAAATATTTGGGCTTCTAGCAGTGTGTGGGACTTGGTCTATTAGTCCATCTATACTGACCTCCATCAGGTTGCAAATTAAAAATAATTTTTTTCTTCATTTAGCTCTGAAAAAATATTTGGGCTTCTAGCAGTGTGTGGGACTTGTTCTATTAGTCCTTCTATACTGACCTCCAGCAGGTTGCAAATTGAATATAATTTTTTTCTGCATCTAGCTCTGAAAAAATAGTTGGGCTTCTAGCGGTGTGTGGGACTTGGTCTATTAGTCCATCTATACTGACCTCCATCAGGTTGCAAATTAAAAATAATTTTTTTCTGCATCTAGCTCTGAAAAAATATTTGGGCTTCTAGCAGTGTGTGGGACTTGGTCTATTAGTCCATCTATACTGACCTCCATCAGGTTGCAAATTAAAAATAATTTTTTTCTGCATCTAGCTCTGAAAAAATATTTGGGCTTCTAGCAGTGTGTGGGACTTGGTCTATTAGTCCATCTATACTGACCTCCATCAGGTTGCAAATTAAAAATAATTTTTTTCTGCATCTAGCTCTGAAAAAATATTTGGACTTCTAGCAGTGTGTGGGACTTGGTCTATTAGTCCATCTATACTGACCTCCATCAGGTTGCAAATTAAAAATAATTTTTTTCTTCATTTAGCTCTGAAAAAATATTTGGGCTTCTAGCAGTGTGTGGGACTTGTTCTATTAGTCCTTCTATACTGACCTCCAGCAGGTTGCAAATTGAATATAATTTTTTTCTGCATCTAGCTCTGAAAAAATAGTTGGGCTTCTAGCGGTGTGTGGGACTTGGTCTATTAGTCCATCTATACTGACCTCCATCAGGTTGCAAATTAAAAATAATTTTTTTCTGCATCTAGCTCTGAAAAAATATTTGGGCTTCTAGCAGTGTGTGGGACTTGGTCTATTAGTCCATCTATACTGACCTCCATCAGGTTGCAAATTAAAAATAATTTTTTTCTGCATCTAGCTCTGAAAAATATTTGGGCTTCTAGCAGTGTGTGGGACTTGGTCTATTAGTCCATCTATACTGACCTCCATCAGGTTGCAAATTAAAAATAATTTTTTTCTGCATCTAGCTCTGAAAAAATATTTGGGCTTCTAGCAGTGTGTGGGACTTGGTCTATTAGTCCATCTATACTGACCTCCATCAGGTTGCAAATTAAAAATAATTTTTTTCTGCATCTAGCTCTGAAAAAATATTTGGGCTTCTAGCGGTGTGTGGGACTTGGTCTATTAGTCCATCTATACTGACCTCCATCAGGTTGCAAATTAAAAATAATTTTTTTCTGCATCTAGCTCTGAAAAAATATTTGGGCTTCTAGCAGTGTGTGGGACTTGGTCTATTAGTCCATCTATACTGACCTCCATCAGGTTGCAAATTAAAAATAATTTTTTTCTTCATTTAGCTCTGAAAAAATATTTGGGCTTCTAGCAGTGTGTGGGACTTGTTCTATTAGTCCTTCTATACTGACCTCCAGCAGGTTGCAAATTGAATATAATTTTTTTCTGCATCTAGCTCTGAAAAAATAGTTGGGCTTCTAGCGGTGTGTGGGACTTGGTCTATTAGTCCATCTATACTGACCTCCATCAGGTTGCAAATTAAAAATAATTTTTTTCTTCATTTAGCTCTGAAAAAATATTTGGGCTTCTAGCAGTGTGTGGGACTTGTTCTATTAGTCCTTCTATACTGACCTCCAGCAGGTTGCAAATTGAATATAATTTTTTTCTGCATCTAGCTCTGAAAAAATAGTTGGGCTTCTAGCGGTGTGTGGGACTTGGTCTATTAGTCCATCTATACTGACCTCCATCAGGTTGCAAATTAAAAATAATTTTTTTCTGCATCTAGCTCTGAAAAAATATTTGGGCTTCTAGCAGTGTGTGGGACTTGGTCTATTAGTCCATCTATACTGACCTCCATCAGGTTGCAAATTAAAAATAATTTTTTTCTGCATCTAGCTCTGAAAACATATTTGGGCTTCTAGCAGTGTGTGGGACTTGGTCTATTAGTCCATCTATACTGACCTCCATCAGGTTGCAAATTAAAAATAATTTTTTTCTTCATTTAGCTCTGAAAAAATATTTGGGCTTCTAGCAGTGTGTGGGACTTGTTCTATTAGTCCTTCTATACTGACCTCCAGCAGGTTGCAAATTGAATATAATTTTTTTCTGCATCTAGCTCTGAAAAAATAGTTGGGCTTCTAGCGGTGTGTGGGACTTGGTCTATTAGTCCATCTATACTGACCTCCATCAGGTTGCAAATTAAAAATAATTTTTTTCTGCATCTAGCTCTGAAAAAATATTTGGGCTTCTAGCAGTGTGTGGGACTTGGTCTATTAGTCCATCTATACTGACCTCCATCAGGTTGCAAATTAAAAATAATTTTTTTCTGCATCTAGCTCTGAAAAATATTTGGGCTTCTAGCAGTGTGTGGGACTTGGTCTATTAGTCCATCTATACTGACCTCCATCAGGTTGCAAATTAAAAATAATTTTTTTCTGCATCTAGCTCTGAAAAAATATTTGGGCTTCTAGCAGTGTGTGGGACTTGGTCTATTAGTCCATCTATACTGACCTCCATCAGGTTGCAAATTAAAAATAATTTTTATCTGCATCTACAGTACCTCTGAAAAAATATTTGGGCTTCTAGCTGTGTGTGGGACTATTTGTATTAGTCCATCTATACTGACCTCCATCAGGTTGCAAACTGAATATAATTTTTTTCTGCATCTAGCTCTGAAAAAATATTTGGGCTTCTAGCAGTGTGTGGGACTTGGTCTATTAGTCCATCTATACTGACCTCCATCAGGTTGCAAATTAAAAATAATTTTTTTCTTCAATTAGCTCTGAAAAAATATTTGGGCTTCTAGCAGTGTGTGGGACTTGTTCTATTAGTCCTTCTATACTGACCTCCAGCAGGTTGCAAATTGAATATAATTTTTTTCTGCATCTAGCTCTGAAAAAATAGTTGGGCTTCTAGCGGTGTGTGGGACTTGGTCTATTAGTCCATCTATACTGACCTCCATCAGGTTGCAAATTAAAAATAATTTTTTTCTGCATCTAGCTCTGAAAAAATATTTGGGCTTCTAGCAGTGTGTGGGACTTGGTCTATTAGTCCATCTATACTGACCTCCATCAGGTTGCAAATTAAAAATAATTTTTTTCTGCATCTAGCTCTGAAAAAATATTTGGGCTTCTAGCAGTGTGTGGGACTTGGTCTATTAGTCCATCTATACTGACCTCCATCAGGTTGCAAATTAAAAATAATTTTTTTCTTCATTTAGCTCTGAAAAAATATTTGGGCTTCTAGCAGTGTGTGGGACTTGTTCTATTAGTCCTTCTATACTGACCTCCAGCAGGTTGCAAATTGAATATAATTTTTTTCTGCATCTAGCTCTGAAAAAATAGTTGGGCTTCTAGCGGTGTGTGGGACTTGGTCTATTAGTCCATCTATACTGACCTCCATCAGGTTGCAAATTAAAAATATTTTTTTTCTTCAATTAGCTCTGAAAAAATATTTGGGCTTCTAGCAGTGTGTGGGACTTGTTCTATTAGTCCTTCTATACTGACCTCCAGCAGGTTGCAAATTGAATATAATTTTTTTCTGCATCTAGCTCTGAAAAAATAGTTGGGCTTCTAGCGGTGTGTGGGACTTGGTCTATTAGTCCATCTATACTGACCTCCATCAGGTTGCAAATTAAAAATAATTTTTTTCTGCATCTAGCTCTGAAAAAATATTTGGGCTTCTAGCAGTGTGTGGGACTTGGTCTATTAGTCCATCTATACTGACCTCCATCAGGTTGCAAATTAAAAATAATTTTTTTCTGCATCTAGCTCTGAAAAAATATTTGGGCTTCTAGCAGTGTGTGGGACTTGGTCTATTAGTCCATCTATACTGACCTCCATCAGGTTGCAAATTAAAAATAATTTTTTTCTTCATTTAGCTCTGAAAAAATATTTGGGCTTCTAGCAGTGTGTGGGACTTGTTCTATTAGTCCTTCTATACTGACCTCCAGCAGGTTGCAAATTGAATATAATTTTTTTCTGCATCTAGCTCTGAAAAAATAGTTGGGCTTCTAGCGGTGTGTGGGACTTGGTCTATTAGTCCATCTATACTGACCTCCATCAGGTTGCAAATTAAAAATAATTTTTTTCTGCATCTAGCTCTGAAAAAATATTTGGGCTTCTAGCAGTGTGTGGGACTTGGTCTATTAGTCCATCTATACTGACCTCCATCAAATTGCAAATTAAAAATAATTTTTTTCTGCATCTAGCTCTGAAAAAATATTTGGGCTTCTAGTGGTGTGTGGGACTTGGTCTATTAGTCCATCTATACTGACCTCCATCAGGTTGCAAATTAAAAATAATTTTTTTCTGCATCTAGCTCTGAAAAAATATTTGGGCTTCTAGCAGTGTGTGGGACTTGGTCTATTAGTCCATCTATACTGACCTCCATCAGGTTGCAAATTAAAAATAATTTTTTTCTGCATCTAGCTCTGAAAAAATATTTAGGCTTCTAGCGGTGTGTGGGACTTGGTCTATTAGTCCATCTATACTGACCTCCATCAGGTTGCAAATTAAAAATAATTTTTTTCTGCATCTAGCTCTGAAAAAATATTTGGGCTTCTAGCAGTGTGTGGGACTTGGTCTATTAGTCCATCTATACTGACCTCCATCAGGTTGCAAATTAAAAATAATTTTTTTCTGCATCTAGCTCTGAAAAAATATTTGGGCTTCTAGCAGTGTGTGGGACTTGGTCTATTAGTCCATCTATACTGACCTCCATCAGGTTGCAAATTAAAAATAATTTTTTTCTGCATCTAGCTCTGAAAACATATTTGGGCTTCTAGCAGTGTGTGGGACTTGGTCTATTAGTCCATCTATACTGACCTCCATCAGGTTGCAAATTAAAAATAATTTTTTTCTTCATTTAGCTCTGAAAAAATATTTGGGCTTCTAGCAGTGTGTGGGACTTGTTCTATTAGTCCTTCTATACTGACCTCCAGCAGGTTGCAAATTGAATATAATTTTTTTCTGCATCTAGCTCTGAAAAAATAGTTGGGCTTCTAGCGGTGTGTGGGACTTGGTCTATTAGTCCATCTATACTGACCTCCATCAGGTTGCAAATTAAAAATAATTTTTTTCTGCATCTAGCTCTGAAAAAATATTTGGGCTTCTAGCAGTGTGTGGGACTTGGTCTATTAGTCCATCTATACTGACCTCCATCAGGTTGCAAATTAAAAATAATTTTTTTCTGCATCTAGCTCTGAAAAATATTTGGGCTTCTAGCAGTGTGTGGGACTTGGTCTATTAGTCCATCTATACTGACCTCCATCAGGTTGCAAATTAAAAATAATTTTTTTCTGCATCTAGCTCTGAAAAAATATTTGGGCTTCTAGCAGTGTGTGGGACTTGGTCTATTAGTCCATCTATACTGACCTCCATCAGGTTGCAAATTAAAAATAATTTTTATCTGCATCTACAGTACCTCTGAAAAAATATTTGGGCTTCTAGCTGTGTGTGGGACTATTTGTATTAGTCCATCTATACTGACCTCCATCAGGTTGCAAACTGAATATAATTTTTTTCTGCATCTAGCTCTGAAAAAATATTTGGGCTTCTAGCAGTGTGTGGGACTTGGTCTATTAGTCCATCTATACTGACCTCCATCAGGTTGCAAATTAAAAATAATTTTTTTCTTCATTTAGCTCTGAAAAAATATTTGGGCTTCTAGCAGTGTGTGGGACTTGTTCTATTAGTCCTTCTATACTGACCTCCAGCAGGTTGCAAATTGAATATAATTTTTTTCTGCATCTAGCTCTGAAAAAATAGTTGGGCTTCTAGCGGTGTGTGGGACTTGGTCTATTAGTCCATCTATACTGACCTCCATCAGGTTGCAAATTAAAAATAATTTTTTTCTGCATCTAGCTCTGAAAAAATATTTGGGCTTCTAGCAGTGTGTGGGACTTGGTCTATTAGTCCATCTATACTGACCTCCATCAGGTTGCAAATTAAAAATAATTTTTTTCTGCATCTAGCTCTGAAAAAATATTTGGGCTTCTAGCAGTGTGTGGGACTTGGTCTATTAGTCCATCTATACTGACCTCCATCAGGTTGCAAATTAAAAATAATTTTTTTCTGCATCTAGCTCTGAAAAAATATTTGGGCTTCTAGCAGTGTGTGGGACTTGGTCTATTAGTCCATCTATACTGACCTCCATCAGGTTGCAAATTAAAAATAATTTTTTTCTTCATTTAGCTCTGAAAAAATATTTGGGCTTCTAGCAGTGTGTGGGACTTGTTCTATTAGTCCTTCTATACTGACCTCCAGCAGGTTGCAAATTGAATATAATTTTTTTCTGCATCTAGCTCTGAAAAAATAGTTGGGCTTCTAGCGGTGTGTGGGACTTGGTCTATTAGTCCATCTATACTGACCTCCATCAGGTTGCAAATTAAAAATAATTTTTTTCTGCATCTAGCTCTGAAAAAATATTTGGGCTTCTAGCAGTGTGTGGGACTTGGTCTATTAGTCCATCTATACTGACCTCCATCAAATTGCAAATTAAAAATAATTTTTTTCTGCATCTAGCTCTGAAAAAATATTTGGGCTTCTAGTGGTGTGTGGGACTTGGTCTATTAGTCCATCTATACTGACCTCCATCAGGTTGCAAATTAAAAATAATTTTTTTCTGCATCTAGCTCTGAAAAAATATTTGGGCTTCTAGCAGTGTGTGGGACTTGGTCTATTAGTCCATCTATACTGACCTCCATCAGGTTGCAAATTAAAAATAATTTTTTTCTGCATCTAGCTCTGAAAAAATATTTAGGCTTCTAGCGGTGTGTGGGACTTGGTCTATTAGTCCATCTATACTGACCTCCATCAGGTTGCAAATTAAAAATAATTTTTTTCTGCATCTAGCTCTGAAAAAATATTTGGGCTTCTAGCAGTGTGTGGGACTTGGTCTATTAGTCCATCTATACTGACCTCCATCAGGTTGCAAATTAAAAATAATTTTTTTCTTCATTTAGCTCTGAAAAAATATTTGGGCTTCTAGCAGTGTGTGGGACTTGTTCTATTAGTCCTTCTATACTGACCTCCAGCAGGTTGCAAATTGAATATAATTTTTTTCTGCATCTAGCTCTGAAAAAATAGTTGGGCTTCTAGCGGTGTGTGGGACTTGGTCTATTAGTCCATCTATACTGACCTCCATCAGGTTGCAAATTAAAAATAATTTTTTTCTGCATCTAGCTCTGAAAAAATATTTGGGCTTCTAGCAGTGTGTGGGACTTGGTCTATTAGTCCATCTATACTGACCTCCATCAGGTTGCAAATTAAAAATAATTTTTATCTGCATCTACAGTACCTCTGAAAAAATATTTGGGCTTCTAGCTGTGTGTGGGACTATTTGTATTAGTCCATCTATACTGACCTCCATCAGGTTGCAAATTCAGAATAATTTTTTTCTGCATCTAACCCAGCCAATAGTTTTGGCCTAATACCACAGTTTGGCCACTCAGCTCTGCTCGGTTACCATCCATTGTTTTTTTGTGCAAACAACTCCAGAGTTGTGAATTAGTTAACCACCAAAATGAGTGGAAAAAGGCCTGCTGCTGGTGGAAAGGGGAATAGGCGTGTTGGGAAGGGGAAAAAAGGTTGTGTCCGTGGGGTAGGTGTTAAAGCAACAGTAACATCTGCAGAAGAAAGACCATCTTCCAGCCAAACTAAAATGTCTACTTCTTTTAGCGGACAATGTGATAAGATCCCTTTCTTACGGCCACGCCAATCGCTACAAATTCCAGATGAGGCACAAAAACAGCAGGTGCTTCAACGGATATCAAGTGCTCCTTTAAGTGGGCTCTCCTCCACATCAACTACAACATCACAAATACTCCAGTCCTCAAAGGTGTCACCCAAATCGCACTTGCTTCCTTACAGCTCCCAAATCTCCAGCTGCCCGTCTGAGTATGAGGTAGAACAGATGGTTGAGTCTGCAGAGCTGTTTACTCATACTATAGCCTGGGAATCAGAGGTCGACTCCAGCGCTTCTGTGAATCCAGACGAGGAAATGATCTGCACTGATGCCCAGAATCTTTATGAGTCGGATCCAGGACCAGACGCAGAAGGTTCTGACCATAATGTAGACCCTCATTCCCAAACTGTAACTCCTGTTGGTGGAGACAATGAGGAAGACGATGATAAGACTCAAATACCTGATTGGAGCGACAACTTTAGTTTTTTGTCAGGGCAGGAACAGGTTGGCTCTGAGGACGACGGGTGTGATAACGCACAGGGTGATGATGATGAGGTCGGAGATCCCACTTACTGTCAACCCACAGTCAGCCAAGAGATGAGGTCAGCAGAGGAGGTGGAGGAAGATGCTAGTGACGCGCCCCCTGGGCCAGTGCTGTTAGGGATACCCGGAGCCGGATCAGATGGGGGTTGTAGTCTCCGAGTGGCTGTGACCCGGTCCGTGCCCAGGGTGTCAAACTCAGTGTGTGGCAGTCCTACAGATGTTATTAGAGTTCTTTGTGTCGACTACGCCACCCGTTGATTTGCGGTCAAAAGGCCGCCGCTGCAGCAGGGTCCACTGAGGCTGGTGATGTGTGTGCAGCTTAGGTAGTATAACCCCCAACGGGAGGGGTATAGCCTCAGGGGGTCAGCCGTGGAGGATGGTGGTTGTGAAGGTGCAGCAAGGAGACTCAGAGGCATAAAATGCAGTTCCAGGGTTTTACTTACTGGTGTTGCTCGGGTCACTGTGTACAGCAGTGACCACCCAAGCCGTGCTGCGTCCACCAGGTCCTGGACTCGGTCAACTCCCAGGCAACTCCGGAGTGTGGTCCTGAGCTCCTTTCTGTCTCTCCCTTCTTCTGGCCGTTCCCACCAGGGATCCACCTAAGTCCGGCTCCCTCGGGCCTCTTGTTGGTCAAGCCTCCTCTGGGCTCCCTGACCCTATTCTTGGTCTGCCTTCCGGGTGGATTTAGTGGGTGGTCGTGGCAGATCCTGCCCACGACCTCCGGTTCCTGGCTAAGGTGTGCTGTAGCCTCTGCCAGCTTGGGATCCGGTACCCTGTTGCCGACCCTTCACCCTATTAGCTCTCTTATGGGCTCTTGGGGTCCCCTCTGCGCCTCTGGGTCTCTCTCTCTTCTCCTCTGCTCTGCTTCTCAGGCTCTCAGACAGACTGTCTGACTGGCTGACTGACCCTGATCTAAGATGGTGCCCACCTTATATACTCCCTCTATGTGTGAGCTCAGGTGACCAGCACCCAATGAGCTCCTAGCTTTACCCAGGCTGCTCCCCCTATCTGCCCCTACACTACTGGGATGTTCCACCCCCCTCCCACTCCAGCCAGGAACAGACACTGTCGTACCTGCACATTTCTCTAGTGGGAGTACCATCGGTCTGTTCCCCGGAAATGGGATGTGTGTAGTGCATGCAGCCTACTAGCTCAGTTCCACACTCCATCCTTACCCGGGAGTGGAATATCACACCTCTGGCTTGAGGTGTAATACCCCTGTAGCAGCCGAGTCCTCAGGGTGCTACATTCCCCCCTGGTAAATCACAGCACGTCCTCGGGCTGTAAAAGAATAAACATCCATAATCATACATTTTTTTCATAAAACATAAACATATAAAACAATATATATATTATCAGCATAAACTTTTTCATATAAACATTTTTGTTCCTCCGGCCACGGTGCAACTTGTGACCGGGTAAAGTGCAACAGTCTCTTCTGGAAAGAAAAACACAGCTTTCCTATAAAACCGGTAGGGGGCGCCTTTAGAAAGCGCAACTATATACAAGGGGATATGGCCGCTCTCAGTCCTCAGCCTGTGGGGAAAAAGGGATGGCTGCTCACAGTCCTCAGCCTGTTAAGGGATATGGGACACACTAGAACAGTTCAATTTGCTGGTCCCAACGGGGACTATATTTTAACTAGCAGCAGTAACAGTTCTGGTACCCTGACGGGTAACTATGTACAGTCTCTTTACCGTACTTTAATGACGGCGTACTCCTGCTCCTCCTTCAGACCCGTCCGGGTCCTCTTGCTCCTCTTCACACCGCAGCTCCTCCTCCGTCAGGCGATGCACATGGAGGGCGTAGGGTCCTTTGGCACACTTGTGCCGGGTGAAGGTGACCTCGTCCCCTACGTACAGGTCACGACCTCTGTGTCCCTCCGGCAGATGGCTTTCTACGTCTCTGCGGGTTACAAAGACGTCGCCGGGGGTCTGATGGTCTCTAATGAAGCCCCATCCGTGCTGCATGTTGAATTTTATCACAGTCCCGGTGGAAGGGGGACCATGAGCTGCACGGGGATTCCTCCTGGTCCGGCTCTTCTGCTCCGCGCTCCTTATCTGCGCTTGCTGTTCCCGGACCCGCCTCTCTCTCCGCTCCCTCTCGAAGACCTCGAGCTGCTGGCGGCAGCACTCTGCACGCTCCGCTGCGGCCGCCCGAGTCTCCTGAGTGAACCCCATGAGGTCTTCTCCAGTGGGGTCCCACTCGAACTGTGCCTCCTCCAGCGGGGGCGAGGTCCTCCTTGCGGGCTTCGGAACCGGAATCAGGGGTTCGTCTAGGGGTCTCTCTTTCCGGAGTCGGGGATGGTGAAACTCCGGTGGCCATATGAAGGGCTGCCCATCCGGGCACGTATGCTGGGCGAATAGATCTTCACCCAGGTGCGGCACTCGAGATGTTGAGGGCGCGTTGATGGTAGCGGCGCCCGGGTTGACCAGGCCTTGCGACCAGGCTTGGGGCACCCTAAAGGAAAAGGGCACCGTAAGAACGGCGGCGCCCGTGGTTACTCGGCCCTGCGGCCAGGACGGTGGCTCCGCGGAGGTAGGGGGCGCTGTTGGTATTGCGGCGCCCGGAGGTACTAGGCCTTGCGACCAGGCCGGTGGTATTTCCTGCTTGGCCACGCTCGAGGTCGAGGCGTGTGACGTCACAGGGGTCGCGGCCGCGGTTTCCGGTTGAGGCCTAGTCGGCGGCGGTGACGATGCAGCGACGGGCACGGCAGGGGGAATTTCGGGCTCTGCGACGGGGAGCTGGGGCAGGCACGCGGTTTCCCGGCTCGGGGTAGAGACGTCCCCTTTACCTGCCTCCGTCCGTTCAGCTCCCTTCTCGGCGCCGTCTCCTGCCTTCATTCCTCCTGCGCCATCCTCAGAGGCGGTCTGTCTCCTCGTCTCGGGTGGCGTGCTCCGCTGACGGGTTTCGGTCTGCTGGGCCATCTCTCGGCTCCACTCCGCCAACGTCTCTCGCTGCACCCGGGCCATCCTCCGTGCGAGGCCCTCCAGCGCGGTCTGTGCACACTCCCGGTCTCGGGGGAGCTGTGCCAGGACCTCCACTAGGCCTAGTGGGGTTGTGGCTTGTAGCAGGCTCCTGACCACTGGGTCGGTGCTGCCTGACTCTCCCTCCATCTCCGGGTAGGCTCTCTCTGGACTCCTCTCCAGACTTCTTGTCTCCGGGTGCGCTCTCTCCAGACTCCTCCAGGCTGCACCCATCTTCGTTCTCTTCTTCTGTCTCCGCCCACATCGAGGGTGGTCCCGGGGCAACTTCAGTTCCAGGGGCAGTTCTCTCACGCTGATGGACACTTCCAGCATCACAGTCTCTGTTGGTGGGCGCGGTTTCCGCTTTTGGCGCCATTCTTCGACCTGGCCCACGATGGGAGGTGGCCTTTTGCCACCCTCTGGCACGCCCATAATGGCGTCCGCTCTTCCAAGGCGGGAAATCTTTGGAAATGGCGGGAATCGTCTCCCAGTGGCGGGAAACTCCATGGATGGCGGGAAAAAGCTGCAAATGGCGGACAACCGGCGGGAAACGACCTGTGATGGGGCCCGATGGCGGGGACCCTCCGGAATCGGCAGGAGACTTCTTTTTGAGGTAACGGTGTACTTTTCTTCAGGCACGCAGTACCCGGTTGTTGCGGGCACGTAATCCTGCCGACTACGCCAAAGTTGACGCGCCCCCTGGGCCAGTGCTGTTAGGGATACCCGGAGCCGGATCAGATGGGGGTTGTAGTCTCTGAGTGGCTGTGACCCGGTCCGTGCCCAGGGTGTCAAACTCAGTGTGTGGCAGTCCTACAGATGTTATTAGAGTTCTTTGTGTCGACTACGCCACCCGTTGATTTGCGGTCAAAAGGCCGCCGCTGCAGCAGGGTCCACTGAGGCTGGTGATGTGTGTGCAGCTTAGGTAGTATAACCCCCAACGGGAGGGGTATAGCCTCAGGGGGTCAGCCGTGGAGGATGGTGGTTGTGAAGGTGCAGCAAGGAGACTCAGAGGCATAAAATGCAGTTCCAGGGTTTTACTTACTGGTGTTGCTCGGGTCACTGTGTACAGCAGTGACCACCCAAGCCGTGCTGCGTCCACCAGGTCCTGGACTCGGTCAACTCCCAGGCAACTCCGGAGTGTGGTCCTGAGCTCCTTTCTGTCTCTCCCTTCTTCTGGCCGTTCCCACCAGGGATCCACCTAAGTCCGGCTCCCTCGGGCCTCTTGTTGGTCAAGCCTCCTCTGGGCTCCCTGACCCTATTCTTGGTCTGCCTTCCGGGTGGATTTAGTGGGTGGTCGTGGCAGATCCTGCCCATGACCTCCGGTTCCTGGCTAAGGTGTGCTGTAGCCTCTGCCAGCTTGGAATCCGGTACCCTGTTGCCGACCCTTCACCCTATTAGCTCTCTTATGGGCTCTTGGGGTCCCCTTTGCGCCTCTGGGTCTCTCTCTCTTCTCCTCTGCTCTGCTTCTCAGGCTCTCAGACAGACTGTCTGACTGGCTGACTGGCTGACTGACCCTGATCTAAGATGGTGCCCACCTTATATACTCCCTCTATGTGTGAGCTCAGGTGACCAGCACCCAATGAGCTCCTAGCTTTACCCAGGCTGCTCCCCCTATCTGCCCCTACACTACTGGGATGTTCCACCCCCCTCCCACTCCAGCCAGGAACAGACACTGTCGTACCTGCACATTTCTCTAGTGGGAGTACCATCGGTCTGTTCCCCGGAAATGGGATGTGTGTAGTGCATGCAGCCTACTAGCTCAGTTCCACACTCCATCCTTACCCGGGAGTGGAATATCACACCTCTGGCTTGAGGTGTAATACCCCTGTAGCAGCCGAGTCCTCAGGGTGCTACACTAGTGACGACGAGGTCAGGTTGCGCCTTCCTGGACAGAGACGTAGTACTGGAAGCATGTCAACAACTGCATCCTCAAACACAACTCTGCCTCTCACCACAAGTCGTGGTGGCTCTTCAGGTCGCATGGGTGCTAAGCCTTGCATAGCCTGGGCATTTTTTCAGATCGATAAAGATGACCCAACTCGTGTTATCTGTAACATTTGTCAGCAAAAGCTAAGTAGATGCCAAAAAATACATAGTTTGAGTACTTCATGCATGAACCGGCACATGGACATGAAGCATAAGTTGCAGTGGGAAGCTCAGTGTGCTACAATGCGGCCTAGCCGGCCGGGCCAATCACCGTCTGCCATATCTTGTGCATCCGCGGCCTCTTCATCCTCTGTGACTGGGGGGACAGCAGTCACACCTGTTTTGGGGCGCAGACCTGCCACCTCTTTACCCGCAACAGCCAGCGTGATTGGCAGGTCATCATTTTCTTTGGAGGTGGTAACACCAGCTGGTGTTGAGCGCTGTCCGACATCGATAGCACCACCTTTGGATCAAGGCAACCTAACATGTCCGCCTGCATCTTCCTCACAGACCGGCAGTTTGCCGGGGACACCCTTATCAACCCCGTCTAAGCACAATAGCCAGCCCTCGGTCCCTCAGATGTGGACAAGTAAAAGACCATTTCCTCCTAGCCATGAGAAAGCTAAGAGGTTGAATTTCACCATCTGCAAGTTCTTGGCTACAGAAATGCTGCCTTTCCGCCTGGTGGACACAGAGGATTTTCGAGACCTTATGTCCGTCGCAGTGCCCCAGTACCAGATGCCCAGTCGGCACTACTTCTCAAAGAAAGGTGTGCCTGCGCTCCACCAGCATGTCGCACACAACATCACCGCTTCTTTGAGAAACTCTGTGTGTGACAGGGTGCATTTCACCACAGACACTTGGACGAGTAGGCATGGACAGGGGCGTTACATGTCGCTGACTGGGCACTGGGTAACTATGGTGACAGCAGGACAAGGGGCTGCTGTCCAAGTCTTGCCGTCCCCACGAGTTGTGCGTCAATCCTCTTTATGTCAAAGTTCCTCCACTGCTTCTGCCTCCTCAACCTCCTCTCGGTCTTCCACCTGCACCCAAAGCCTGTCTGGTCATGCCACAAGCTTTCTAACTGCGCAGAAGGGATCCTGCACACCTCCTTACTATGCTGGCAGTAGGGCTCAACGTCATCAGGCGGTTTTTACATTGAAATGTCTGGGAAATGTGAGTCACACAGCTGAGGAGTTGTGGTCAGCTCTGGAGAACCAATTTCATGAATGGTTGTCTCCACTGGACCTGAAACCAGGGAAGGCCGTGTGCGACAATGCTGCAAACCTGGGTGCGGCCCTTCGCCGGGGCAATGTCACACACGTGCCTTGTATGGCTCACGTGTTGAACCTGGTTGTCCAGCAATTTTTAGCCCACTATCCCAGACTAGATGGCCTTCTGCAGAGGGCACGGTCGCTGTGTGCTCACTTCCGCCGTTCGCATCCCGCAGCTCAGCGACTTACATCTCTACAGAAGTCGTTGGGCCTGCCACTTCACCGGCTAAAATGCGATGTGCCTACCCGGTGGAATTCAACTCTGCACATGTTGCAGCGACTGTGGCAGCACCGACAAGCCCTGGTGCAATACGTTCTGACGTATAGCCTGGGCCAACGAGATTCAGAGGTGGGGCAAATCACGCTGGAGGAGTGGTCTCAGATCAGGGACCTATGCACCCTTCTGCACAGTTTTGAAATGGCGACGAAGATGTTTAGTGCTGACGATGCCATTATCAGCATGACTATTCCGGTGATTTACATGCTGGAGCACATGTTAAACAGAATTCGGAGTCAGGTGGTGGCACAAGAGGAGGTGGAGGAAGTAGAGGAGGAGGAGTTGTATGCGGAAGGGCTAACATCTGCAAGGTCCAGACGGTCGGCAGCACCAAGGCGGCAGGCATGTGAGGGTGGGGGAGATGGTTTTACCAGGGCGCATGGTAGCAGCCAAACTAGTGAGGAAGGTGCAGGAGCCCAGGAAGAAGTGGAGGACGAACTGATGGAAGACTCATCAGATGAGGGAGACCTTGATCACATTTCTGTTGTGCGAGGTTGGGGGAGAGGACAGAGTAAGGAAGCATGATTGTTACCTCGCCACCAACACAACAGGGACTTGGTGCTCCTGGATGCGCAACACACATGAGTGCCTTCTTGCTGCACTACCTGCAATATGACCCTCGAATTGTGAGAATTAGAAATAATCCTGACTACTGGGTTGCCACACTGTTAGATCCCCGGTACAAAAGTAAATTTCCAGAAATTATTCCTGCCATAGAAAGGGATGCACGCATGCAGGAGTATCAGCAGAGACTGTTGCAGAATCTTACATGTGCTTTTCCACAAAATACCAGTGGTGCACGTAGTGAATCTCACAGTTCCAACTTGCCAACCGTGGGACCGTCAAGTGTTCAGCACTCAAACCGTAACAGAACCACAGTATCTGCTGGTAACATCAATTTTGCGGAATCATTTCACCACTTTTTTAGCCCATCCTTTGCAAGGCCACAGGAGACAAGAAGTCTGACACATAGTCAACGCCTAGAGACGATGGTACAGGAGTATCTCCAAGTAAACATTGAAGCCACGACTGTGTCACTGGACCCTTGCTCTTTTTGGGCTTCCAATCTGGATAAATGGCCGGAGCTAGCCACTTACGCCTTGGAGATCTTGTCATGCCCCGCAGCCAGCGTTCTGTCTGAACGTGTGTTCAGCGCTGCTGGTGGTGTGCTGACAGATAAGCGCACGCGGCTCTCCACTGATAATGCAGACAGACTCACGTTCATAAAGATGAACAAATCATGGATCCGAAACGACTTTTCTACCCCTGTGTCATCCTGGGGAGAGTAAAAGCTTGATGATTGGTTAAAATCACCCTACCAACCGTTTTAAGCTTTCAAATTACTAATCATGTTTATCTGTATCTTGACTGGAAAATAATTTGGGCTTTGTAGCAGTGTGCAGCACTGATCCTATTAGGCCATCTATACTAAAGCTTCACCAGATTTAAAATTAAAAATAATTTTTAGCTGCATCTAGCCCGGAAAATAATTTTGGGGCTCCGAGATGCGCAAGGCACATAAGTGCCTTCTTGCTGCACTACCTGCAGCATGACCCTCATATTGTCAGAATTCGAAGTAATCATGACTACTGGGTTGCCACACTCTTAGATCCCCCAAACTTTTCGATCAACCTTTTCATTTTAATAAAGACCAAAAAAATGGTCATTTTTGAAATTATAAGCATTAGCAGGTTGTTAGAAACTGAAATCAAACAGTTTTCAACTCAAAACTTTATTCTAGGTGATGTTACATTTTCACATAGGACCCCTTGTTCGAAAGGAGCTTCTGAACTCTCTCGTCCATTGAATTTGTCAGGTTTTGGATGGTTTCTGCTTCAATTGTTTTGCATGAGGACAGAATACCCTCCCAGAGCTGTTGCTTAGATGTGAACTGCCTCCCGCCATCATAGACACTCCTTTTAATGATGCTCCAAAGGTTCTGAATGGGGTAGAGGTCAGGGGAGCATGGGGGTCACACCATAAGTTTGTCCCCTTTTATGCCCATATCAGCCAGAGATGCAGATGTTTTATGTGCAGCATGAGATGGTGCATTATCATGCAGAAAAATGATCTTGCTGTGAAATACACGGTTCTTCTTCTTGAACCATGGCAGGAAGTGCTGTTTGAGAAAATCCACATACATTATGGAGTTCATCTTTAGCGCCTTCAGGGATCCTAAAGGGGCCGACAATCTCTCTCCCCATGATTCCAGCCCAAAACATTACTCCACCTCCTCCTTGTTGGCGCTGTAGCCGTGTTTGCGTGGGGTGTCCATCAACCAGCCATCCTCCACTCCATCCATCTGGACCATCGAGCGCTGCACGGCACTCATCCGTGAACAAAACAGTTTTGAAATCAGTCTTCATGTAATGTTTGGCCCACTGGAGCCGTTTCTGCTTGTGTGAAGTGGATAGAGGAGGTCGACAGGATGGCGCATGCACAGCTGCAAACCTCTGAAGGACCCTGCATCTTGTTGTTCGGGGGACGTTGGAGGCACAAGCAGCTTCAAAAACTTGTCTGCTGCTATGACAAGGCTTTTTTGCCGCTGCTCTTTCAACCTGACGTAATTGCCTGTAGGAAAGAGTTCTCAATTTGCCCTTATCAGCACGCACACGTGTGTACTGTAAATCAGCTACATACTTCTTGATTGCCAAGACACTTCATCCTGATCATCGCACAATGTTGATTGTAGTCATGCCTTGACCTAAACACTCCACAATTTGTTGCTTCTCAGCAGCCGACACATCCTTTTTCTTTCCCATTTTGGCAGAAAATGTAGGCTGCTTAATAATGTGAGAGAGCCTTCTTAAGTAGTCTTGCCTTTCATTGGACACACCTGCCAAACTAATTAGCACAGGTGTCTGCAATTGCTTACAGTGATATAAAGAGCCCTGACACACATCACCATCAATGAGTTTAACTGACAAACAAACAAATTCTTCCCTTATCACTCCTAAACACTTTTTGTATAATAATTTGGAACGCAGTGTACATGTGCTTTTCCACAAAACACCAGTGGTTCACGTAGTGAATCTTACAGTTCTAACTTGCCAACCGTGGTCTGTATGGAGTTGTTCAATAAAGGGCCCAAAATTAAGATAACATAGATGGGAGAGGTCTCTATGAATAGGAATTCCTAAGTATTTGATACCCTGTGAGGGCCAGGCAAAGGGAAAGTTGGACTGGATGGAATCCTATATGGATTTGGGGAGGGAGACATCGAGGGCCTCAGACTTCGCTGCATTGATTTTAAAATTTTACCATGTAACAAAGTGATCTATTTCAGCCATAACAGCATGGATGGATATATGTGATTGAGTGATATATACTAGGACATCATCAGCAAATAGAGAGCACTTGTACTCGGTGCCTCCCACCTCAATCCACCTAATATTGGGGTTATGGCGAATTGATGAGAGCAGGTGCTCCGTCACTAGGATGTATAAGAGAGGGGACAGAGGACATCACTGCCTTGTCCCATTGGTGATTGTGAAAGGTGATGAAAATGTTCTGACGCACCCCCTGGGCCTTGGGACACCCGGAGCCGGACCCTTTTTGGTGGATGCTGGTGGTTGTAGTCTTCGTGGCGGCGACCCGGTTCCGTGGCTCAGGGCGGTCAAACCAGTGGCGGAACTATTTATGTGGTTTTCATGTTTAAATGTCCGACTACGCCACCCGTGGATTGCGGTCAGAGTGAACCGCCGCTACAGGGCAGACCACTGAGGCTGGTGTTGTGGGTGCAGCAGAGCGTAGCATAACTCCCCACGGGAGGAGTACAGCCTCAGGGCAGTGTATGCGGAGGATGGGGGTGATGGTGCAGGGCAGCAGCAGTAACGACACGGAGTCAGTGATGCAGTTCAGGGCCTTTACTCACAGTTCTTATTATCCAGACCACGTCTGCAGGTAACGGCTGCCCACGTCGTACTGTGCTCACCAGGTGAGGGGCTCAGACAACTCCCAGATAACTTTGGAGCACTTCACAGGACCCCCTTTGTGTGTCCTTTGTCTGGCCTTTCTTACCAACACTTCTGTCCGGCTGCCTCGGGCCTCCTCTTGGTAAACTTGGCGCCAGTTTCCCTGACCCTATGTGGTGCCTTCCTAGCGGGTGTAGCGAGGGGCTGCGCCACATAAAATGTCAGAGCCTCCGGTTTCTAGCTGAGGGTCGTTTCCTGCCTCCACTAGTTCGGGGACCGGTCTCCCCCTTTGGCCTGACCCCTCCACGCAGGTGGATTCGGGCGTGCGGTGGCGACTCGCCCGTCCGCACCCCTGGGATCCCTTCATTCCTCGTTCCTGGAGCCTTCTCCGCTCCTCTTCCTTCCTTCTCCCTCTTCCAGGCCTGGGCCTCTGTTACTAGGCCCGCCTCCGGAGCAGAGCTCATGCAGAGCCCCTGCTCCCTGCCACTTCTGCTCAGACTTCTCTGCACTGAACTAAGATGGTGCCCACCTTTTATACTCCCTTCTCAATGCACCCAGGAACTGCTTCCTCCCTGCTCCTGCACTACAGGGTTCCCCTTCCTCAGTGTTCCCTCCCCCCACTCCAGCCAGGGACAGGGACTGTCGTGCCCATCTCAGGGGCATATTGGTCGCCCTGCCCCACGGCAATGTGGTGTAATGCATGCAGGTGTCGGGTCCTGATCCACACTCCATCCTTACCTGAGAGTGAGATATCACACCTCTGGGTGAGGTGCAATACGTCTGTAGCAACCGAGCCCTCAGGGTGCTACAGTTCCATTTATCTTCAGCCTAGGTGACGTATTGCGATACAGGGCCGTGATTTTGGCTATAAAAGGGTCCCCTAGACCCCTACCCCAAGCTTTTTAAGAGAATCATATATGGCGTGCCAGGAGACTCTATGGAATGCTTTCTCAGCATCCAACGAGAGTATCTAATTACAAATTTTTAACTGCATCTAGCCCAGGAAATACTTTGTGCCTAGTAGCAGTGTCTGCTAGTGAGCGGATTATCCCGGCTGTTAAGCAAGCTGCACCACCTGTAGTTTAGACACTTAAGTTTTTCAAAGGAAATGCTTCGGGACCATGGGATACTTAGTGAAGAGCATCAGGAGGCACCCCAAGGCATAGGGGCTGGGACTGGCAGTAGGATGCCTTGCGGTGGACAGCCGAGCTCGATCCTTATAAAAGCTTTTTAACTGCAGCAGCTTTAGTGGACGCTACTGGAGCTGGAATCACCGCGGCTGCTGGCATGAGACTTGCCCTCCAATAGATCCTTGTAAATGGATTTAAAGTGTATTCATTCAAATTAGAGAGACAATTTAAATTAAAAAGCTTAGAGCTGCCTCCACCACAGGGGGGCTCGCTCGACCCACCAGCGGACAGGCACCAGTATTGGGAGAGGGGGGCTGGCCGTCAGGGTTCACCGCGGCTCTGGCACAAACCCGGCGACACGGAGGTGGCACGGGCAGGAGCGGACTGGCCGTGTCGGCTTCTCACTTTTTGGATTTTAGAAGGGCATGACATGCCTATATCTGTGTCTCCCCCTCCTTTTACTCCTCCACCTCTTTTATTTTCGCATGACTATATGTACTTGTCACTTTTCCATGTGTTAGTTATGTCTTCTGAGCAGTTTGTCAGCTTTTGGACACCTTTGAAGGTGTTTTCTATGTGTTTCTATGTGTTTTTGTTTGCCTGCCATTGGTTTTAACGGTGTTCGAAGGTGTTCGACGAACAGTTCGACGAACAGTTCGGCGAACACACGGGTGTTCGACGAACCGAACCGAACTCGAACACTACGGGGGTGGCTCAACACTAATGACAATACCAGATCTTTCATCTTGACCGATTATAGTGCCAGATCCTTCTTCTGGAGTGATGATTATGCCAGATCCTTCATCTTGACCAATTGTTGCACCAGATCCTTCTTCTGGAGTGATGACAATGCCAGATCCTTCATCTTGACCAACTATTGCGCCAGATCCTTCTTCTGGAGTGATGACAATGCCAGATCCTTCATCTTGACTGATTATTGTGCCAGATCCTTCTTCTGGAGTGATGATAATGCCAGATCCTTCATCTTGACCGATTATGTCGCCAGATCCTTCTTCTGGAGTGATCACAATGCCAGATCCCTCATCTTGACCAATTATAGCGCCAGATCCTTCTTCTGGAGTGATGATAATGCCAGATCCTTCATCTTGACCGATTACAGAGCCAGATCCTTATTCTGGAGTGATGACAATGCCAGATCCCTGATCTTGACCGATTACAGAGCCAGATCCTTCTGGAGTGATGACAATGCCAGATCCTTCATCTTGACCGATTATTGTGACAAATTCCTCGCCAGATCCTAATCCAGATCCTTCAAAAACTAAAAAATTTAATAGTTAGCAGCCATCAATTTCATAATTAGTTACTAAACAGCAAAAAAATATTAAAACTACAAAAGAACAAGCAGATTAGTATCCAAGAGCAACTTTGTGTGTTAAGGAACACAACGCGCTGGGGTTTATTCACGTGGGAAGAATTAGATTATAAAACAGCTCAATTGGGGATATTTATTAAAATTATCAGAGAGAGGGCATGAATTTACTAGTCTTTAAAAATGTCACTAATTGCAGCAAATGTATCACATTGGTGTATGTGCAACCATGGTAGAAATGCAAAAATTCAGCCATTTTGTTCCTTATGCCACTTCATAAATAGTGTGCACATGAACATCAAGTTAATATATATCACATTATAAATTTGTAATTACTTGTTAAATTATTACATTTGTTCTTAGCAGTAAACTATAATATATACAGTAATTATGTTTAGAATACTCTAAATATTATAATATATACTATTACGATTACAATACAGTTATATGAAAAAGTTTGGGCACCCCTATTAATCTTAAGCTTAATGTTTTATAAAAATTTGTGTTTTTGCAACTGCTATTTCAGTTTGATATATGTAATAACTGTGGGACACAGTAATGTTTCTGCCTTGAAATGAGGTTTATTGTACTAACAGAAAATGTGCAATCTGCATTCAAACAAAATTTGACAGGTGCATAAGTATGGGCACCCTTATCATTTTCTTGTTTTAAATACTCCTACCTACATTTTACTGACTTACTAAAGCACTTTTTTTGGTTTTGTAACCTCATTGAGCTTTGAACTTCAAAGCCAGGTGTATGCAATCATGAGAAAAGCTACTTAAAGTGGCCACTTGCAAGTTGTTCTCCTGTTTGAATCTCCTCTGAAGAGTGGCATCATAGGCTCCTCAAAACAACTGTCAAATGATCTGAAAACAAATATTATTCAACATAGTTGTTCAGGGGAAGGATACAAAAAGCAGTCTCTGAGATTTAACCTGTCAGTTTCCACTGTGAGGAACATAGTAAGGAAATGGAAGAACACAGGGACAGTTCTTGTTAAGGCCAGAAGTGGAAGGCCAAGAAAAACATCAGAAAGGCAGAGAAGAAGAATGGTGAGGTCAGTCAAGGACAATCCTCAGACCACCTCCAGAGAGCTGCAGCATCAACTTGCTGCAGATGGTGTCACTGTGCATCGGTCAACTATACAACACACTTTGCACAAGGAGAAGCTGTATGGGAGAGTGATGCGAAAGAAGCCGTTTCTGCAAGCACGCCACAAACAGAGTCGGCTGAGGTATGCAAAAGCACATTTGGAGAAGCCAATTTCTTTTTGGAAGAAGGTCCTGTGGACCGATGAAACCAAGATTGAGTTGTTTGGTCATACAAAAAGGCGTTATGCATGGCGGCAAAAAAACACAGCATTCCAAGAAAAACACTTGCTACCCACAGTAAAATTTGGTGGAGGTTCCATCATGTTCATTGAACATCTGTGGGATCATTTGAAGGGGGCTCTCCATGCTCGGCGACCATCAAACTTAACTGAACTGGAAATGTTTTGTAAAGAGGAATGGTCAAAAATACCTTCATCCAGGATCCAGGAACTCATTAAAAGCTACAGGAAGCGACTAGAAGCTGTTATTTTTGCAAAAGGAGGATCTACTAAATATTAATGTCACTTTTCTGGTGAGGTGCCCATACTTATGCACATGTCAAATTTTGTTTGAATGCAGATTGCACATTTTCTGTTAGTACAATAAACCTCATTTCAAGGCAGAAACATTACTGTGTCCAACAGTTATTCCATATATCAAACTGAAATAGCTGTTGCAAAAACATCAATTTTTATAAAACAATAAGCTTAAGATTAATAGGGGTGCCCAAACTTTTTCATATAACTGTATATACTATTACTATTACCTATGGTAATGACCAATAGAATTATTGGAAAATAAGTTACACAATGTAAACTATCTACATTATGTGGAGGGCGACAATCGCAGAAGCCGTTCTTGTAGCAAGATTCATCAACAGATAGAAATATCTAACTGCTTGGTGTGTCCAAGAATGCTATCACACATAAAGACACATAATGCCGCCTAAGCTGTGCCCAAAGTAAGGTCTACCCAGGGATTCCCCATAGAAGAGTCTGTAATTAATAGTGGAATTAAATGAACACATTGATGTTGGATTTATATTCTTACAGGATTACAACAATAGAGCATAAGATATTACCATACAAATATTACATATAATAAGAAGCAGTAAGAAGTCAGACAATAGATACATATAATGGAACATTGTGCATTTGAGTGTTTAATTAATTGAAGACATTGATGTTGGATTTAGATTCTTACAGGATTAAACCACTAGAGCATAAGATATTATGATATAACTATTACATATACTAAGAAGCTGTAAGAAATCAGACAATAGATAAAGGAACTGGACTTACGAGGTGCAGAAAATATGGGGGTCACGCAGCAGAGGAGGAGAAGGTAAGTGGCCTGCATGGTGGTCCTCGCTTCTGTATGACTACAGGTAAGAAGTGAGGAGCAGATGGAAGAGGCCTCTTTATATAGGACTGGGACACTACATTTGGGGGAGGGGTCAGTGGTAATAGCTCCGCCCCCTTGTATCTAATGTAAATGACACTAATGGTTACATAGTAACATCAGATCTGGTGGTTACACTTCACATTACACATCGTCATAGATTATTTTATTTAAGTAGTAATTTATATTATTTATATTGTTGGTGACTTTTGTAAGTTTCTTCTGTTTTCTTCTGAATATACGGAGATGTATTGTGTAGCTCCAGCAATGTAATGATCTGTATAATTTGATTACTTTAACAAATATTTATATTAGACTAAAAAGCATCAGGGCCCCTGCACACTATAGTATTACAGATCTGTACAATACAGCGACGTCCATAGAAAGTAATAACCAATCCTGAATCTGAAGCCTCATTCCTATATTACTATACACTGCAAAATACAATCCTATAACACTACAATCCTATACACTCCATAATGGATAATGTCTACTGTATATATCCCCTAAGACAGACAGATTTCCCCACTATGTATAACAATGCGGATAAGGTGAACGATACAAAATCCATGGAAAATAACAATCTTTATTAGAGCATAAAAATATATAGATATACAATTAGAAGTGATACTGCACAAAGATTAGGAGGAGGAGGAGGATTGCAGCCCAGTTATAGTATAACAGAAGTAATGTGCATTTTATCCATAGTGGGCATAAACCAAAGTGGGACTAAGTAACCAAAATCATAAGTGCCCACTAGGTACACAATGAGAAAGATCAATCAAATGTGATCAAGTGGAAATGATGGAGATCGGGCAGCCACCCACAGCTTGATGCGTGTTTCACCTATCGCTTCCTCAGGGGGGCGTTGTCATATACTGCAAAACAAAAGCCCAATAATTGCAAAATATCCTACTAATACTTCCATTCTATTAGTCCAAAAAGTAAAAAGCCTATTTGGTACAATACTTCTATTCAACAAACACTCAATCAGGTCAAAGAAGTATAGATGCACAAGTTTGATAAAAAGATTTGGAACTTTTATTGAATTATTTAAAAGAAATTTATAAAACACACATAAAGGGGAAGTGAACCAATGAAGGTGCCTGCAGTGCTAGTAACAAGGGTAGTCAATCATTTATTCTGTTTAACAAGACTTACAAAAGGAGATCATATCAATGAACCCAGTGATAAATACATGAAGAATTAAATAAATAAATAAGTAAAAGGATCAGTATCCAAAATTCATTCATCTAGTAAGCATTAGTGGATAACAAGTACATACCTTAAAGTATCCAGCATAGATAAATGTAGTCAAAATGCCATGAAAGTATATATCTATAAATATGTCAATAGGTCATATAGAGAGAAGCCATAAAGCCCACAAGTGGTAGACAAGTGTCAATATAGGGCAAAGTCAATCATGGCCCACAAAATACAGATGGTATCACCAAGCATAGAGATAAACAGATGGAATCATCGGGCATAGAGATAAACAGAATGTAAATAAAGACAATACAGCTGTCCTTACCTGCAGTTGAAAGGTTGTATTGTCTTTATTTACATTCTGTTTATCTCTATGCTTGGTGATACCATCTGTATTTTGTGGGCCATGATTGACTTTGCCCTATATTGACACTTGTCTACCACTTGTGGGCTTTATGGCTTCTCTCTATATGACCTATTGACATATTTATAGATATATACTTTCATGGCATTTTGACTACATTTATCTATGCTGGATACTTTAAGGTATGTACTTGTTATCCACTAATGCTTACTAGATGAATGAATTTTGGATACTGATCCTTTTACTTATTTATTTATTTAATTCTTCATGTATTTATCACTGGGTTCATTGATATGATCTCCTTTTGTAAGTCTTGTTAAACAGAATAAATGATTGACTACCCTTGTTACTAGCACTGCAGGCACCTTCATTGGTTCACTTCCCCTTTATGTGTGTTTTATAAATTTATTTTAAATAATTCAATAAAAGTTCCAAATCTTTTTATCAAACTTGTGCATCTATACTTCTTTGACCTGATTGAGTGTTACTCCCATTCTAGTAGCCACAATAACAACGTACAACTGAAGAAATAAAAAAATGCCTTTATTAAAAATAAATATAAAAACATAACAAAAGTAATTTCTAAAAATACCCATTAAATACCATGGGAAACAATTGAACTCCACAACAATAAATAAAGCTCATAGGATATGATGAAGGAGTCTATATATCATCTGATGTCTATACACATAGTATAGCACCTGCAGTATACAGGATAATATATGACTGGTATATGGTATACAGTGATTACAGAAGTCAGATATCATATACAGGATAATATGTGACTGTTATCTATTGTATAATTCCCAAATTTAACAGAAAGGAAAAAGGGACAAATTATTTGGCTTGCATAGTAGCAGAGTGCTTTGTGGAAAATTAATGACCATGCCTCGAACCATTTATTTCTATACAGATAAATGTACAAGGATGACCTGCATCTTCTAAAGCAGCAGAAGCCAAGGCATCCCGAAACAACTGCTGGGGTATCGGCCTGGGGGACATCCGTATACATAGCTAGTGTGACTGTGGATTAATTGATCTGTGATATACTGCAGTAACTGCACCTTAATCACAACATTTATTTAATCATCACACACTGGAATTACAAACCATGAGGGCTATGTCCTCATTAAAGAATACTGACACCTCGGATTGTTGTTGTTTTTTTTTTTTTGTTTAATACAAATCACAAATCTACAGAATCCAGAAATGTAAAATCAACTATCTACCTAAGACTAGCATCCTCTGTAATCAAAACCTTCTACCCCCATCTTCAGGACTTCTCTTGTGCTGCAGCAGTTCTCTGGAATGCACTATCCCACAGAATATGGTTAATCTAACTATGCCCTGTTCTCCCTTCCTTAATTTTCTCCAGAATCTGGTCCCTTCACTCATCTGTATCCACAGCCTCCATGCACTCTACAGCTCCTTGTATCTGTACTTATACAGATTCTGGCTGATGACTGGTTCATGTAATGGTATTTGAATTCCCCTGTTTATAATAATCATGGCCGGACCATACATGACAAGCACCTTTTTATCTTTTGTGTCACTCCTATATCTTCATAGACTGTAAGCTTGTTAGCAGGGCCTTCACTCCTCTTAGTATGTCATGAATTATGTGATAATCTGTATTGTCTTATTCAGTTTGTACATGTCTCTACTAAATATAGAAATTAAATAAAAAATATTATTATATATAACTCTCTTTGGCCCCCTGTAGTACAATGTCTCTCTTTTTGGTCCTCATTTAGAATAAAGTCCCCTTCTTTGGCCACCATTTATCATAATGTTCCCCTTTTGCTCCCATGGTATGATGCCCCCCTTTTTAGACAAAATTTACAATAATGTCCCCTCTTGGGGCCCCCATTTAAAATAATGTCCCCCTCCTTGGACCCCAATTAAAATAATGTCTCCCTCTGTGGCCCCTACTTAGGACAATGCCCCCTTCTTTGGCCTTTGGCTCCCATTAGGTGTCAAGTATTATACATATATATATATATATACAGTCATATGAAAAAGTTTGGGCACCCCTATGAATCTTAAGCTTAATGTTTTATAAAAATTGGTGTTTTTGCAACAGCTATTTCAGTTTGATATATGTAATAACTGTTGGACACAGTAATGCTTCTGCCTTGAAATGAGGTTTATTGTACTAACAGAAAATGTGCAATCTGCATTCAAACAAAATTTGACAGGTGCATAAGTATGGGCACCCTTATCATTTTCTTGTTTTAAATACTCCTACCTACTTTTTACTGACTTACTAAAGCACTTTTTTTGGTTTTGTAACCTCATTGAGCTTTGAACTTCATAGCCAGGTGTATGCAATCATGAGAAAAGCTACTTAAAGTGGCCACTTGCAAGTTGTTCTCCTGTTTGAATCTCCTCTGAAGAGTGGCATCATGGGCTCCTCAAAACAACTGTCAAATGATCTGAAAACAAAGATTATTCAACATAGTTGTTCAGGGGAAGGATACAAAAAGCTGTCTCAGAGATTTAATCTGTCAGTTTCCACTGTGAGGAACATAGTAAGGAAATGGAAGAACACAGGGACAGTTCTTGTTAAGGCCAGAAGTGGCAGGCAAGAAAAGCATCAGAAAGGCAGAGAAGAAGAATGGTGAGATCAGTCAAGGACAATCCTCAGACCACCTCCAGAGAGCTGTAGCATCAACTTGCTGCAGATGGTGTCACTGTGCATCAGTCAACTAACTATACAACGCATTTTGCACAAGGAGAAGCTGTATGCAAAAGAAGCCGTTTCTGCAAGCACGGCACAAACAGAGTCGGCTGAGGTATGCAAAAGCACATTTGGAGAAGCCAATTTCTTTTTGGAAGAAGGTCCTGTGGACTGATGAAACCAAGATTGAGTTGTTTGGTCATACAAAAAGGCGTTATGTATGGCGGCAAAAAAACACAGCATTCCAAGAAAAACACTTGCTACCCACAGTAAAATTTGGTGGAGGTTCCATCATGCTTTGGGGCTGTGTGGCCAATGCCGGCATCGGGAATCTTGTTAAAGTTGAGGGACGCATGGATTCCACTCAGTATCAGCAGATTCTTGAAAAATAATGTTCAAGAATCAGTGATAAAGTTGAAGTTACGCAGGGGATGGATCTTTCAGCAAGACAATGATCCAAAACACCGCTCCAAATCTACTCAAGCATTCATGCAGAGGAACAATTACAATGTTCTGGAATGGCCATCCCAGTCCCCAGACCTGAATATCATTGAACATCTGTGGGATCATTTGAAGAGGGCTGTCCATGCTCGGCGACCATCAAACTTAACTGAACTGGAATTGTTTTGTAAAGAGGAATGGTCAAAAATACCTTCATCCAGGATCCAGGAACTCATTAAAAGCTACAGGAAGCGACTAGAGGCTGTTATTTTTGCAAAAAGAGGATCTACTAAATATTAATGTCACTTTTCTGGTGAGGTGCCCATACTTATGCACCTGTCAAATTTTGTTTGAATGCAGATTGCACATTTTCTGTTAGTACAATAAACCTCATTTCAAGGCAGAAACATTACTGTGTCCAACAGTTATTACATATATCAAACTGAAATAGCTGTTGCAAAAACACCAATTTTTATAAAACAATAAGCTTAAGATTAATAGGGGTGCCCAAACTTTTTCATATGACTGTATGTATATATATATGTATATATATATATATATATATATATAAAAGTATGTAGACCACTCTTCTTTTGCAAACTGTCCCAGGTCTCCCATATGTGAAGTGTGTCTCCTCCCAAGAGCAATTTTAAGAGCAATTTAGATCCGGACTAAGCAATGAGTCCGGATCTAAATCCACAGGTGTTCAAAAGGATTTAGATCCGGACTCATTGCTGCCGCTTCAGAACTCTCCAGCACTTTGTTCCCATCCATTTCTTGGTGCTTCTTGAAATATGTTTGGGGTAATTGTCCTGCTCGAAGTCCCATGACCTAGGACGCAAACCCAGCTTTCTGACAATAGACACTACATTGTGACCCAAAATCCTTTGGTAATATTCAGATTTCATGATGCTTTGCACGCAGTCAAAGCAATGAGTGCCAGAGGCAACAAAAGAACCCCAAAACATCTTTGAACCTCCACCATATATGACTGTAGGTACTGTGTTCTTTTCTTTGCAGTCCTCATTCCATTTTTGGTAAACAGTAGAATGATGTGCTTCACCAAAAAGCTCTATCTTGGTTTCATCTGTCCACAAGATGATTTCCCAAAAGGATTTAGGCTTATTCACGCACATATTGGTAAATTGTAGTCTAGCTTTTTTATGTATCTATGTCAGCAGTGGGGTCCTCCTGGGTCTCCTGCCATGGTGATTCATTTCATTCAAAAGACTACATATAGTTCACGCTGACACTGATGCACCCTGAGCATGCAGGACAGCTTGAATATCTTTGGAACTTGATTGGGGTTGCTTATCCACCATTTGGACTATCCTGCGTTGCAACCTTTCATCAATTTTTCTCGGCTGTCCACATCCAGAGAGATTAGCTACAGTGCCATGGGTTGTAAACTTCTTGATAATGTTGCGCACCATGGACAAAGGAACATCAAGATCTCTGGAGATTAATTTGTAACCTTGAGATTGTTGATATTTTTCAACAATTTTGGTTCTCAACTCCTCAGACAGTTCTCTTCTCCTCTTTGTGTTCTCCATGCTTAGTTTGGCACACACAGTCATACAATGCAAAGAATATGTAAATTTCTCACCTTTTTATCTGGTTTCAGGTATGATTTCATATTGCTCAAACCTGTTACTTGCCACAGGTGAGTTTGAATGAGCATCATATGCTTGAAACAAAGTTGTTTACCTACAACTTTGGAAAAGTGCCAACATTTTGGTTTGGCCCATTTTGGGAGTTTTGTGTGAAATTATGTCCAATTTGCCTTTTTTGTTTGTTTTTTTGTGTTGTTCCATTACATACAAATGAAATAAACATATCTATACCAACACATGTGTAATTACATTAATTTTCCAGGAGCAATACTTCATTTTCTGGAACAAATTCAAGGGTGAAAAACACTATGAAAAAAGCTTGAAATCTATGACGCTTTTTAACAATGGATAAAAGATGTTAAGTGTGTAAAGTGAGGGATCCTTTAAGCTTGGCCATGGACCCCCCGGGGCTCCCCGGAGCCCCGGGCGGTAGCCCAGATTGCCCTCATTATAATCTGCCTATGGTCCTAAGTGTTCCCCGGATAGTGGCCCCGGAGCTGCGCTCACTGAGTGACAGGACACCGCTCCTGAGCTCAGCTGCGGGGCCCGCTCGCCGGAGCGGCTCATTCTCCTCGGCTCCTCAGCGTCAGCGGTCAGAGAATTACAGCTACGGACACATAGGACATGTGAGTATAAGGATTTTATTATTTTCTTCTTATTTTACAATGGATCCCACTGATTCTGAGATTGTGTTTAGTGACATATTGTACTTCATGATAGTGGTAACCAATTTTGATACGACAATTTGGTGAAAATTTTGATAATTTTGCAATTTTCAAACTTTTAATTCCAGAGAGTTATGTCACACAAAATAGTTAATAAATAACATTTCTCATATGTTTACTTTACATCAGCACAATTTTTAAAACATTTTTTTTGTTAGGAAGTTAGAAGGTTTAAAAGTTGACCAGCGATTTCTAATTTTTCCAACAAAATTTACAAAACCATTTTTTTAGGGACCACATCACATTTGAAGTGACTTTGAGGGGCCTTTATGACAGAAAATACCCAAAAGGAACTAAAGCAATGTGGAAAGAAAAATGAACATTTTACTTTTTTTCACAAAAATTTTACTATAGCCCCAATTTTTTTATTTTCACAAGGGTAACAAGATAAAATGAACCACAAAATTTGTTGTGTAATTTCTACTGAGCATGTTGATACCCCATATGTGGGGGAAAACTATTGTTTGGGCACATGACAGGGCTCGGAAGGGAAGGAGCACCGTTTCGACTTTTTGAACGCAAAAAAGACTGAATGCCATATCACCATATTAAAATGAATGCCGTAATGCCATTATGAAAACAAAATGCCATATGAAAAAAGTGGATGCCATATCACATTTGGAGAGCCCCTGACATGCGAAAACAGCAGAAACCCCCCACAAGTGATAGCGTGACGTCTCTTACTCGAAAAAGCCCTTTTCTTTACCCTGGGAGATGGGGGACTCGGAGTCGGGTCCTGTGATGGAGAGATGGGGTGCAGCCGTGGCCCGGACCCGACCCGTGCTCAGGGCCGCCACATTAAAAGAGATGGTGTGGGCTTATCCGGGTTGAGTGGCTGATTTACGACTACGCCACCTGTGGCATCTGGTGAAGGCCACCAGCGCCGCTGCAGTCCGCTGAGGCATAGTGTTATGGCAGCCAGAGTTATTACTACTCCCCACAGGCAGAGCAAGGCCTCAGGGCAGAGGGACAGGAAGGATGGAGGGGGTAATAGTGGAGGAAGAACGGATGCCACGTCGCGCGGTGTAGCGCAGAATAAACAGTCCGGAGGCCATAGGGGTGAACTTCCAAGACTTTACTCACATTAGAGATGGCAGAAGGAAGGCGACTCCCTGATCCCCACGGAGTCCTGCAGTCACCAGGGATGGGGGTCCGACAACCTCCGAGCAAGTCCAGCATTCAATCGGGACCCTGCACCAGAGTGTTCCTGAACTACAGACCGTATCCTCTCCTGTCTGTGTGTGTAGATAGGCCGGGTCTCCCTCTGAACTCCTCTCAGAACAAGGGCACGGGTGGCAGCTCCGCTCCTTCCGATACCCGATGGGATCCTCTGGGCCTACCGGGCTTTACCAACCAGGACATGGAGAAGCAAGGTCGAGTGCCGGGGCCGGTACCCCTCTTGCAGCCGGACTCCCTCTGAATATATCAGATGGTGAGGACAGGTGGCGTACACTGCTCCGTCTGCATCCTCCCCGGGATCCATTAGCTGTGGAGCTACACTCTTAAGCTCCGGGCCTTCTTGGTCGTGGTCCTTGACCGGGTTGAGACATTCCTCGTCTGCAACCTGCCCCCCGTCCCAAGGCTGGGGTATGAGGGCTGTGTCTCCATCCACTGCAGGTCCACACAGGATCCACGTTCAGGGTGGGAGATCACAATACCTCACAGTAATTAACAGCACAAAGACCAAAACCAAAGATGGCTTTTTATTAAATATGAAATTTAAAGTGTAACTAAATTGTAAGTCCTCAACCCTCACCCACTAACTGGTTCCCCTCACTCTTGGTTCCCCAGTCTCCCTGTAACCAGGAGGGCAGCACCTGGTGCATACTAGCCCCCCTGGTGGAGAAATGTGGTGTTGGATGCAAAGGTTGGGTCCCGACCATCACGCTGTTCTTACCTCGGAGGAGGAACACTACACTCCATTACAGAAGTGCAGCATCCCTGTGGCGGTCGAACCTTCAGGGGCGCCACAGTTCTACAGTGGGATGTGCTACATAATGAAGTTTCTCTTAAGGGGCACTTGGAAGATGTCCTTATCACCCCGGTCAGTAAAATCTTTATAGTGGTGGCAGGATGAGCCTAACCTATCTCGAGGGGTTCCCTGGGTACTTAGGGTCACTAGAACAATTACCACAGATGCGAGTCCGAGAGGGTGGGGAGCCCATCTGGGAGATATGGTAGCCCAGGGGACATGGTCAGATATTGAAAAGGGTCTCTCCTCCAATTCAAAAGAACTTCTGGCGGTAGACAAGGCGGTGAATAATTTCTTACCTTTCCTTCAGGGCCAGAATGTAAAGATCCTCTTGGATAATCTAGTTGCGGTAGCATATGTGAACCACCAGGGGGATACATGGTCAAGATCGCTGATGATAGTGACAGATCATCTCTTCCAGATTACAGAAAGTCACCTCCTTTCCCTGATGGCCCTCCATATAATGGAAAAAGAAAACATGAGAGCAGATTTCCTAAGCTGCTATCCTCTGATGCAAGGGGAATGGGAACTAAATCAAGGAATTTTTACCCAAATAGCCGAAGATGGGGGGGCCTCCGGTCAGGTAGATCTGTTTGCCACAAAACTAAATCGGAAGACAAAGATCTTGTGTTCCCTAAATCCTCTAGCTGTGGACGCTTTCCTGATACGTTGGTATTTCAGCCTGGCGTATGACTCCTCCCCCCCTGGTTGGCTGTTCTTCTCATGGTAATAAGAAAGATCAGGGAGGAGAAGGCCAGGGTTCTGCTGATCGCACCCTTTTGGCCCAGGAGGCCCTGGTTCTCATGCCTGAGGAACATGTCCATCTCTGATCCTTGGGTTCTTCCAGAGATTCCATATCTCCTTCTCCGGGGTCCGATATTCCATCCTCAAGCAACTGGCCTCCACTTGACGGTGTGGAACTTGAAAGGACACTGCCAAATCAGAAAGGTTTTTCCAAAGGTCTAGTAACCATCCTGCACAGCAGAAAACCTGTTACAACCCAGATTTATGCCACAAGTTGGAGAAAGTTTTTGTCTTTCTCTGGTTCTGGGGTTGATGGGGAAGGGGTGCCAATAGGACAAATCTTTGGAGTTTTTACAAAAAGGTCTTGAACTAGGGTTATCCACCAGCACCCTTAAAGTACAGATTTCTGCCTTGGGTGCCCTATATAGCTGTGATGTAGCTTGTAGCTACTGGGTTTCTCGGTTCATTAAGGCAGCTTTTAGATCTAGACTCATTATTAAAAGCAGCTTGGTTCCCTGGGATTTAAATTTGGTTCTAAAGGCCTTGACTAGCTCGCCGTTTGAGCTAATAGTCAGCAACCCTTAAATCCCTCTCTCTTAAGACCGCTTTAATATCTTTAACCTCGGCCAGGAGCATTAGTGACATCCAGACCCTGTCTATGGCCTCGCCGTTTACTCAAATTCTGGATGATAGGCAGGATCTGGTCTAAAAATCACTCTCTCTCCCTAAGGTAGCTACTCGTTTCCACAGATTTCAGGAAGTCCTCCTACCCTCCTTTTGTCCACATCCTAGTAACCAGAAAGAGGTGGAGTTACATACGTTAGAAGTGAGGAGATGTGTGGTTAGGTACCATTCAGTTACGAAAAGCTTTAGGAAAGATAACTCGTTGTTTATATACTACCAAGGGGCTAGGAACGGTCTAAGGTCACGAAGTCCACCATAGCTAGATGGAATTAGGAGGCCATTTCTCTATCATATACAGTATAGACCAAAAGTTTGGACACACCTTCGCATTTAAAGATTTTTCTGTATTTTCTTGACTATGGAAATTGTACATTCACACTGAAGGCATCAAAACTATGAATTAACACATGTGGAATTATATATTTAACAAAAAAGTGTGAAACAACTCGGTTCAGGTCTGGTAACTGTGAAGGCCAGGTTATCTGGCGTAGCACCCCATCACTCTCCTTCTTGGTCAAATAGCCCTTACACAGCCTGGAGGTGTGTTTGGGGTCATTGTCCTGTTGAAAAATAAATGATGGTCCAACTAAACGCAAACCAGATGGAATAGCATGCCGCTGCAAGATGCTGTGGTAGCCATGCTGGTTCAGTATGCCTTCAATTTTGAATAAATCCCCAACCATGTCACCAGCAAAGCACCCCCACACCATCACACCTCCTCCTCCATGCTTCACGGTGGGAACCAGGCATGTAGAGTCCATCCGTTCACCTTTTCTGCGTCGCACAAAGACACGGTGGTTGGAACCAAAGATCTCAAATTTGGACTCATCAGACCAAAGCACAGATTTCCACTGGTCTAATGTCCATTCCTTGTGTTCTTTAGCCCAAACAAGTCTCTTCTGCTTGTTGCCCGTCCTTAGCAGTGGTTTCCTAGCAGCTATTTTACCATGAAGGCCTGCTGCACAAAGTCTCCTCTTAACAGTTGTTGAAGAGATGTGTCTGCTGCTAGAACTCTGTGTGGCATTGAACTGGTCTCTAATCTGAGCTGCTGTTAAACTGCGATTTCTGAAGCTGGTGACTCGGATAAACTTATCCTCAGAAGCAGAGGTGACTCTTGGTCTTCCTTTCCTGGGGCGGTCCTCATGTGAGCCAGTTTCTTTGTAGCGCTTGATGGTTTTTGCAACTGCACTTGGGGACACTTTCAAAGTTTTCCCAATTTTTCGGACTGACTGACCTTCATTTCTTAAAGTAATGATGGCCACTCGTTTTTCTTTACTTAGCTGCTTTTTTCTTGCCATAATACAAATTCTAACAGTCTGTTCAGTAGGACTATCAGCTGTGTATCCACCAGACTTCTGCACAACACAACTGATGGTCCCAACCCCATTTATAAGGCAAGAAATCCCACTTATTAAACCTGACAAGGCATACCTGTGAAGTGAAAACAATTTCCGGTGACTACCTCTTGAAGCTCATCAAGAGAATGCTAAGAGTGTGCAAAGCAGTCATCAAAGCAAAAGGTGGCTACTTTGAAGAACCTAGAATATAAGACATATTTTCAGTTGTTTCACACTTTTTTGTTAAGTATATAATTCCACATGTGTTAATTCATAGTTTTGATGTCTTCAGTGTGAATGTACAATTTTCATAGTCATGAAAATACAGAAGAATCTTTAAATGAGAAGATGTGTCCAAACTTTTGGTCTGTACATCTAGCGGCGAGGAAGTGCCAGAAGGGCTGAAGGCTCATCCCACCCCACCCCTCCTGGGCTGAGAAGACAGGTGTCTCGATAGAAGACATATGTAAGGCTGCTACCTGGTCCTGTCCCTCTACATTCCATAGACACGATAGGTTAGATATGGGTGTATCGGCTGACCTCACCTTTGGGAGAAGAGTGTTCCAGGCTGTGGTCCTTCAATAGATTACTTCATCTCTGTAATTCTCTCGTGGTGCTGTCATGGTCGACTGATAAAATCTTAAATTACATACCGGTAATGGAATTTTTCGGAGACCATGACAGCACCCTTATATTTCCTCCTTTCACGTTTGTGGGAACACTCCCCTTTTATTAATTATAATATCACACTCAATAGGTGTCGTCTGGTATGGCAATTTTGTGATTGTTTGCTGTGTTTATTAACCTGGCAGTCCTCTCAATGCTCTGTAATCCCAACTGAGGCGGGAGAGAGGTGGCGCCCTTTTAAGCCTGTAGGTTTCCTCTCCTTGGTGGGCGGATCCCCTCTCTCGTGGTGCTGTCTCTGAAAAATCCCGTTACCGGTAAGTAACTTACGACTATACATTTGATGGAGCAATCAAAAAGTTGTACCCCAAAATGGTATTAAAAACGGTCTTAGAAAATTGAAACACAAGCCAAACAATTTGTTTGCAAAGTTTAGAATTTTTTAAAAGCAGTAAAATGTTTTCGTTTTCTTCTGCACCATTTCACTTTATTTGGAATTCATTGCCCTTTTTTTTCTATATGTTGCACAGTAAAGTGAATGGCGTCTTTCAAAAATGCTGTAATTTTGTCCCACAAAGTACACCTCAACCCTGCTGTATTGAATAGTGTCTGTGTTATTCACTATGTGATATGTGTTTTTTTATTGTATACTAATGTATAGTGACTAGTGATGATTGAGCGTGTTCTATGAACCCATTCAGCGAGCACGCTAACAGCCGTGACACTTGCAGGCACGGCGACCTTAAAAGAAATGCCGAGCATGCCAAAATACTCGGCGAGCACCTGAGCGTGCTCGCCGAAGGGGTTGATAGAACACGCTCGATCATCACTAATAGTGACCAGATGCCTCTAAGGAATCTTTTTTGGCCTCTGTTTTACTGGTGCTTGAAGTGCAAATTTTTGTAGCTCTAATGATTAAGTAATATGCAACTATGTGAACTGCAATTGCCAATTAACAATTTAAGGGTATCCATCAAATATACCCCTCCCTCCAATTCCCATTCATGACCATGCAGGATTTGGAAAGCTAAATCCATAGACACCTCTATATATTTTATCTGTTGCTGCATTTCTGAGTGCTCTGGGTGTAACGGAGCACTAACCAAGCCTCAGCCTTCCAAGGTTGCTTCCCTGCCCAGCACCAGCCTCTTTATCTTGATTGATAGCTCACTGTCAGTTTTTTGGGACGTCAGGCACCAAGCAAGGAAAATCAGTGAGCTAGACACTAGCACTGGGAACTTTCCCTCCGTACATAAACAAAACATAAACCAAAAAAAAAGCAATTTGGCACGTTACTTAATTTATGTAGATTTATAGAATGAAATGTTGGATTTCGTACGAGCTCGATCCATGTTTTTCACAGAGCTCATATCTATTATAGTCTAGGGCTGTTCATATATTTCTGTGGACCGCGTATTTTTCACCGAAACACGTTGACCTGTCGGACTTTGATCCAAATCAAAGTTTAGAGCTTCTCGGATGCAAAACAAAGCTGATGAAAGTCTGAATGAGGCCTTACTCTATTATTTATTTTTTAAGCAGCGTTCATTCCAGGCTGCTGTACACATGAAGAGGGTTTACACACCTAAAATACATATATAAAACACAGAAACAAGCTACCATTGACAGACTAGTATGGAGGGAGACACTGCCACTACGATCTAACAGTGTGGATTCTGGTGTCTCGCTCCTTCCCTCAGGTTGTATGCCAAAAGCCTCCTCCAATAAGCAAGTTCTGGACAAGCTGCAGGTGGAGAGGGAGTGCGGGATTACGGTGAAGGCCCTGACTGCGTCTCTGTTTTACACTTACGAGGGAAAGAAGTATCTCCTGAACCTGATCAACACTCCGGTGAGTGTGACGTTTCTTCTTGATTTGTTTCTCTGTGGTCTTGTTGCGGATGTTCAACTGGTCACGGCGGTCGCGTGACCTGTCACATAACTAAATGATGTCATGCAAGGTCCTTTCACACCAACGCGAGCCGTACAAGAGACCGGACGCAGTGGAGAAAAGACCGGGGGCCATCAGAAGGTAAGTATAATGTTATTTTCTCCAATCCCCTCCATGACAGCACACCTGGAGGTAGCCTCCCCATCCTAATTAGGGACAGGAAAACAAGAGGTTAAATAGCCCCTTCCCGCTACAATCCCCAGTGTTTTCCTGTCCCTATGGGATGAAGAGGTTACCTGGGGTGCCTGCAGCCGGCAAGCAGGGCCCTATTAAATTTACCTGCCGGGCTGCAGCTCCCGTGTCTCCTTGAGAGCGGGACCCCCCACACACACACTCGCCTGCGTGTAAAGCAGAGTAGGGTTTTGGGGGCTGGGGGCCTCCTGTAGCTCCCCGGCCGGAGTCTCCTCTGTCCTCCATGGCGGCGTGCCGGAAGTCAGGCTTTTGGCCAGCGGGACGTCACTTCTGGTGCGTTCCACCGTGGAACGCATGGGGCCGCGGCGGGAAATTCAAAAGGAGAAGCCGCGGTTTGCCCTGAAAATGAGGATCCTTCACCAGATAGGTGAAAATTTGGCACTGGATCTCGGTCTCCCCTATAAAAGACCCAGATGAGAAGACTCCATTAAGGTAGGACAGAATATTCTGCTACTATGGAGGGTGCTGTTCCAAAGCCTGCGTCTGCAGAGCCCAGCGCTAACCCGGCCCCAGTAAGTACTAGGTCCTAGGTTATTCCCCACTCTCTTTTGAGCAGGATCCTAAATATATTTTAAATCTCCCCTTTTTTTATTTTTAATTTAGGGAGACAAGGATCCGGCACCGACAGTGGGAGAAAGCACTACAGTTCGCAAATGTGCCATCTGTATAAAAAAGCTGGCTTCAGGGCATAAGAAACCCCTATGCTGGAAATGCACTGACAACATTGTGAAGGAAGAACAGCCTTCCCTTATGGAAGAAGTCAGGGGAATGGTTCGGCAGGAAATACAATCTTCCCTAGCCTCCTTCTCACAAGCCAGAGCTGAAGGTCCATCTCCCCCCAAAAGGAGAAAATATACGGTTAGGGAGACCTCTGATTCAGAATTAGGGTCTATGGAGGAACCGGAAGAAGGGGTCCTAAGTGAAGATCATGAGGAAGATAGGAAATATTACTTTTCGTCTGAGAATATGGAGGAATTGTTGTCGCAGGTGAGAGACACGATGCAGGTGGAAGAGGAGAAGGAAACCCGTACAGTTCAGGATGAAATGTTTGGCGGTCTGAAATCCAAGAAGAAGGTAGTGTTCCCTGTGCATGACAACATTTGGAGTCTTATTTTGGATGAATGGGAGTCACCTGAGAAAAGGCTTAGTATGGCAGGAGAAATGAAGGATAGATTCCCTCTAGATGAAAAGGCGGCTAAGCTATGGATGGAAGTCCCGAAGGTTGATGTACAGGTGGCAAGGGTTGCGAAGAAAACAACCCTTCCCTTTGAAGACTCGTCACAGCTCAAAAATCCTATGGATAGGAAGATGGACAGCCTTCTAAGGAAGGCATGGGAAACATCGGCGGCTTCACTGAAGACTAATATCGCTTCAACTTGTGTAGCTCGTTCCATGTTCCTCTGGCTCCAACAACTAGAGGAACATCTCTGGAAAGGTACCACTCAAGAGGACCTCCTAGCATCTCTTCCTTTTCTGCAGAAGGCCACTGGATTCCTAGCGGATGCCTTGGCGGAGTCGGTCAAAATTGCGGCAAGATCGGCAGCATTATCAAATTCTATGAGAAGAGCTCTGTGGTTGAAGATGTGGAGTGGGGACAACGCATCAAAATCTAAGCTTTGTTCCATTCCATTAAAAGGAGAGTATATGTTTGGGGCGGTGCTAGACGAGTTGTTGGAGAAAGCATCCGACAAGAAGAAGTCTCTGCCAGAGCCAAAGAATCCAAAAAGTTTCAGAAAGAGACCATTTCTTCTCCCTCAACAACAACAGCAGCAAGCATTTCAGTACAGAGGCAAGGGTAAAACTGGTCGCTGGAGTTACACAAAAGGGGGAAGAGGTAGGAATATCTTTCAAGGTTCTAGGCAGGACAGACAATGACGCCAAGAAGGTAGGAGGCAGAATTGCGAGCTTCCTTCCTCAATGGCAGCTTATTGATTGGAAAAGGATTTGTCGTGGCAACAGTAGACCAGCCAGAGGCTTACTACCACGTGCCAATTCATCAGGATTACAGAAAATTTCTCAGATTTGCTGTAACTCAGAACCGAGAGGTACTTCATTTTGAATTCAATGTACTCCCCTTCGGCATTTCGTCAGCACCCCGCCTGTTTACAAAGATCATGGCAGAGGTAGTAGGTTTATCTAAGGAAACTGAATATCTGCATCGTCCCATATTTAGACAATTTTTTGGTGATGGTTCCCTCGGTTTCAAGTTTGGAAAGAGACCTCCAGATGACCCTCCAGATCCTGGAATCCTTGGGATGGTTGATAAACTACCAAAAGTCAGATCTGATTCCCTCCACCAGGAAGACCTCCTTGGGAATTCTCCTGGATTCTCAGCAACAAGCCTCTTTTCTGCCAAAAGAGAAGCAGATTCAGTTGAGGTCGAAAGTTTATGCACTAAAGAACCAGAGAGGAGTGTCATTAAGATTCGCCATGTCCGTCCTCGGGTCCATGACCTCATTTATTTAGGCGGTACCTTGGGCTCAAGCGCATTCAAGGGTCCTTCAAAACTACATCCTTTCCTGTTGGGACAGATCTCCAAGTTCCCTCTCCAACAGAATTCATCTGCCAGAGAAGGTGAAAGCATCTTTAAATTGGTGGCTCTGTCCAGGAAATCTGGAGAAAAGTTCAGCATGGATTCAACTTCCCTTGTTATCCGTCAAAACAGACGCAAATGTGACACCCCAGGGGTCTGGTTGCCACAGTGATAGAGATATTATGTCTGAGAGCAGGTGGGAGGTCCTTTGGTCAGGGATCCTGTGCATGCCACACCTCCTGCCCAGTCTTGGGAGGGGAAGAACTTCCCCTATATAAACCCGGGGCTGAAGCAGGGTAGTAGTCAAGGAGAGTAGAGACAAGAAACAGTCACAGAAAGAAACAGCAGAAGCTCAGTGGGAGCAATACTACTACGAGTCAGGGGCTGGCAGCTGCAGAGCTCGCCCTGACTGAGAAGCTTTCTTACCGGACCCGGCGTCCGAGGCTGTGGGGACTAACTCTTACCCAGCAGCAGAAGCCGACCGGCAGGGGATTTCAGGTCCTCAGGCCCAGAAACCCGAAGGCACGGTCACACGCGTGGGACCAGCACCGCCATCGTGGAGCGGAAGCCATTAGAAGGCCCCGAGTCACCGGCCATACGGGTGAGCACCACACGGTACACTCAGGGACGTGGGCTACTTATATCCGCTTCTAGCAAGGTAGCCAGAAGAGTGCAGTCAGTTTGGGAGGCCTACAACTCCGCCTGGCCAGGGGAGATCCCATCTGCTCAAGGACTGACCAGGCCCCGTTCACTAGCAAGTACTCCGGGAGGGTCTATCGTTGTTACCAGTAAAGACCCTGAATTACACCGCACCGTCTCTGAGTGGTTCCTGCTACCCCCATCATCCATCTGCTGCCCTGAGGCCATACCCCTCCCGTTGGGGGTTATACCATCTACGCTGCACCATCCATCCACCGGCCTCAGCGGACTGTCCTGCAGCGGCAGCTCCATAGCTGCATTCAACGGGTGGCGTAGTCGTCCTACATCTACCGCTGTTACATCGCCGCTCAGTTTGACTCCCTGGGCACGGACCGGGTCACCGCCACGAGACTACAACCCTCAAGAGATCCGGCTCCGGGTAAGCTCCCGTGTGCGCAACGCAGCGCGACACAGGCCCAGGGGCGCGTCACAAGCAAAAGAGGATGGGGAGCAGTAGTCTCCCACGTGGCCTTCCAAGGGGTCTGGTCGCAAGAAATAGCAGAGCAGTACTCAAACTTAAGAGAAATGAAAGTGGTGGAAGAAACCCTATGGGCAGCCACTACTGTGCTTCAGGGGTCGAATGTCAGAGTCTACTCGGACAATATGACAACTATAGCCCACTTGAGACATCAGGGAAGTACAAGAAACAGGAGGTTACAGATGATCTCCGAAAGGATCTTCCACTGGGCGGAGCATAATCTACTATCCTTATCGGCTCTGCATCTGAGGGGCTCCGACAACTATCATGCAGATCTTCTGAGCAGAAAATACATTCATCCAGGGGAGTGGAGCATGAACTCGAAGATATTTCAGATGATTGTTCAAAAGTGGGAATACCCAGATGTGGACCTGTTTGCGAACCAGGAAAACGCAAAAGTAAGAGCCTTTTTCTCTTTGAAACCCGAGGATTCAGCAACAGGGATAGATGCATTCGCTCACCCTTGGAAAGTTGGGCTCGCTAATGCTTTTCCCCTGATTCTGTTAATACCAAGGACTTTACAAAAAATCAGGTCGGAAGGGCTCAAGACTATCCTAATAGCTCCAATGTGGCCAAAAAGAGCATGGTTCGGAACATTGAGCAGTCTAAGAATGGATGATCCATTGATGCTTCCTTGAATCCACGATCTGCTGCATTAGGGCCAGATTTTCCATCCGGCCCCTCAGAATTTGGCTCTAGCAGCTTGGCTTCTGAGACCACCCTCTGAAAAGCCAGAGGCTTCTCAGTACAGGTGATCCAAATGTGGCGCCCTGCTGTGCATTGGTGCCACAGAACCCAGAAGGGTGCATGGATGGATTTCTCCACAAGAGGCCCTCACTAGATACAAACACCTCTACCTTCCAACTCATACCAGCAGAGGGAGCCCAGATAGGGATATATATAGGGAAGGTGGAGCCAGGCAGCTCAGTTGATTAGTGAGTGCTCAGAGTCAGAGCAGAGCAGGCAGGCTGAGAGAGAGCCTGAGAGCGTGCCGACACTCAGATAGCGGTGAAGACGCAGCACGTCAGCTGCCTAGTAGTGAGGGCCCCGAGTGTGGCCGACGGCAAGGAGAAAAAGGGGAGTGAAACCAAGGGGGCAGAGGAGCACAATAAGCTCACCCCATTATATCTACCGGACACCGGATCCGCGCCTACAGGGACCCTTTACACCCAGTGGGGATAACCGGAATCCCAGGAGGACTACAAGTCCCTGACAAACCTGAAGGCTAGACACACACAGGATCAGGAACCACGAAGGCCCCGACGTCCAGGGAAAGTGGTTACCAACCAGAGGTCCTATTTCTGAGCATCTGGTGAAGTAAAAGCAGGACACATAAGCTAGGCCCAGTTGCAGGCTGGCCAGGAGCATACATAGGGACAGACACGGATCAGGAGGCCCTATACCTGCTCCCTGGGGAGAAGTCCAAAAGTGCGCCCTTCATCTGGAGTACCCTGGACCGTACCTAACAGCTGTACCAGTAAAGGAAATGAAGCAAATCCCCTGTCTCTGTCCGTTACTCCTGCTGTGCCATCGCTTTCCCTGCACCACAATGCTCAGCGCTATCTGCATCATTTATACTGCCCTGAGGCCTGCTCCACCTGTGGGGAGCCGTTCCATCTCAAGCTGTCCTGACATCTGCCTCAGAGGACTGTTGCAGCGCTGGTGATCCTCACCAGACACCACAGGTGGCGTCACAACAAATTCCCTACAAATAATTCCTTTTGGCACTGACCGCCCTGGGCCAGCCACCGCGATAATCCCCGCAGGCAGTCTTAGGCCCGGCTGCCGGGTGCCCCGCGACACCCCTGGGGGCGAGTCACATACACTGCAGAAAAGCAGAAAACCAGTCACAATTTCCATCTATGGAAAAATCTAGAAAGCTTTCAAGCTATGGTATGAGCCTCGTCCATTAGATCCCTTTCGGCCTGACGTGGCCAGAATCTTGGATTTCCTACAGAACGGTCTGTCTAAAGGATTAAGACCAAGCACGCTGAAGGCCCAAGTCTCGCCTTTAAGTTCCTATTTTGATGCTGATTTGGCCCAAAACAGATGGATTAAGAGGTTCATGATAGCTGCTTCTTGGATTAATCCAACAAGAGCTAAAATAGTTCCACCTTGGGATCTCAACGTAGTTCTTAGAGGCCTAACTATGCATCCTTTCGAGCCAGTAGCCGAGGCACACATAGACAAATTGTCTTGGAAAGCGGCATTGCTTATAGCTCTGACTACAGCCAGAAGAGTGAGTGAAATCCAAGCCCTGTCTATCAGAGAGACTTATTGTCGTATTTTGGAGGACAGGATCATCCTCCAGTTGGATCCTTCTTTTCTACCTAAAGTGTCGTCTAATTTTCATATGTCTCAGCCAATAATTCTTCCGTCATTCTGTCAAAATCCATCAAATAGCAAGGAAGAAGAATTCCACGCGTTGGATGTAAGAAGGACTATAATCCGCTATTTGAGGCAGACTGAAACCTGGAGGAAGGATCAGAACCTATTTGTCCAATATGGAAGCCCCAATAAAGGAAAGAAAATTGCAAAAATATGCTAGCAAATTGGATTAAGAAAGCAATTTGTGAAACATACATAGTTCAAGATTTGCCTCCTCTGAAATCTTTGAAAGCTCTTTCTACTAGAGCTATGTGGGTCTCCTGGGCGGAAAAAGCTAGTGCATCCATTGAGCAGATTTGCCGGGCAGCTACATGGTCGTCTGTCCATACCTTTGCTAAACATTATAGACTAGATGTAATATCTAATAGAGACTTAGCATTTGGAAGTAAAGTCCTTCAGGCTGTTGTCGCTCCCTAAAATTCATTCTTTGGTATTACTCCAGGTGTGCTGTCATGGAGGGGATTGGAGAAAATAGAATTAGACTTACCAGTAATTCGGTTTCTAAGACCCTCCACAACAGCATGGGTAGTTCCCTCCATTTCTTTGATTGGAAAAATCCTTAGTGTTAATAAATATTTAGAGCATTCATACTGTGTGGTCCTTTGAAAACACTGGGGATTGTAGCAGGGAGGGGCTATTTAACATCTTGTTTTCCTGTCCCTAATTAGGATGGGGAGGCTACCTCCAGGTGTGCTGTCGTGGAGGGTCTTAGAAACAGAATTACCGGTAAGTCTAATTCTATTTTTTTTTTTTTACCATTTTTATTCTTTTTTTCAACTATTAACTTGTTCACACTATATAAATACATGCCGGTTGCAAGGATTTATATAGTGTGACCAAGTTGTCAAGCACTTTCCAAGTGATGCTAAAATCGCTTGGAAAGCGGTTGACAACCCGCATGCGGACATGCATGTGAAAAATGCTTCACTTACGTTTGTCCCTGGCAGGAAAAACGCATGTAAAATCTGCATGCGTTTTTTCTGCCAGGGAGATGCAGAAACACTCAGGAAAAATCCGGAGCATTTCTGCATCGTGGGCATGTGGCGCCCCTGAGGGTTCAGTCGCCACAGAGTTACTGCACCTCACCCAGAGGTGTGGTGTCTCCCTTCACTCAGGTAAGATGGGAGTGCTGCAGAGAACCCCCCAAAACACCTGCATCCAACATTACACTGCTTCAGACCGGCTGGAAGGGCAACATGCAGAGCGCAGCTGCTGAGCCCTGTCCCTGGCTGGAGTGGGGGAAACCGAAAGGTAGGGGGAACCAGTAGTGTGTGTGGGTGGAGGAAGCAGTTAGAAGGAGCACACAGTAGGTATATAATGGGAAGCAATCTTAGGGTGGCAGTTCAGAACAGAATGGTCAGTTAGTACAGTACAGACGGTCAGTGAGGACTGTCTGGGAGCAGAGGCTCAGCAGGAGCTCTGCTCCACAAGAAGGGCCCGGGATAGAGGCCCCGGAGGGGAGAAGGGAGTAGGCTCCATTCTAAGAAGGGATCCCAGGGGTACGGCGCGTGCAGGACAGCACCCATACGCCCCGCATCTGTCAGAAGACAGAGGGATCGGTTGCCCCATTCTAATCTCCAGGGGGTCAGGTTGGTCCCGGATCCGACGTACAGGAAGGACTTCAGCATACCCGAGCGGGATTGAGAGTGGGCAGCGCAGGGCAGCAGGGAGAAGGACCTAGTGTGAAGACGGTCAAAGTAGGAACACGAGAAAGTGGGGTTCTGCCAAGCATTCCTAAACTTCCTGAGGAAGGATTGAACCCCTGCCAGGGTGAACACGGCGCAACGTGGGAGGCCTTCACCTGTAACTTGCACTTTTGTGTTTCCTGAAGAACTGTGAATTAAAATCTTGGACGACTGCACTGAGTTTCCTCCGTCTATTCCTTCACTGGTGCCATTTCCCTCCCTGCACTACAACGCCCAGCGCACCCTCCATCTATTTACACTGCCCTGAGGCCCGCTCCACCTGTGGGGAGCCGTTCCATCTCTAGCTGCCCTAACATCTGCCTCAGAGGACTGTTGCAGCGCTGGTGATCCTCACCAGACACCACAGGTGGCTTCACGACAAATCCTATAAATAATCCCTTTTGCACTGACCGCCCCGGGCCAGCCACCGTGATATTCCCCAAAGCAGCCATACGGCCCGGCTGCCGTGTGCCCCGCGGCCCAGGGGGAAGCGAGTCACCACTTGGCGTCACGAACAGGATACGTGACCAGCCTGCCATCTGCGGGTAATGTGCGCCTAAAGAAGTGTTTTCTGCCTTGAATGTGGCGCCCACCCCAGAAGAACGGGCGCCATTATGTGCGTGCTAAAGAACAACAGAATGGAACCTCCCGTCGTGGGCCGGGTCCCAGAATGGCTCCAAAAGCAGGCCCTGCCCCTTGCAACAGTGACTGTCCGCATAGATGTGTCCGTCAACGCGGGGAGGCCGACACAGGGAGTGACCGACAGCAAAGTGCCATGGGACCGCCCCCGAAAGAGGAGAGGCGGTGGAGAGAAGCTGCGTAAAGACCGGGAGGTGTCAGGCCGAGCTGACGCAGTCGCGGGAGCAGGTCGGAGTGATGTCCCTGTCCCAAATGCGGCTGGCGCTGCTCCATCCCTGGTCCCCCTGCAGCCTGAGGCTGATGACCAGGCTGGGTCAGCCTGCAGAAACCAGGGGTTCCCCCGGAGGGGGCCCCACTGTTAAACTGTTTTAGTTAACTGGACTGTACATAAGTTGCCCGGAAGGGTGCAGTTGACTTCATGTTTGCTACCCAGTTACCCGTCAGGGTACAGAGACTGACAGGCTGAGGACTGTGAGAAGCCGGACGTTGACATTGTACATAGTTTAGCACTTCTTAAAGTGCATCCTATTGGTTTTATAATTACAAATATACCTCAGAACAAAAACCCGTTTGGCGTGGCGGAAGACGAGGTCCAGGATTGGATCGTCTATGCCCTGCAGCCATGCCCAGGGCCTACGTTGAGGGGTTGTGGACGGGTCCCTCATGCTGCTACTGTTGCACCCTGGTGCTGGAACTGTCTTGAAAATTGTTTTATATGACAATACTCTTATGATGTTTTATAATGTAACCAGTAACGTTAAAAGAAATGTGCCTCCCATAAAGGGAAGAAATGTTGTTTTATGGTCAAATATGCTGATGCATCTTAAAAATTTTGCATGTCAGTTATGCCTGGTTTTGATCTGTTCCAGTCCGCGGACGTGCTGTGTTTTACCGGGGGGGGGGGAATGTGGCGCCCCTGAGTGTTCAGTCGCCACAGTGGTACTGCACCTCACCCAGAGGTGTGGTGTCTCCCTTCACTCAGGTAAGATGGGAGTGCTGCACAGAACCCCCCAAAACACCTGCATCCAACATGCAGAGTGCAGCTGCTGAGCCCTGTCCCTGGCTGGAGTGGGGGGAACACAAAGGTAGGGGGAACCAGTAGTGGGTGTGGGTGGAGGAAGCCGTTAGAGGGAGCACTTATACAGTAGGTATATAATGGGAAGCCATCTTAGGGTGGCAGTTCAGAACAGAATGGTCAGTTAGTCTACCATTGGGCCCTATAAGACGTTCTTCATCTCCCGTTGCAGTGGGGTTTTTATTTGTCAAAAAAAAAGACTGGGGGTTGCGCCCCCGCCTTGATTTTCGCGAGTTTAATCGGATCACGGTCTGGGATGCATATCCTCTCCCTCTCATCCCCGACCTCTTTAGAAAAAAATTTGGCTCCTACGATTTGATTAAACTAGACCTCAGGGGGGCTTATAATCTCATTCACATTGAGGAGATGAGTGGAAGATGGCCTTCAATACTCCTGAGGGGCACTATGAAAAGCTTGTGATGGCATTTGGGTTGACTAATGCTCCCGCTTTCTTTCAACACTGTTAGTGACATTTTTAGTCATCTGGCAGGTAGATCACAACAAACCAATCTTGATGACATATTAATTTACTTACCTCCAGTCACATCAGGTACATATCAGGCAGGTCTTACAGATACTCAAAGATAATAAATTATTTGTCAAACCAGAGAAATGTATGTTCTCCATTCAGGGTTAGTTCTTATCATTCACCGTTTTTGCATGGATCTGGCCAAAGTCCGGACGGTACTGGATTGGTATTATATTCAAGACTTAAAGGCATTACAAAGTTTTTTGGGTTTCGCCAGCTACTACTGTAAGTTCATCAAAAACTTTTCGGTAGTGGCCAAACCTCTGATGGACGATTTTGCCAAATAGAAAAAAAAAATTAAGATTTTATTATTTTACTTTCCATTCTTGTAGCTAAACACAATCCAGCTAAGTTTAAAATTGAAATAAAGCCCCTGTACCCCCCTCTCTAGGTGCTTCTGTACCAAGTCTTCCCTGGTCCAGGATGGTCTCTATATCACAGGCTCCAGCAATAACCTATTGACACATGATTGTGGCAGCCCTCACGTGCTGATATATCACAGTGCCAATAGAAGTGGGAAGCGGCACAGAAATCACAAAATAAAGGCAGTGTTTATGGTAATGCAAGAATCCAGCAAGCAGAGTAATCCACAAGTCATACAACAGCCCAACATGGATGATGAAAAGCTGCGTCTTCAGGCGTCTGTGTAAGAACATCATATTTTTGTTTTCCTTCCAGAATAAGCACCAAATGGAATAGCTGAATGCCAGGATACGGAGACCGGCGGGGGACAGGGAAGCGCTGTCCGCTGGATTTTGTGCTGGTTTCACAAGCGGTCACCCTGCAGTTTTCTCCGGATAATGGTGTGGAGACTTTTCACAACACATCTAATAATTGTGAACCTTCCACTCACATGTTTATTATCTTGTCCGCTGGTCAGACTGGGGGGGATGAAAGCTGGACAAGGGATGAAGAATGATCCTTATTACATATAATGGGTGCACTGAGCGATTGTGAAAAGTCGCAGAGGACTGAGAGCAGAAGGGCAGAGGGTTTCCTCTTCCTCACAGGGACCAGCACAGAAGCCGGAGCAGAAGGGCAGAGGGTTTCCTCTTCCTCACAAGGACCAGCACAGAAGCCGGAGCAGAAGGGGAGACAAGGGCTGAGCCACTTACACAGACAGAAAGCTGAGGAGAGGATGACATGTTATTACTCCAGGATCCGCTCCATTCATTCCCTATGTGGCATTCAAGCGCTGAGCTCGGCTTTTCCGGAGCCCCATAGAGAATGAATGGAGCAGCAGTTGATCCCTGACTTTCCACTCCTTCCCGATCAGACGATGGCTCGCAGCGGTCAGACCCCACGATCAGTAAGTGATCACCGAGCCTGTGGATAAGTGATAACTTGTTTTCTACAGACATCCCCTTTAAGTAATGGAGCATGCCAGCAGAGAAGGTGGGAGGAGGCGCTGGTTACAGGGGAAACTTTACCTCTGGAGGCCGCATTTAGGGCATGTGAGGGGCGGACACTTCCCATATTCATCATTACTGAACCCCCGCTCTGTGCGGCTCTTATCTGAGCTGCAGGAGACGCAGCAGTTACTAATCAGCCGCTCTCTGTTCACTTGCAGCCGTCCGAGCTCTGCTGTGCCTGTTAGGGGTGAAGTTCGGGTCCTTCGAGGCATCTACTATGCAGCCTGCACAGCAGATCACAGCCCGAGCACAGCGTCTCCGGGTAAATCTCCACCTTGTGAGTTGCTTCTTGTGCAGCAGCCCCATGCAAGTTGCTCTGCTCTCCTCGGCCAGCTCCTGCTGAATACTGAGCTCCTCTGCCCAATCTAGGAGCTCAATAGCCCTGATCACGTCAGTGGTAGCCCAACGCTGCTGGATCAGATTTACAAATGGAAAACTAATCAGCCCTAGGTATTTCTAATATGTGCAGAGCAGGCGACATAAGTCTGACCGGTGTCCTCATAGACCTTTCCTCAGCCGGGGTCTAATAGGAGCAGTAAAATGGCCGTCATGGGGTCCATTGTTAGATCTCAGCTGCCATAGAAACTCATTGCCACCATGATCATGCCTCCCTCTCCTGTCTAAAGTGCCTAAATGCTGTGGAAGCCCCCTACTGTGTCATACAATGGATTAAGCTGCCAGGATCAAGGTTGGCTCCACTGTGGGCAGCTGAGGCAGGAGCAGGACTGTGTTACACAGCCACACTTCTGCCGCAGATCTTGTAAGGACCTGCCTGATGATAATGTGTCCTATAGAGCAGGTCTTGGTACCGGACTGCCCTGTACATATTTACCACTAGCTGGGAACCAGTTACTTACAAGGTCTAGTTTCGAATGTGTTTCCAGGATCTGTAGTTATCAGCATTTTATCCTTAAGGCCGAGTTATAATATCACTGTAACACTCTCGCCCTGTACCTGTATACCTGCCCTGTGTGCTGCACAAAAGTATATAACAAAATGTGTGTACACAGATATCTCCTGAATGGTATTACTGCTAGATCTCCTGTACATAGAAATATGAGGTTCTTAGCGCACATTTTGAGCAAATTGTGCGAGCCCATCTGCCAACGTCAAGGCGACCTCTTCAGATGGGTCCCTACACTAACATTACACTAACTTACTAACTGGGACTATTTTTTTATATTATTATTATTACCACCATTTTTACTATTTATTATTATTGCATTAATGCAATTAATTGTAACTGTTATAAAACGAATTAAAAAAATGTAATTCTAATTTTTTTTTATTAATCTTGTGATTCTAATAATGGTATTACTAAAATCCCTATGCCTAAAGCTGTTGATCCAGAAGAAGGCAAAAACCCCAGGACACCTTCAGCCAATTTGTGTCACAGGGGAAAAATTCCTTCTTGACCCCGGGAAAAGGCAATCAGTCCTAGGACCCTGGATCAAACCTAATAATGTTATTACAAGTTATATAATATTACACTAATTATTGTACTACTGGAGTTATTTTAATTTGTTTTTATAAATCTATTTGATATGGTTATTATTACATTGTGCTATCTTATTACAGTATTATTCTTCTTTCCTTTCACTACAAATACTGCCCTATACCTACAGTGTTGATCCAGAAGAAGGCAAAAACCCCAGGACACCTTCAGCCAATTTGTGTCACAGGGGAAAAATTCCTTCTTGACCCCGGGAAAAGGCGATCAGTCCTAGGACCCTGGATCAAACCTATTAATGTTATTACAAGTTATATAATATTACACTAATTATTGTACTACTGGAGTTATTTTAATTTGTTTTTATAAATCTATTTGATATGGTTATTATTACATTGTGCTATCTTATTACAGTATTCTTCTTCTTTCCTATCACTACTAATATTGCCCTATACCTACAGTGTTGATCCAGAAGAAGGCAAAAACCCCAGGACACCTTCAGCCAATTTGTGTCACAGGGGAAAAATTCCTTCTTGACCCCGAGAAAAGGCGATCAGTCCTAGGACCCTGGATCACACTGCTATTCTACCTACTACTATTACTACTGTTATTTTATTACTTTCTTACTATTATCACTAGTATTATTACTCATATTACACTAATACGGATATACTACCACTATATTACTACCATCCCTTTCCCCCTAGGGATCTTAAGGTGCAGTTCTGTCCTCCTCCTCCTATTCTGTCCTCCTCCTCTTCCATCCTCCTCCACTTTCATCCTCCTCCTCTTCCGTCCTCTTCCTCTTCCGTCCTCCTCCTCTTCTGTCCTCCTCCTCTTCTGTCCTCCTCCTCTTCCGTCCTCCTTCTCTTCCGTCCTCCTCCTCTTCTGTCCTCCGCCTCTTCCGTCCTCCGCCTCTTCCGTCCTCCGCCTCTTCCGTCCTCCGCCTTTTCTGTCCTCCGCCTCTTTCGTCCTCTTCCTCTTCCGTCCTCTTCCTCTTACGTCCTCCTCCTCTTCGGTCCTCCTCATCTTCCGTCCTCCTCCTCTTCCGTCCTCCTTCTCTTCCGTCCTCCGCCTCTTCCATCCTCCGCCTCTTCTGTCCTCTGCCTCTTCCATCCTCCGCCTCTTCCGTCCTCCGCCTCTTCCGTCCTCCTTCTCTTCCATCCTCCTCCTCTTCCGTCCTCCTCCTTTTCCGTCCTCCTCCTCTTCTGTCCTCCTCCTCTTCCGTCCTCCGCCTCTTCCGTCCTCCATCTCTTCCGTCCTCCGCCTCTTCCGTCCTCTTCCTCTTCCGTCCTCCTCCTGAGACGTAATAAATAGCATTAAAGCTGCAGTAATTATTTATATTATTTATACACACTGCTCAAAAAAATAAAGGGAACACTCAAATAACACATCCTAGATCTGAATGAATGAAATATTCTCATTGAATACTTTGTTCTGTACAAAGTTGAATGTGTTGACAACAAAATCACACAAAAATCATCAATGGAAATCAAATTTATTAACCAATGGAGGCCTGGATTCGGAGTCACCCCCAAAATTAAAGTGGAAAAACACACTACAGGCTGATCCAACTTTGATGTAATGTCCTTAAAACAAGTCAAAATGAGGCTCAGTATTGTGTGTGGCCTCCACGTGCCTGTATAACCTCCCTACAACGCCTAGACATGCTCCTGATGAGGTTGCGGATGGTCTCCTGTGGGATCTCCTCCCAAACCTGGACTAAAGCATCCACCAACTCCTGGACAGTCTGTGGTGCTACCTGACGTTGGTGGATGGAGTGAGACATGATGTCCCAGATGTGCTCAATGGGATTCAGGTCTGGGGAACGGGCGGGCTAGTCCATAGCTTCAATGCCTTCATCTTGCAGGAACTGCTGACATACTCCAGCCACATGAGGTCTGGCATTGGGCACAACCCCCATCTGTGGACGTCTGGCCCTCATCCCACTCTCATGGAGTCGGTTTCTAACCGTTTATGCAGACACACTCTTCCTTAAGACTAAGGAGCTCACTGATAGATTCTCAGTTAGCTAATTTTGCAGCCAGCAATAGACAGTGCAGCACAGATGCTACAGAAGGCAACATTTTTAATGAAACTCAATTACAGAAATCGATTTTAGCCCCAAATATTTGCATTAAAGTAAAAAAATGGCCCCAAAGCTGGACAACCGCTTTAACTCCTTACCAACATCTGCCGTACATGTATGGTATAAGTCAGTAGCGGGTGTATGGAGCAGGGTCAGCTCGCCCCGTACATGGCAGATAATGGCTGTGACAAACAACCAGGACCTGCCTCTAACAGCTGCGAGTGGAGCGAAGATCTGCCCACCACTGTTAACCTGTTCAGTGCTGCTGTCAATCTCTAACAGCAGCATTAACAGTGTGCCAGCATTGGGACGCGTCGTTCCATACGCCCACAGGCGCTCCTGTGACGCGATCATAGGGCGCCGATGGACTGCTATGACATCCGGGGGTCTGCTGAAGCCTCCGTGCCTGTCATCATAAAGCTTCATTTGGGCTGTAAAGAAGACCGTGGTTTTGCTATATGGAGCATTACTGTGGTATCGCTGTATATAGCACAAGCAATCAGATGATGTATACAAATACAGTGAAAAAAAGTATATATATATTTATTAAAACCCCACACGTTCAACTCACCTCCCACTAAAAATAAAGATAATAAAAATATACACATTTTGTGGTATGGTCTCTTTCAGAGAAATACAATCTATCAAAATATAAAAAAAAAAAACGATCAGTGAACACAGAAAAAAATTCAAAAAGACAAAATTGCATTTTTTCGTTCGCCTCAATACTGCAGAAAATCCTGTAAGAAGCGATGACCATGACATATGTGTCCCAAAATGTTATCAATAAAGTCCTCTTGCCCTTCAAAAAATAAGCCCCCACACAGCTCCATCAACCCGGAAACTGAAAATGTTTCGGGTCTCAGAAAAAATGGTGACAGTATCAAAAAAAAGTTTTTTTCTTTTGCCAAAACTATTGGAGAAGTTTGGTCTTGCTGTAATCACACTGAGGAGTAGGATCCTATTACCAGGTCATTTTTACCACACAATGTACGCCGTTAAAACCGTTCGCAGAAAAACAATGTCAGGCTTTTTTTTTCGCACTTTTACTGCACTTGGAATGTTTTTCCCGTTTTCTAGCACTATGTGGTAAATGAATGGTGTCATTTATAAGGACAGCTCATCCTACAAAATAACAAGACCTCACACTATGTGGACAGATATCAAAAAGTTATAGCCCTTGGAAAAAGCGGAGGAAAAAACAGAAAAAAAACATAAATTGGTTATGTCGGGAAGGGGTAAAGCTGAAGAAACGCATGTAAGAGCAGAATATGGAGGAAGGTCAGATATCACAGACTGGTGGATACTACCTGCTCCATCGCTGGCAGAATACTCCACCCCCATGGTGTCCGCTGATATCTTCTCTTGTAGAAACGTCTCCAAACTCTATAAAACATCGGGAACAGTCAGCAGAGGGTTTGATGATTGGCTCATATTGGCGATATACTCAGGGGCATTACTGGGGCCAGGGAAGATTGGGAATGAATAGCGTATTGACTGTTAGAGATGTGATCTCTTCCATTAAAGGGGATGTCTAGTTGGAACAAGTTATCACTGATCTCTGGATAGGTGATGACCTGTCCCAGTGGGAGCACCCCTTTATTATGTGGTATATATGGAGGATGTGATATCATGCAGAGTTCTAGCAGTAATACACTTCGGTCCGTTCTGCGTGCATCTGGGCCATTCCCTATGGAGGAGCGGAGCTGGGGGGAAATATCAGGATCTCGTCGCTGGATCCATCCAGATGGGAGATGTAACGAGTGCGGCGCCCCCCACTGGTGTCTCAGCGTATCATGTGTTGGGGAATAATAACTTATTGTCTGGTAAATGTGCTGATTCCTGTCAGTTGTGGTCGCTGAGTGCGTGTGATGGGATGTGGCTCCGTCCGTTATATTATATCACGTCTTATACCTATAATCTCTCGCTGATCGCAGGTGTCTGTCTTCACACTCAGATGAGAAGGAACAAACTGACGATATAGGACTTTTTTTTTTTTTTCCAAATTCAAACCGAGCAATCCTATTGGCCGAGTATGAATGCAGTTACCATGGTGACAGAAGTAGCAGCAGATTTAAAGGGACAAAACACTAATATTGTACTAAAGTGTATTTTATTATATATTTCACATAACTGACTGGGTACACCTTGGTGCGGGTGGGATGGCTTTTTTTAAATCAAAAACCATGTTTACTAAGTACCCTATATTATATATATTCACTATTGCTTTTTACTTACTTATAGCAGGGTATATGCTCATATTGTTTCTATCCTAAGTTTATCTATTTTCTAATAGAGACATGACCAGTCCTCTTTAGAATTTTATAGTGACCCCATTGAGGTCATGGACTGATATTGGGGATTGCAGAGTTGGGGCAAGGTGACAGGTGACAGTAAGTGACATCAAATGAAGGCTATGGTGCATACACAGTAAATCAGTCGTGTTATTCCACAGAAATGCTGTTCTATAAGGCTGTGTGCCCACGTAGCATTTTTCAAGCGTTTATGCTGCGGAATTTCCGCAGCGGAAACGCTTGTAAAACGCTAGGTAATCCGCACCCCATGGTCCCCAAGGGGATTCCGCATGTTCTATGCACATGCTGCGGATTTTTCCGCAGCGTTTATGCTGCGTACAAAAATCCGCAGCATGTCATTTAATTTTGCGGAAGTGCAGCGGAATTCCCGCCATTGACTTGCATTGAGACGCACAGAAACCGCGACTGTACATTTTTACAAGCGGCTTCTATGCGTCTCTATGTGCGGATGGTACCCAGTTCTGGAGGAGAGGAGACTCTGATCCAGACCTGGGTACCATTGTACCTGTAAAAAAAAGAATAAAATAACAAATAAAGTTTATATTCACCTGTCCGGCGTCTTCTCTCTGAATGCCAGCAGCGCTGAAGGACCTTCGGTGACGTCACAGTCATGTGACCGCATGCCCTTCACCGCTCTGTCTCGCGATATGCCGGCAGTCGGGAACCAGCCAGGGAGCAGCGCTGCAGCCACGCCGGGGCCTCGGGGGTGAGTATAGCTTTATTTGTTTTAATTTTTACGGTTCACACTGTATAAATCCATGCTGTTTCCATGGATTTATACAGTGTGACCTAGTTGTCAAGCACTTTCCAAGTGATGCTAATCGCCTGGAAAGTGCTTGTCAATCTGCATGCGGAAATGCATGTGAATCCGCATGTGGATCCGCATGTATTCTGCAGGAAAAACGCATGCACAATCTGCATGCGTTTTTTTCTGCCAGGGAGATGCAGAAATGCTGCAGAAATTTTCTGCTTCATTTCTGCATCGTGGGCACATAGCCTAAAACACAAAATATCTTCATATGGTGAGGAGTTGTGTTGTGTTTTCATCATTTACATTCTAGCGTGGTGATCACATAAAATGTAAAATTCCTATTAAATAATTACTGAATGACAGTAGCCTGTATCCCTGGAGGACAAGTCATTTACCGCTTCACCAGGTTTGATGTTCTAATGCATTTAGATGTTTCAGTATTTGTATATATGTATATATATATTTTTTCCCCTCTTAAGGGTATTCAAGCGCAGACAGTGACCAACTTCTTCCTCGCCTTTGAAGCACAGCTTTCAATTATTCCTGTCGTAAACAGGTGAAAAGCTTAGAGCCGAACACTTTCAGACTCCTTCAGTCCCGCAGCAGGTAAATCTGTGAACATCGCCGGCACTCCTGCTGTTCCTAGTACCGATCCCTCTATAAGCGGCTGTGCAGTAATGAAGGCAGGATTCACCCCAAACTTGCTCGTCTTTTTTTTCGATTTCCAGTTCTGGTAATTAGTTATACACATGTGTATATCCAGTGGTCAACTCACAACCTGTGTATGGAAAATGAATTGTTTGCTGTATGCATCGCATTTGTAGCATGCACACTGTTCATTTCATTATGGAGCGGAGTAGGAGGAGACTTTCATTACTGTTCCCTTTACTTCCTCCCTGCTGATAGGAAATGCCATGCTGTTTGCTTGTGTCCTGTGATTACAGCAGCCTGCAACAGTTTTCAAGCGTGCACTTCCCGGCTCAGGCATCAAGCAGTAAATGATAAAATTAAAACGCTGCTATCCCTTTGTTAGTCACTTTTTTATCTTCTTCCCCCTTCTACGAATGCTGTAGTCCATTATTCTAGAACTGCTCTAAAATGGTTCTCTCTGGAGTGTTGGGATTTGGGTTTAGGGTGGGTTAGGGAATTGAAGTTCAGATACTTTGTTCATGTTTTATACTATGGAATTACTATGTCATGTATGTTATTTGAAAGATGGAAAATTTGTATTTGGAGTTTTTCAATAAAAATTATTTGATTAAAAAAAAATCATGAAATTAAAATTCCTCCCGTTCTTGAGAAAGAATAGGATTTTTACTAAGAGGTAAATTGCACGTTCCTTGTTTTACAGGCACTTTACATTTTTGCTAGTTTTGTGCGATTACACAATCCCTTCTAAAGGCCAGTGCCAGTTGTACATCTCTCCCTAAACTCTTGCTCAGCACTATATTTTATGCCAGTTTTATTATATGGTTTCTAGATTTTGTCCAGCTTTGATAAATAATTAGTATTTATACTTTTGCTTTTAGGCTGCGTGCCCACGTTGCGGATTACAAGCGTTTTTGATGCGGAATTTCCGCAGCGGAAATGCTTGTAAAACGCATGGTAATCCACACCCCATGGTCCCCAAGGGGATTCCGCAAGTTCTATGCACATGCTGCGGATTTTTCCGCAGCTTTTATGCTGCGTTCAAAAATCCGCAGCATGTCAATTAATTTTGCGTTTCCGCAAGCGGAATTGCCTTGTGCAATGCATTAAAAACACAAGGCAATTCCGCATGTGGAAAACGCGAGATAAACGCATGAAAAACGCGCGATAAACGCGTGCGGAATTCCGCATGCGTTTTTCCGGGAGAGGACTTGCAGAAATGAAGCAGAAATTTTCTGCTTCATTTCTGCAACGTGGGCACATAGCCTGAGGCTGAGTTCACACGATGCATTTTTCATGCGTTTCCGCGGCGTTTTTGCAGTTGCGTAAACGCCGCGGAAACGCATGAAAAACGCATGGTAGAAGGGCAGCAATGTTCCCCAATTGAAATCCGCTTGTGCAGGTTTGCCTTGGTTAAAACTGCACAATCCTTTACTGGACTGGTCTACTAATGAGATTAAGTCTTGGAGTCCTAAGTGCTATGATAAATGTTGTAATGGTCGCATTGCGGCTGTGGAAAAAGGGAAATTACCTGTACCTATTCAGGATTTTTGGAAGGTTTTTTCAGAGGAGGAGTCGCAAGTTTTACCTCCTCATAGGGACTATGATTGCACCATTGAGTTTGTTTCTGGAGCTACTCTTCCCAAGAGTCGCTTATTAAATCTGACTATCCCTGAAAGAAAGGCCTTGGAGGAATACATACAGACGAGCTTGGCTGCTGGTCACATTAGACCTTCTAAGTCGCCTGTGGCCGTTGGATTTTTCTTTGTTAAAAAAAAAGACGGTGGTTTACGTCCATGTCTGGACTTTCGTGAAATTAATAAGATAACCGTACGCAATTCCTACCCATTGCCGTTAATTCCAGACTTGTTTAACCAGTTAGTGGGGACCAAGTGGTTCTATAAAATTGATCTCCGGGGGGCATACAATTTGTTACAAATGAAGGAGGGTGATGAATGGAAAACTGCTTTTAACACTCCGGTAGGTCATTTTGTGAATCTGGTGATGCCCTTCGGTCTTACCAATGCACCCGCGTTTTTTCAGAACCTTATTAATGACATCCTGAGATCTTTGATTGGCAAGAATGTGGTTGTGTATTTGAATGACATTCTGATTTATTCACCAGATCTGGATTCCCATTGGCAGAGCGTACGTGAGGTGTTGCAGTTATTGAGTGATAATTCACTTTTTGCTAAGCTGGAGAAATGTGAGTTCGCTGTGCAGAGAATTAGTTTTTTGGGCTACATTATCTCCAGCGAGGGCTTTGAGATGGACCCGGTGAAAGTTCAGGCTGTGCAGGAATGGCCTAGGCCTATTGGTTTGAAATCGATACAGAGATTTTTGGGTTTCGCCAATTATTACAGGAAATTCATTAAGAATTTTTCTATAATTGTTAAGCCACTGACTGATCTCACCAGGAAAGGTGCGAATACGGTCCAGTGGACTACTGAGGCCATTGAAGCTTTTGTGTATCTCAAGGAGAGGTTCAGTTCTGCCCCTATCCTTATGCAGCCTGATGAGACCAAGCCTTTTTTGGTCGAGGTTGATGCTTCTTCGGTGGGGGTCGGTGCAGTTTTGTCTCAGGAGAACAAGGATGGAGTACATCCCTGTGATTTTTTTTCAAAAAAATTTTCAGAAACCGAACTTAATTACGATGTTGGTAATCGGGAATTGTTGGCTATTAAACTTGCGTTTGAACATTGGCATCATTTCTTGGAAAGTGCTAAATTTCCTGTTCAGGTTTTCACAGATCATAAGAATTTGATCTATCTGGATGCTGCCAAATGCTTGAATGCCCGTCAAGCTAGGTGGGCACTTTTTTTTTCTCGGTTTAATTTTTCTGTTACCTATATCCCTGGTACTAGGAATGTTAAAGCCGATGCTTTATCTCGCAGCTTTTCCCCCATGGTTGGTACCGAGGAGGAGGAGAGCATTTTACAGGAAGGAGTTGTGGTAGCAGCATTAGACTCTGTTTTGGAAGAAGGGATTCTGAAAGCCCAATAGGATGCCCCATCTAACACTCCTCATGGGAGATTGTTTGTGCCTAGAACCTCTAGGAGAGATTTGTTTGTGGGGTATCATGAGTAGTGTTGAGCCACCCCCGTAGTGTTCGAGTTCGGTTCGGTTCGTCGAACACCCGTGTGTTCGCCGAACTGTTCGTCGAACTGTTCGTCGAACACCTTCGAACACCGTTAAAACCAATGGCAGGCAAACAAAAACACATAGAAACACATAGAAAACACCTTCAAAGGTGTCCAAAAGCTGACAAACTGCTCAGAAGACACAACTAACACATGGAAAAGTGACAAGTACATATAGTCATGCGAAAAGAAAAGAGGTGGAGGAGTAAAAGGAGGGGGAGACACAGATATAGGCATGTCATGCCCTTCTAAAATCCAAAAAGTGAGAAGCCGAGACGGCCAGTCCGCTCCTGCCCGTGCCACCTCCGTGTCGCCGGGTTTGTGCCAGAGCAGCGGTGAACCCTGACGGCCAGCCCCCCTCTCCCAATACTGGTGCCTGTCCGCTGGTGGGTCGAGAGAGCCCCCCTGTGGTGGAGGCAGCTCTAAGCTTTTTAATTTAAATTGTCCCTCTAATTTGAATGAATACACTTTAAATCCATTTACAAGGATCTATTGGAGGGCAAGTCTCATGCCAGCAGCCGCGTAATTCCAGCTCCAGTAGCGTCCACTAAAGCTGCTGCAGTTAAAAAGCTTTTATAAGGATCGAGCTCGGCTGTCCACCGCAAGGCATCCTAGTGCCAGTCCCAGCCCCTATGCCTTGGGGTGCCTCCTGATGCTCTTCACTAAGTATCCCGTGGTCCCGAAGCATTTCCTTTGAAAAAATTAAGTGTCCAAACTACAGGTGGTGTAGCTTGCTTAACAGCCGGGATAATCCGCTGACTAGCAGACACTGCTACTAGGCACAAAGTATTTCCTGGGCTAGATGCAGTTAAAAATTTGTAAGTAGATACTCTCGTTGGATGCTGAGAAAGCATTCCATAGAGTCTCCTGGCACGCCATATATGATTCTCTTAAAAAGCTTGGGGTAGGGGTCTAGGGGACCCTTTTATAGCCAAAATCACGGCCCTGTATCACAATACGTCACCTAGGCTGAAGATAAATGGAACTGTAGCACCGAGGGCTCGGTTGCTACAGACGTATTGCACCTCACCCAGAGGTGTGATATCTCACTCTCAGATAAGGATGGAGTGTGGATCAGGACCCGACACCTGCATGCATTACACCACATTGCCGTGGGGCAGGGCGACCAATATGCCCCTGAGATGGGCACGACAGTCCCTGTCCCTGGCTGGAGTGGGGGGAGGGAACACTGAGGAAGGGGAACCCTGCAGTGCAGGAGCAGGGAGGAAGCAGTTCCTGGGTGCATTGAGAAGGGAGTATAAAAGGTGGGCACCATCTTAGTTCAGTGCAGAGAAGTCTGAGCAGAAGTGGCAGGGAGCAGGGGCTCTGCATGAGCTCTGCTCCGGAGGCGGGCCTAGTAACAGAGGCCCAGGCCTGCAAGAGGGAGAAGGAAGGAAGAGGAGCGGAGAAGGCTCCAGGAACGAGGAATGAAGGGATCCCAGGGGTCCGGACGGGCGAGTCGCCACCGCACGCCCGAATCCACCTGCGTGGAGGGGTCAGGCCAAAGGGGGAGACCGGTCACCGAACTAGTGGAGGCAGGAAACGACCCTCAGCTAGAAACCGGAGGCTCTGACATTTTATGTGGCGCAGCCCCTTGCTCCACCCGCTAGGAAGGCACCACATAGGGTCAGGGAAACTGGCGCCAAGTTTACCAAGAGGAGGCCCGAGGCAGCCGGACAGAAGTGTTGGTAAGAAAGGCCAGACAAAGGACACACAAAGGGGGTCCTGTGAAGCGCTCCAAAGTTATCTGGGAGTTGTCTGAGCCCCTCACCTGGTGAGCACAGTACGACGTGGGCAGCCGTTACCTGCAGACGTGGTCTGGATAATAAGAACTGTGAGTAAAGGCCCTGAACTGCATCACTGACTCCGTGTCGTTACTGCTGCTGCCCTGCACCATCACCCCCATCCTCCGCATACACTGCCCTGAGGCTATACTCCTCCCGTGGGGAGTTATGCTACGCTCTGCTGCACCCACAACACCAGCCTTAGCGGTCTGCCCTGTAGCGGCGGTTCACTCTGACCGCAATCCACGGGTGGCGTAGTCGGACATTTAAACATCAAAACCACATAAATAGTTCCGCCACTGGTTTGACCGCCCTGAGCCACGGAACCGGATCGCCGCCACGAAGACTACAACCACCAGCATCCACCAAAAAGGGTCCGGCTCCGGGTGTCCCAAGGCCCAGGGGGTGCGTCAGAACATTTTCATCACCTTTCACAATCACCAATGGGACAAGGCAGGGATGTCCTCTGTCCCCTCTCTTATACATCCTAGTGACGGAGCACCTGCTCTCATCAATTCGCCATAACCCCAATATTAGGTGGATTGAGGTGGGAGGCACCGAGTACAAGTGCTCTCTATTTGCTGATGATGTCCTAGTATATATCACTCAATCACATATATCCATCCCTGCTGTTATGGCTGAAATAGATCACTTTGTTACATGGTAAAATTTTAAAATCAATGCAGCGAAGTCTGAGGCCCTCGATGTCTCCCTCCCTAAATCCATATAGGATTCCATCCAGTCCAACTTTCCCTTTGCCTGGCCCTCACAGGGTATCAAATACTTAGGAATTCCTATTCATAGAGACCTCTCCCATCTATGTTATCTTAATTTTGGGCCCTTTATTGAACAATTCCATACAGACCACGGTTGGCAAGTTAGAACTGTAAGATTCACTACGTGAACCACTGGTGTTTTGTGGAAAAGCACATGTACACCGCGTTCCAAATTATTATGCAAAAAGTGTTTAGGAGTGATAAGGGAAGAATTTGTTTGTTTGTCAGTTAAACTCATTGATGGTGATGTGTGTCAGGGCTCTTTATATCACTGTAAGCAATTGCAGACACCTGTGCTAATTAGTTTGGCAGGTGTGTCCAATGAAAGGCAAGACTACTTAAGAAGGCTCTCTCACATTATTAAGCAGCCTACATTTTCTGCCAAAATGGGAAAGAAAAAGGATGTGTCGGCTGCTGAGAAGCAACAAATTGTGGAGTGTTTAGGTCAAGGCATGACTACAATCAACATTGTGCGATGATCAGGATGAAGTGTCTTGGCAATCAAGAAGTATGTAGCTGATTCACAGTACACACGTGTGCGTGCTGATAAGGGCAAATTGAGGACTCTTTCCTACAGGCAATTACGTCAGGTTGAAAGAGCAGCGGCAAAAAAGCCTTGTCATAGCAGCAGACAAGTTTTTGAAGCTGCTTGTGCCTCCAACGTCCCCCGAACAACAAGATGCAGGGTCCTTCAGAGGTTTGCAGCTGTGCATACGCCATCCTGTCGACCTCCTCTATCCACTTCACACAAGCAGAAACGGCTCCAGTGGGCCAAACATTACATGAAGACTGATTTCAAAACTGTTTTGTTCACGGATGAGTGCCGTGCAGCGCTCGATGGTCCAGATGAATGGAGTGGAGGATGGCTGGTTGATGGACACCCCACGCAAACACGGCTACAGCGCCAACAAGGAGGAGGTGGAGTAATGTTTTGGGCTGGAATCATGGGGAGAGAGATTGTCGGCCCCTTTAGGATCCCTGAAGGCGCTAAAGATGAACTCCATAATGTATGTGGATTTTCTCAAACAGCACTTCCTGCCATGGTTCAAGAAGAAGAACCGTGTATTTCACAGCAAGATGATTTTTCTGCATGATAATGCACCATCTCATGCTGCACATAAAACATCTGCATCTCTGGCTGATATGGGCATAAAAGGGGACAAACTTATGGTGTGACCCCCATGCTCCCCTGACCTCTACCCCATTCAGAACCTTTGGAGCATCATTAAAAGGAGTGTCTATGATGGCGGGAGGCAGTTCACATCTAAGCAACAGCTCTGGGAGGGTATTCTGTCCTCATGCAAAACAATTGAAGCAGAAACCATCCAAAACCTGACAAATTCAATGGACGAGAGAGTTCAGAAGCTCCTTTCGAACAAGGGGTCCTATGTGAAAATGTAACATCACCTAGAATAAAGTTTTGAGTTGAAAACTGTTTGATTTCAGTTTCTAACAACCTGCTAATGCTTATAATTTCAAAAATGACCATTTTTTTGGTCTTTATTAAAATGAAAAGGTTGATCGAAAAGTTTGGGGGATCTAAGAGTGTGGCAACCCAGTAGTCATGATTACTTCGAATTCTGACAATATGAGGGTCATGCTGCAGGTAGTGCAGCAAGAAGGCACTTATGTGTCTTGCGCATCTCGGAGCCCCAAAATTATTTTCCGGGCTAGATGCAGCTAAAAATTATTTTTAATTTTAAATCTGGTGAAGCTTATTATAGATGGCCTAATAGGATCAGTGCTGCACACTGCTACAAAGCCCAAATTATTTTCCAGTCAAGATACAGATAAACATGATTAGTAATTTGAAAGCTTAAAACGGTTGGTAGGGTGATTTTAACCAATCATCAAGCTTTTACTCTCCCCAGGATGACACAGGGGTAGAAAAGTCGTTTCGGATCCATGATTTGTTCATCTTTATGAACGTGAGTCTGTCTACATTATCAGTGGAGAGCCGCGTGCGCTTATCTGTCAGCACACCACCAGCAGCGCTGAACACACGTTCAGACAGAACGCTGGCTGCGGGGCATGACAAGATCTCCAAGGCGTAAGTGGCTAGCTCCGGCCATTTATCCAGATTGGAAGCCCAAAAAGAGCAAGGGTCCAGTGACACAGTCATGGCTTCAATGTTTACTTGGAGATACTCCTGTACCATCGTCTCTAGGCGTTGACTATGTGTCAGACTTCTTGTCTCCTGTGGCCTTGCAAAGGATGGGCTAAAAAAGTGGTGAAATGATTCCGCAAAATTGATGTTACCAGCAGATACTGTGGTTCTGTTACGGTTTGAGTGCTGAACACTTGACGGTCCCACGGTTGGCAAGTTGGAACTGTGAGATTCACTACGTGCACCACTGGTATTTTGTGGAAAAGCACATGTAAGATTCTGCAACAGTCTCTGCTGATACTCCTGCATGCGTGCATCCCTTTCTATGGCAGGAATAATTTCTGCAAATTTACTTTTGTACCGGGGATCTAACAGTGTGGCAACCCAGTAGTCAGGATTATTTCTAATTCTCACAATTCGAGGGTCATGTTGCAGGTAGTGCAGCAAGAAGGCACTCATGTGTGTTGCGCATCCAGGAGCACCAAGTCCCTGTTGTGTTGGTGGCGAGGTAACAATCATGCTTCCTTCCTCTGTCCTCTCCCCCCAACCTCGCACAACAGAAATGTGATCAAGGTCTCCCTCATCTGATGAGTCTTCCATCAGTTCGTCCTCCACTTCTTCCTGGGCTCCTGCACCTTCCTCACTAGTTTGGCTGCTACCATGCGCCCTGGTAAAATCATCTCCCCCACCCTCACATGCCTGCCGCCCTGGTGCTGCCGACCGTCTGGACCTTGCAGATGTTAGCCCTTCCGCATACAACTCCTCCTCCTCTACTTCCTCCACCTCCTCTTGTGCCACCACCTGACTCCGAATTCTGTTTAACATGTGCTCCAGCATGTAAATCACCGGAATAGTCATGCTGATAATGGCATCGTCAGCACTAAACATCTTCGTCGCCATTTCAAAACTGTGCAGAAGGGTGCATAGGTCCCTGATCTGAGACCACTCCTCCAGCGTGATTTGCCCCACCTCTGAATCTCGTTGGCCCAGGCTATACGTCAGAACGTATTGCACCAGGGCTTGTCGGTGCTGCCACAGTCGCTGCAACATGTGCAGAGTTGAATTCCACCGGGTAGGCACATCGCATTTTAGCCGGTGAAGTGGCAGGCCCAACGACTTCTGTAGAGATGTAAGTCGCTGAGCTGCGGGATGCGAACGGCGGAAGTGAGCACACAGCGACCGTGCCCTCTGCAGAAGGCCATCTAGTCTGGGATAGTGGGCTAAAAATTGCTGGACAACCAGGTTCAACACGTGAGCCATACAAGGCACGTGTGTGACATTGCCCCGGCGAAGGGCCGCACCCAGGTTTGCAGCATTGTCGCACACGGCCTTCCCTGGTTTCAGGTCCAGTGGAGACAACCATTCATGAAATTGGTTCTCCAGAGCTGACCACAACTCCTCAGCTGTGTGACTCACATTTCCCAGACATTTCAATGTAAAAACCGCCTGATGACGTTGAGCCCTACTGCCAGCATAGTAAGGAGGTGTGCAGGATCCCTTCTGCGCAGTTAGAAAGCTTGTGGCATGACCAGACAGGCTTTGGGTGCAGGTGGAAGACCGAGAGGAGGTTGAGGAGGCAGAAGCAGTGGAGGAAAAATGACATAAAGAGGATTGACGCACAACTCGTGGGGACGGCAAGACTTGGACAGCAGCCCCTTGTCCTGCTGTCACCATAGTTACCCAGTGCCCAGTCAGCGACATGTAACGCCCCTGTCCATGCCTACTCGTCCAAGTGTCTGTGGTGAAATGCACCCTGTCACACACAGAGTTTCTCAAAGAAGCGGTGATGTTGTGTGCGACATGCTGGTGGAGCGCAGGCACACCTTTCTTTGAGAAGTAGTGCCGACTGGGCATCTGGTACTGGGGCACTGCGACGGACATAAGGTCTCGAAAATCCTCTGTGTCCACCAGGCGGAAAGGCAGCATTTCTGTAGCCAAGAGCTTGCAGATGGTGAAATTCAACCTCTTAGCTTTCTCATGGCTAGGAGGAAATGGTCTTTTACTTGTCCACATCTGAGGGACCGAGGGCTGGCTATTGTGCTTAGACGGGGTTGATAAGGGTGTCCCCGGCAAACTGCCGGTCTGTGAGGAAGATGCAGGCGGACATGTTAGGTTGCCTTGATCCAAAGGTGGTGCTATCGATGTCGGACAGCGCTCAAGACCAGCTGGTGTTACCACCTCCAAAGAAAATGATGACCTGCCAATCACGCTGGCTGTTGCGGGTAAAGAGGTGGCAGGTCTGCGCCCCAAAACAGGTGTGACTGCTGTCCCCCCAGTCACAGAGGATGAAGAGGCCGCGGAGGCACAAGATATGGCAGACGGTGGTTGGCCCGGCCGGCTAGACCGCATTGTAGCACACTGAGCTTCCCACTGCAACTTATGCTTCATGTCCATGTGCCGGTTCATGCATGAAGTACTCAAACTATGTATTTTTTGGCCTCTACTTAGCTTTTGCTGACAAATGTTACAGATAACACGAGTTGGGTCATCTTTATCGATCTGAAAAAATGCCCAGGCTATGCAAGGCTTAGCACCCATGCGACCTGAAGAGCCACCACGACTTGTGGTGAGAGGCAGAGTTGTGTTTGAGGATGCAGTTGTTGACGTGCTTCCAGTACTACGTCTCTGTCCAGGAAGGCGCAACCTGACCTCGTCGTCACTAGCATCTTCCTCCACCTCCTCTGCTGACCTCATCTCTTGGCTGACTGTGGGTTGACAGTAAGTGGGATCTCCGACCTCATCATCATCACCCTGTGCGTTATCACACCCGTCGTCCTCAGAGCCAACCTGTTCCTGCCCTGACAAAAAACTAAAGTTGTCGCTCCAATCAGGTATTTGAGTCTTATCATCGTCTTCCTCATTGTCTCCACCAACAGGAGTTACAGTTTGGGAATGAGGGTCTACATTATGGTCAGAACCTTCTGCGTCTGGTCCTGGATCCGACTCATAAAGATTCTGGGCATCAGTGCAGATCATTTCCTCGTCTGGATTCACAGAAGCGCTGGAGTCGACCTCTGATTCCCAGGCTATAGTATGAGTAAACAGCTCTGCAGACTCAACCATCTGTTCTACCTCATACTCAGACGGGCAGCTGGAGATTTGGGAGCTGTGAGGAAGCAAGTGCGATTTGGGTGACACCTTTGAGGACTGGAGTATTTGTGATGTTGAAGTTGATGTGGAGGAGAGCCCACTTAAAGGAGCACTTGATATCCGTTGAAGCACCTGCTGTTTTTGTGCCTCATCTGGAATTTGTAGCGATTGGCGTGGCCGTAAGAAAGGGATCTTATCACATTGTCCGCTAAAAGAAGTAGACATTTTAGTTTGGCTGGAAGATGGTCTTTCTTCTGCACCTACCCCACGGACACAACCTTTTTTCCCCTTCCCAACACGCCTATTCCCCTTTCCACCAGCAGCAGGCCTTTTTCCACTCATTTTGGTGGTTAACTAATTCACAACTCTGGAGTTGTTTGCACAAAAAAACAATGGATGGTAACCGAGCAGAGCTGAGTGGCCAAACTGTGGTATTAGGCCAAAACTATTGGCTGGGTTAGATGCAGAAAAAAATTATTTTTAATTTGCAACCTGATGGAGGTCAGTATAGATGGACTAATAGACCAAGTCCCACACACCGCTAGAAGCCCAAATATTTTTTCAGAGCTAGATGCAGAAAATTTTTTTATTCAATTTGCAACCTGATGGAGGTCAGTATAGATGGACTAATAGACCAAGTCCCACACACTGCTAGAAGCCCAAATATTTTTTCAGAGCTAGATGCAGAAAAAAATTATTTTTAATTTGCAACCTGATGGAGGTCAGTATAGATGGACTAATAGACCAAGTCCCACACACCGCTAGAAGCCCAAATATTTTTTCAGAGCTAGATGCAGAAAAAAATTATTTTTAATTTGCAACCTGATGGAGGTCAGTATAGATGGACTAATAGACCAAGTCCCACACACCGCTAGAAGCCCAAATATTTTTTCAGAGCTAGATGCAGAAAAAAATTTTTAATTTGCAACCTGATGGAGGTCAGTATAGATGGACTAATAGACCAAGTCCCACACACAGCTAGAAGCCCAAATATTTTTTCAGAGCTAGATGCAGAAAAAAATTATATTCAATTTGCAACCTGCTGGAAGTCAGTATAGAAGGACTAATAGAACAAGTCCCACACACTGCTAGAAGCCCAAATATTTTTTCAGAGCTAAATGAAGAAAAAAATTATTTTTAATTTGCAACCTGATGGAGGTCAGTATAGATGGACTAATAGACCAAGTCCCACACACTGCTAGAAGCCCAAATATTTTTTCAGAGCTAGATGCAGAAAAAAATTATTTTTAATTTGCAACCTGATGGAGGTCAGTATAGATGGACTAATAGACCAAGTCCCACACACTGCTAGAAGCCCAAATATTTTTTCAGAGCTAGATGCAGAAAAAAATTATTTTTAATTTGCAACCTGATGGAGGTCAGTATAGATGGACTAATAGACCAAGTCCCACACACCGCTAGAAGCCCAAATATTTTTTCAGAGCTAGATGCAGAAAAAAATTATATTCAATTTGCAACCTGCTGGACGTCAGTATAGAAGGACTAATAGAACAAGTCCCACACACTGCTAGAAGCACAAATATTTTTTCAGAGCTAAATGAAGAAAAAAATTATTTTTAATTTGCAACCTGATGGAGGTCAGTATAGATGGACTAATAGACCAAGTCCCACACACTGCTAGAAGCCCAAATATTTTTTCAGAGCTAGATGCAGAAAAAAATTATTTTTAATTTGCAACCTGATGGAGGTCAGTATAGATGGACTAATAGACCAAGTCCCACACACCGCTAGAAGCACAAATATTTTTTCAGAGCTAGATGCAGAAAATTTTTTTATTCAATTTGCAACCTGATGGAGGTCAGTATAGATGGACTAATAGACCAAGTCCCACACACTGCTAGAAGCCCAAATATTTTTTCAGAGCTAGATGCAGAAAAAAATTATTTTTAATTTGCAACCTGATGGAGGTCAGTATAGATGGACTAATAGACCAAGTCCCACACACTGCTAGAAGCCCAAATATTTTTTCAGAGCTAGATGCAGAAAAAAATTATTTTTAATTTGCAACCTGATGGAGGTCAGTATAGATGGACTAATAGACCAAGTCCCACACACCGCTAGAAGCCCAAATATTTTTTCAGAGCTAGATGCAGAAAAAAATTATATTCAATTTGCAACCTGCTGGACGTCAGTATAGAAGGACTAATAGAACAAGTCCCACACACTGCTAGAAGCCCAAATATTTTTTCAGAGCTAAATGAAGAAAAAAATTATTTTTAATTTGCAACCTGATGGAGGTCAGTATAGATGGACTAATAGACCAAGTCCCACACACTGCTAGAAGCCCAAATATTTTTTCAGAGCTAGATGCAGAAAAAAATTATTTTTAATTTGCAACCTGATGGAGGTCAGTATAGATGGACTAATAGAGCAAGTCCCACACACCGCTAGAAGCCCAAATATTTTTTCAGAGCTAGATGCAGAAATTTTTTTTATTCAATTTGCAACCTGATGGAGGTCAGTATAGATGGACTAATAGACCAAGTCCCACACACTGCTAGAAGCCCAAATATTTTTTCAGAGCTAGATGCAGAAAAAAATTATTTTTAATTTGCAACCTGATGGAGGTCAGTATAGATGGACTAATAGACCAAGTCCCACACACTGCTAGAAGCCCAAATATTTTTTCAGAGCTAGATGCAGAAAAAAAATATTTTTAATTTGCAACCTGATGGAGGTCAGTATAGATGGACTAATAGACCAAGTCCCACACACTGCTAGAAGCCCAAATATTTTTTCAGAGCTAGATGCAGAAAAAAATTATATTCAGTTTGCAACCTGATGGAGGTCAGTATAGATGGACTAATAGAATGATGCTATGCCCAAAAGATTTTACTTCACTAGGTGCAGTAAAAAAATTGGTATTCTATACACAGGTGGTATATCTTGCAACACAGATAGGCTACTCCACTGACTAACACACTCTGCAATAGGCCAAAAAGGATTAGCTTTGCTAGATTCAGCCAAATGCTGTGAAAAAAACTTGCACAGCACTGGCACAGACCTGCCTGGCAAAAACTGATAGGAACTGATGTAACCTAGTCCTGAAAAGGACTCCAATTACAATTAGTCTTTACTCCCACAATCTATCTATTTAAGAGCACAGACCTGCCTGATAAAAGTCGTAGGAAATGCTGTAACCTAGTCCTTAAAAGGACTGCAATCACAACTATTCCCTACTCCCAAGCTATCTGTATATTTGTGCGAAAATTGGCTTGAAATTAACAAGGTATAGCGCACACAGCAACAGCGGTGCCGTCTAACACGCAGCTGCAGCAGTGAGAAAATGGTGGCGACGGGGAAAATGGCTTGGTCTTATAGGGCAATGACATGTGACATACACTGCCAATCACACATGCCCTTGCTTGTGTGAAAAAAAGCACTTCGCTCCGTGTGTGCGCTGCTGATAGGCTGACAGATTGCACCTCCCCACTGCAAATGCGGGAAAGAGAAAAAAAAATGGAGATCTTCATTGTTCCTGCAGAGATCCATCCCCTGCCCCTCCCCCCGCCCCGCTGTACACTCAAACTGCGTATTACCATTAATTTTCATCATTACTGAGAAAAAATCCAATTATGATTTTGGTGCACGAACAGTTATCGAACATAACCTCGAACAGCCGAATTTTTCTCAAATTGTTCGTGTTCGCCGACCGGCTCGAACACCGCCCAAAACAGCTCGAATTTGAGATTGGCGAACAGTTCGAGTAGAACAACGCTCATCTCTAATCATGAGTCTCGGTTGGCAGGTCATCCAGGAATTTCTGGGACTAAGAGACTTATCAGTCGCAGTTTTTGGTGGCCCGGGTGGCAGAAGGAAGTCATCAAGTGGGTGCGTCAGTGTACGGTGTGTGCTAGGTCAAAGGCTTCCCATACCCCTGCTGCGGGGTTGCTTTGACCTCTGGAGGTTCCTAGTGCGCCTTGGACGCATTTGGCAATGGATTTTATTACTGACCTTCCTGTGTCCGAGGGTTTCACTGACATCTGGGTGGTCATGGACCGTTTTAGCAAGATGTGTCATTTGGTTCCATTCATTAAGCTACCCTGCGCTAAGACACTCGCTAAGGCGTTTGTTAAGGAAATTGTCAGGCACCATGGCGTTCCCACCGACATTGTTTCTGATAGGAGACCTCAGTTTGTGGCTCGCTTTTGGCGTGCTTTTTATGACAGGTTGGGAGTCCATTTGTCATTTTCGTCTGGTTATCATCCTGAGTCTAATGGACAGACTGAAAGAAAGAACCAGGATGTGGAACAGTTTTTGCGTTGCTTTGTGGCAGACAATCAAGAGAGGTGGTCTGAGTTTCTGCCACTCGCAGAATTTGCTCTTAACAACCATACATCCTCCTCTGCTGGGTGTTCTTTTTTTGTTGTACTGGGAGACATCCGTCTTTTGGTTCGTTCTCCAAATTGCGGTCGGCGGTGCCGGAGGAGGAGAATTTTTCCGGTGATTTGGAGAGAGTTTGGACTAATGTACGTTGTAACCTTCAAGAGGCTAACAAAAAGTCCAAGAAGTATTTTAACAGGAAATGTAAAGAGGTTCTGTTTACTGTGGGTGACATGGTTTGGTTGTCCTCAAAGAATCTGCGATTGAGGATTTCCTCTAAAAAATTGGGTCCGAAGTTTGTGGGGCCTTTTAAGGTGCTTCAGGTGGTTAACCAGTCTGCTGTTAGGTTGGAGGTTCCCTCCTCCTGGAAGATTAATCCTGTGTTTCATGTTTCCTTGTTGAAAAAGGCTGATGTATCGGATAGGGAGGCCACTGTCACAGTTCCTCCGGTGGTGGAAGACGGCGAATATGAAATTTCTCGTATCCTGAATTCCAGAGAGCATAGAGGGAGATTGCAGTATCTCGTCGCTTGGAAAGGTTTCGGTCCCGAGGAAAAACTCCTGGGTTAAGGCGGATGATGTCTCTGCCCCTAGACTTGTCAGAGCTTTCCACAGGAGATTTCCAGATAGGCCTGGGCCTGGAGGATCCGGAGGATCCTCATAAAAGAGGGGATACTGTTAGAACCCTCCTGTTTGTTTTTGTTTCTATCTTGTGTTTTGCGGTCACGTGACCATCTTCCTATTTATTCCAGCTCCGCCCTTCTGGCCTTGCTAGACTTCAGTGTTGTTTAGACTGTCTTTCTAGCCAGGTGCTTTTGTGCCTATCTATCTCTAGTTTGCTTGGTCCTCTGGACCTCTAGTACTTTTGTCAGTTTTTCTTTTGCTCTGCAACAACTTCTGTTAGGAGGTGTCCCATTTTTGTCCCAGTCCTTAGTTCTTTTAGGGACCCCTTCCTTTCTCTATAGGTCTCCGTTCAGACTAGCCGAGGACGAAGGCGGGTCTGTTCACAAGGAACAGGTTGCCTGCTACAATGTAGGGACTCAGCTTAGTCTTACTGTGGGGACAGCTCTCCCCTTCTTTCCCTAGTTTATGTTGCAGATCATAATAATCTTGGATCTACTCATACTTAACAGACAGAACCTTCAGTGTTTCTCACTCACACACCACCTCCTCATCTCGCATCCTATCTGTCAGTGTTCCCCAAGGTTAAGTCATAGGACCCCTGCTCTTCTCCATCTACACCTTCGGCCTGGGACAGCTCATAGAGTCCCACAGCTTTCAGTATCATCTCTATGCTAACGACACACAGATTTACCTCTCTGGACCTGATATCACCTCCTTACTAACCAGAACCCCAAAATGTCTGTTCGCTATCTCATCCTTCTTCTCTGCTAGGTTTCTAAAACTTAACATGGATAAAACAGAATTCATCATCTTTCCCCCATTTCACTCAGCCTCCCCATCTGACCTATCCATCAAAATCAATGGCTGTCCACTTTCCCCAGTCCCACAAGCTCGCTGCATCAGAGTAACCCTGGACTCTAACCTCTCCTTCAAGCCACATATCAAAGCCCTTTCCTCCTCCTGCCGACTCCAACTCAAAAACATGGATCCGCATATTCCTCAACCATGAATCTGCAAAAACACTAGTGCACGCCCTCATCATCTCCCGCCTCGACTACTACAACCTCCTGCTCTGTGGCCTCCCCGCTAACACTCCCGTACCCCTCCAATCTATCCTAAACTCTGCTGCCCGACTAATCCACCTGCCTTCCGCCTACTCCCCGGCCTCTCCTCTCTGTCAAATGGTTCACTGACTCCCCATTGCCCAGAGACTCCAGTTCAAAACCCTAACCGTGGCATACCAAGCCATCCACTACCTGTCTCCTCCATACATCTGTGAAATAGTCTCCCGGTACACACCTACACGCAACCTACGATCCTCACAAGATCTCCTTCTCTACTCCCCTCTTATCGTTTCTTCTCACAATTGCATACAAGATTTCTCCCGTGCATCCCCCCTACTCTAGAACTCTCTACCCCAAAACATCAGACTCTCGCCTACCGTGGAAACCTTCTAAAGGAACCTGAAAACCCACCTCTTCCGAAAAGCCTACAACCTGCAGTAATCATTGCTCCACCACACCGCTGCATGACCAGCTCTACCCTCACCTACTGTATCCTCACCCATCCCTTGAAGATTGTGAGACATCGCAGGTAGGGTTCTCTCTCCTCCAGTACCAGTTTGCCATTGCGTTTTTGTTCAAGATTTTTGCAATTGTGTTTGCTATGTATACCCCCTTTTTCACATGTAAAGCACCATGGAATAAATGGAGCTAGAATAATAAATAATAATAATAATAAAGTGCCACACACAGTGTCCTGGTATCTCATCCATGCTCTTTCTATTTTATCTTTCATTTGCGGAGATATTAGCAATGAAAGTATTTGGCGCCTAATGAGTTAAAAAAAATTAAGTCCAAGTAGATGTTATCAGAGTTTTCACTGGGGGTGCGAAATTCTTCTCCCTGCATGATGCTGACCAATTATAAGCAGACGACAACACTGAAAAGAAAGATGATCACATCCCCACCATAGCTTAGAGCAGATTTCTCAGTGTCTAAGATGTAAGGATACAGACCTGGTCTCCTGGGCTAACCTCCTGCATGATTAGAGCACACAACTGACTAATACCTTTCAGTTAAGGTCTCTGTGGGTGAAGGGGCAGCACAAGAGAGTTTAGTTGTGCAACATTACAAACCTTTCTAACAGCTCTCCTCCTCTTATGGTACTCTCACCTCTGCTGTTCTGCACCTATTCCAAACTGCCTGTCCAGAAATGAGAGCACAGTGTCAGTATCACACTTAGATCCGTTGTGCTCAACTTGTACTCATTCTGCAGTGAGATTAGAGCAGACTGTCATTACATTTCACCATAGAAGTAACCCAGAACACACTGCTCCTGTGTGAGGTGTAATAACAGCCTAATATCACTGCAGAAAGAATACAAGTTGCTTTAGCACAGAAGACATAAGTGTGATACTGGCACACTCCATAATCAGGAGAGTCAATAAAAGGGTTTGTAATGTGACACAGAGAAACTCAGCTGTGCGGCTCCTTCCTTGTCTAAGAGCTGTTACCTCTGCTTTCTAATCATGCAGAAGGTTAGACCAGGAGATCAGGACTCTCCATCATTACACACCTTAGGCTAGGTTCCCACGATGAGCTTTTGGTGAGTTTTTGATGTTGCAGAATTTCTGCACCCATTAAGATAGGTTACTTGCATTATTTCTAAAATATGCAGCGTAAAAACTCACTAAAAACTCATAGTGAGAACGTAGCTTTATACCCTAAGAAACCCGCTTTGAGCTATGGTGGGGGCGTGTTCTTCTTTTCTTTGAGTGTTGCTGCTTGCTTATGATTGGTCAGCATCATACAGGAGAAATCTGCAGCATATTTAAGGATTTCTCACAAGCCTCATTCGGGTAAATGCAAAAAGGTGAATAAAATTACCAAAATTTCCACAACAAAAGTGTAGCTATACCTACAGCGTATTCACACCCAGACTATAAGATTATGGCCGGTCTCTGGGTGGTGTTTTTTTACATAGTAGTCAGAACCTACAACATTGTGGTGCCGTGCATTACATGGGCTATACTAAGGGAGCGCCTGTCAGCATAGAGCGAATACGTCCATATTCCGACCAGCAGAAAGTGTAAGAGAAGAACTATAGAAGGATGGACCATAGTGGAGCATTCCGGACTGGTGCAACATAAGGAGCCAGAAGGCTTCACCCCGGTATTCCATGCTATGTGCTCCTTATAAAGAGACATCTCTCCATAGACCCCTCTGTGAAAACCACCCCCTTATCCAGATGATACATTCTCACTTCCACCATATATAATGCAGACCGGCCATTTTTTTTTTTTTTTTAGAAAATCACCAATTTTGGGTCGTCAGCTGTAAAAGAAGAAATGCTTTACACCAGTGCTGGGAACCTATGGCAGCGTGCAGAGGGGGCAGCAGAGCCCTCCTGGGGGGCACCATGGCCGCAGCACTAGCGCTACTGGATCGGGCCGGCGGGGAGAACTCTGAGCCGCCGAGTGCCGGCACCAGCTCCGCTACTGCAGCTAGATGTGCGATCTCTCTCGGACGGAAACACATCGAGCTGAAGTGTATTGCAGCGCACGAACTAACCAGGCCCGTGCGCTGCAATACACGCTGCCGGCCAATCAGAGGCCAGCATGACGTCGGCCGGTCAATCAGAGGCCAGCGGCTTCCGGTCAATCAGAGGCCAGCATGAATTCGGCCGGACAATCAGAGGCTAGCGGATTCCGGACAATCAGAAGCGGCTGCCGGCCAATCAGAGGCCAGCATGACGTCGACCGGCCAGAGGCCAGCGGCTTCCTTCCAATCAGAGGCCAGCATGAATTCGGCCGGCCAATCAGAGGCCTGCGGCTTCTGGCCAATCAGAGACCAGCATGACGTTGGCCGGCCAATCAGAGGCTAGTGGCTTCCGGACAATCAGAAGCGGCTGCCGGCAAATCAGAGGCCAGCATGACGTCGGCTGGCCAATCAGAGGCCAGTGGCCGCTGGCCTCTGATTGGCCGGCAGCGTGTACTGCAGCGCAAGGGCCTGGGTAGTACGTGCGCTGCAATACACTTCAGCTAGATGTGCCGACTACAGGAGAGGACGCTGCGCGGGAGAAGAAGGAAGGTGAGGAGGAGGGTTTATTATGTGTGTTTTTTTTTTTTTTTTAATATGGGATGCACAATGGCTGGGGGGGAGAGGGAGCATATATGCATGGACTGAGGGGGGGGGAGGGGGGTGCATATATACCAGGATTGAGGGGAGGGCCAGCATATATACCAGGATTGAGGGGAGGGCCAGCATATATACCAGGATTGAGGGGAGGGCCAGCATATATACCAGGATTGAGGGGAGGGCCAGCATATATACCAGGATTGAGGGGAGGGCAGCATATATACCAGGATTGAGGGGAGGGCCAGCATTTATACCAGGATTGAGGGGAGGGCCAGCATTTATACCAGGATTGAGGGGAGGGCCAGCATATATACCAGGATTGAGGGGAGGGAAAGCATATATACCAGGATTGAGGAGAGGGCCAGCATATATACCAGGATTGAAGATAGGGCCAGCATATATACCAGGATTGAGGGGAGGGCAGCATATATACCAGGATTGAGGGGAGGGCCAGCATATATACCAGGATTGAGGGGAGGGCCAGCATATATACCAGGATTGAGGGGAGGGCCAGCATATATACCAGGATTGAGGGGAGGGCCAGCATATATACCAGGATTGAGGAGAGGGCCAGCATATATACCAGGATTGAAGATAGGGCCAGCATAGATACCAGGATTGAAGGGAGGGCCAGCATATATACCAGGATTGAGGGGAGGGCCAGCATATATACCAGGATTGAGGGGAGGGCCAGCATATATACCAGGATTGAGGGGAGGGCAGCATATATACCAGGATTGAGGGGAGGGCCAGCATATATACCAGGATTGAGGGGAGGGCCAGCATATATACCAGGATTGAGGGGAGGGCCAGCATATATACCAGGTTTGAGGGGAGGGCAGCATATATACCAGGATTGAGGGGAGGGCCAGCATTTATACCAGGATTGAGGGGAGGGCCAGCATATATACCAGGATTGAGGAGAGGGCCAGCATATATACCAGGATTGAGGAGAGGGCCAGCATATATACGAGGATTGAGGAGAGGGCCAGCATATATACCAGGATTGAGGAGAGGGCCAGCATATATACCAGGATTGAAGAGAGGGCCAGCATATATACCAGGATTGAAGGGAGGGCCAGCATATATACCAGGATTGAAGGGAGGGCCAGCATATATACCAGGATTGAAGGGAGGGCCAGCTTATATGCCAGGATTGAGGGGGGGCAGCATATATACCAGGATTGAGGGGAGGGCCAGCATATATACCAGGATTGAGGGGAGGGCCAGCATATATACCAGGATTGAGGGGAGGGCCAGCATATATACCAGGATTCAGGGGAGGGCCAGCATATATACCAGGATTGAGGGGAGGGCCAGCATATATACCAGGATTGAAGGGAGGGCCAGCATATATACCAGGATTGAGGGGAGGCCCACCATATATGCCAGGATTGAGGGGAGGGCCAACATATATACCAGGATTGAGGGGGGGCAGCATATATACCAGGATTGAGGGGAGGGGCAGCATATATACCAGGATTGAGGGGAGGGCCAGCATATATACCAGGATTGAGGGGAGGGCCAGCATATATACCAGGATTGAGGGGGGGAGCATATATACCAGGATTGAGGAGAGGGCCAGCATATATACCAGGATTGAGGGGAGGGCCAGCATATATACCAGGATTGAGGGGAGGGCCAGCATATATACCAGGATTGAGGGGAGGGCCAGCATATATACCAGGATTGAGGGGAGGGCCAGCATATATACCAGGATTGAGCGGAGGGCCAGCATATATACCAGGATTGAGGGTAGGGCCAGCATATATACCAGGATTGAGGGTAGGGCCAGCATATATACCAGGATTGAGGGGGGGGCCAGCATATATACCAGGATTGAGGGGAGGGCCAGCATATACACCAGGATGTGGGTGAGCACATTCTTTATTTCTGCAGTCTCTTACCCCTGCTCCTGTCTGTGGCTGCTCTATGCTGCCCTCGCCTGCTCTTTGTATCAGTTGTTTGTATCAGGAAAACCTCAATATTTAGGATAAATTGCCGTGTTGGCACTTGGCGATAAATAAGTGGGTTTTGGATTGCAGTTTGGGCACTCGGTCTCTAAAAGATTATCCATCACTGCTTTAAACCAATCAATGTGCAAATATCAACATTTTTGAGAAAATACAATACATTTGATCAGATGTCAAAAAATATTCCAGAAAAAAAAAATTGTGATCAGAAATCATAAAGAAAAATTAACTCTTTAATACCATTTTTACCAAAAATACATTGTAAAAAAAAAGAAGTGTAATTTTCTACAGTACAATATTTATTTCTATTTTTCTCAAAAGAATTGTCATTTTAGGCCCCCAAAAATTGAAAATCAATGTAAAAAGTGTATTTTAATACAATAAAAAAAATCAGGGTAATTGTTCAGTTGTATTGCCAGTTTTACAGCACGACCCGTAGCGATTTACGATCCCACAGGCCGATGAGCTACAATCTTCCTGAGAAAGGATTCATCAATGTATCAGATGCTTTCTTGCATGTTTCTACATGGAGCAATACACATATGTTCCATGTCCCTTCCTCTAAGAAACCTTCAATGAACCCTGATAGGATCTACAGAGAATAGACAAGACGTCCTTTACAGTGTTACACACTTACTCGATACTCAGTCTAATTTCATCATTCATTTTACTTTCTGCTTATAAATGCATTCATTAAAATAATGAATATCTGCATTGAGGACAGTAGAAGAACGAGTTTGTGTTTGTTCATCAAGATGCATTATCTTGGTTTCGTCTTGGCACTGTAACTGTTGGTAGGTAAGCAGAGTACTGGAGAGGCTGCTCCCGTCGTTCAGAGAGTTGCTCCGGTGCGGTGTTCTGTTGGTAGACTGACCGCTTTGTTGGTTTGCTATCAGGTGGTGAATCATATCGGTTATGAGATTGAGTTTATGATCCATTTGAGTTACCTACAAATGTATAAAAAAAAATTCAAACAAAGAGAATAGCATAGATACAGACCACACTCCATACACTTTCTAATACAATTTCTAATACAATCCACAGGGAGAAGATTGGAACAAAACAAAATCGTGTAAACTGCGTGCTAGCAAATGCCAGGAGCCTGACAAACAAGATGGATGAACTGGAAGCAGAAATATCTACAGGTAACTATGACATAGTGGGAATAACCGAGACATGGTTAGATGAAAGCTATGACTGGGCAGTTAACTTACAGGGTTACAGTCTGTTTAGAAGGGATCGAAGAAATCGGAAAGGAGGTGGAGTCTGTCTGTATGTAAAGACGTGTCTAAAGCCTACAATACGGGAGGATGTATGGGAGGGAAATGAGGAGGTCGAGTCCTTATGGGTGGAGATACATGGGGCAAAAAACAATAATAAAATTATCATAGGAGTCTGTTATAAACCACCAAATATAGCAGAAGCCACGGAAAGTCTATTAATGAGACAAATAGACGAAGTAGCAAAAAATAACGAGGTGATTATTATGGGGGACTTCAACTACCCCGATATAGACTGGGAAACCGAAAGCTGTAGATCTCAGAAAGGAAACAGGTTTCTGTCAATTATCAAAGACAATTATTTGTCACAACTTGTGCAGGAACCAACTAGAGGGACGGCCCTTTTAGACTTAATATTAACTAACAGGCCAGACAGAATAACTGAGGTGCAGGTCGGGGGGCACCTGGGAAATAGTGACCACAACATTATACAATTCCACATGTGCTTCAGTAGGTGCCCAGCAAGGGAGTCATAAAAACACTGAACTTCAGGAGGGCAAAGTTTGATCAGCTAAGAGATGCCCTTCACCTTATAGACTGGGATAGTATCTTTAGTAATAGGAGCACGGATAGAAAATGGGACATTTTCAAAACAGTTCTACATAGTCACTGTAGAAGGTACATACCTTATGGGAATAAAAGGGCTAGGAATAGGAGGAAGCTAATGTGGCTAAATAAGGAAGTCAAGAGGGCAATGAAAAACAAAAAAAGGGCTTTCGGTAAACTTAAACAAGAAGGCAGCAAGGAAGCGCTAATATCTTATAGGGAAAAAAACAAAATCTGTAAGAAACAAATAAGAATAGCAAAAGAGGAGACAGAGAGACTAATTGCCGAGGAAAGTGAAACGAATCCCAGACTGTTCTTTAACTATATAAACAGTAAAAGGATTAAAACTGATGGCGTTGGGCCATTGAAAAATAACCTGGGTAAAATCATAGAGGGCGATGAGGGTAAAGCAAACCTACTCAATAGCTTCTTCTCCACTGTTTTCACAAAAGAAAACAATTTATCGGAGGAAATGTGTAACATACCTGGCGGCGTCCTTGCATAGTGGTCCATCTCCCACTGTGCAAGAGCGCGCACTTGATCTCCTGTCCAGAATGTCTCTCTGGCTTTCCTCCTTGCTGTCTGTTTGTCTGTTTTGGCTGCATAGGGCGACGCCCGCTGAACTTCCTGTTTCTTGTACCTGCTGCGGACACGCCCCTGTTGCACCTTCAGCCTATTGCTGTCCATCTTTGGGTATTTATACCACCTTCTTCCTCAAGATGGCGCCTGAGCATAGTGTTTCCTTCAGTGTGTGCTTGCACTCTGAAGGTGCCAGGTCCCGTCTCTTGTCTCCTGCTTTTTGTATCAGTTCCCGTGTCTGAACTGAGTCCTGTATGTCTCCTGCTTTGCGGTATCAGCTCCCGTGTCTGAACTGTGTCCTGTATGTCTTCTGCTTTGCGGTATCAGCTCCCGTGTCTGAACTGAGTCCTGTATTTCTCCTGCTTTGCGGTTTCAGCTCTCGTGTCTGAACTGAGTCCTGTATGTCTCCTGCTTTTCAGTATTAGTTCCCGTGTCTGAACTGAGTCCTTTCTGTGTTCTCTTGTCTGTCCTGTCTGAACACGCTCCTAGCCTGTTCCTCCTGCCTTCTAGGGGCCGATTACCTAGACCCGCTCCTGTATCTTGTCTGTCCTGTCTGAACACGCTCCTTGCCTGTTCGTCCCGCCTCTCTGGGGGCAGTATTCCCAGACCCGCTCCTGTATCCCGCTGCAGTGTCGGTCTCCTCCGTACACTCAGTTCCAGTCTGAACTCTCTCCTATCCTTTACCTGTTTTTGCCTCTATGTCCGTTCCCTTCCTTTTTCTGCAGAGTCTGAACTCGTACCTAACTCCTGCCAGTTGTCTCTGTACTCCCGTTTGTGAGTTTGTGGTCCACTCGCTACTTCACTGCAAGTACCCTGTGGGTGTCTGGCTCTGTCTTTCCCTTCCTGTCTGTTCCGTGTGAACAGAGCCCTGTCCTCCCTGCTCAGCCTTGTCTGCACTCTAGCCGTGCTTGCCTGTACCCCTTTGCCTGTATTGTTCCTGTGTCCCGGTGTGTACTGGGTCCTATCCTGCCTGTGTTCCTACCTGCTAGTGCCTCCCTGTCTGCACTCTAGCTGTGCTTGCCTTTACCCCCCTGCCTGCATACCCGCCTGCCTGCATACCAGTCGTGCCTGCCTATACCCACCAGTCTGTGTGCCAGCCTACCAGCCTGTTCCTGTATTCCCCTGTGTGGGTCAACAGCCGTGTCCGGGGTCTGTCCTGGAGTAGCACCTGGTCCCTCTGCTCGGTTCCTCCTTGGTGCACTGGCGTCGTATGCCGTCGTGCGACCCTGGTCGGATCGGGTGAATATTTAGTCACGCCCCTCCAGGCATTCACTCTCCGGCACGGTCCAGTGGAATCACTACCAATCACACGCACACGCCGCTTAGCCCGGGCGTGTGCATAACAGCATGCTCAGGCCATGGTTCCCGTTGAGCCCCACGGCCTTCGCTCTTTGAGAAGTTTTTCCAGCGAATACATGCATTAAAATAAAATAAATAAATTTTTTCCCCCCCTTTAGCTGAGTTCCAGGCGAATTACGCACCCGTCCAGATGGATCTATCAGCCCTCGTTCCTGCGGATCCGCCACGTTACTATGGGGATCCAAGACAGTGTCGTGCATTTGTGGAGCAATGCATGCTACACTTTAAGGCCTACCCTCTCTATTTTCCTTCCGATTGGGCTAAAGTGGCCTTTATTATGTCTTACCTGGCGGGTGATGCCTTGGAATGGATCAACCCCCTATATGAAACACAGGATCCGATCCTCCTGGACCTAATGGCCTTCCTGGTGGCCTTTCTAATGGTCTTCGATGATCCTAACCCTGAGGCTCCTGCTGAAGCTTCACCTCCCAATATCCCGGAGCAGCCCCGATGGGTAATGTGTGTGGGTAGCGCAATAGTCCTCCAGCCCAATGAGACTACTGCCCACCCAGAATCCTCACAGGGTGACTACGCTTTCCGGAATACTTCTCTCAACCTCAAGAGGCAGTCCAGACGTGCTAGACTTAGAGGCAAGCCGTCACGCCAGGGTCTGTCCTCCCTGAGACCTCCTGACCCCAACCTTGAAGTCCCTACTGAAGCTTCATCTCCCTGTATCCCGGAGAAACCCCAATGGGTAATGTGCGTGGGTAGTGCACCAGTTCTCCTGCCCGAAGAGACTTCTGCCCATCCAGACTCCACACAGGAGAACTTCCTGCACCCGGCATCAGATGCTTCTCTCTCTTTAACCGGTGTGCATGTCCAAGGATGCTCCAAAGCTGTGGTTACCTCTGAGTCTGTGCACCTCTACTACCTGGCGGAGGATCCCCTGTTGCCTCCTGAATCCTCCGGGATACCACTCGATGACAAATGGAGAGAGACTTCTCTACACCCGGTACTCAATACCTTGTCCGCTTCGTCCTGTGAGCCTGACAATGGGTACCCCAAAGTGGTAGTTACCTCCGAGTCTCTACACCTCTCCGACCAGGCGGAGGATCTCCAGTTGTCTCCTGAACCCTTCGGGGTGCTACCTGGTAGCGAAAGGACAGAGACTCTCCTATACTCTGTACCTGATACCTCGCTCGCTTCGCCCAGTGAGTCCAACTTAGTGTACTCCGAAGCAGAGGTTACTCCTGAGTCTCTACACCCCTCCGACCAGGCGGAGGACCTCCAGTTGTGTTCAGAATCCTTCGGGGTGCCACCTGGTGGTGAATGGACAGAGACTTTCCTATATCCTGGATCTGATACCTCGCTTGCTTCGTCCAGTGAGTCCGACCTAGTGTACTCTGAAGCAGAGGTTACCCATGAGTCTCTACACCCCTCTGACCAGGCGGAGGACCGCCAGCTGTCTCCAGAACCCTTCGGGGTGCCACCTGGTGGTGAATGGACAGAGACTTTCCTATACTCGGTACCCGATACCTCGCCTGCTTCCTCCAGTGAGTCCGACCTAGTGTACTCTGAAGCAGAGGTTACCCGTGAGTCTCTACACCCCTCTGACCAGGCGGAGGACCGCCAGCTGTCTCCAGAACCCTTCGGGGTGCCACCTGGTGGTGAGTGGACAGAGACTTTCCTATACTCGGTACCCGATACCTCGCCTGCTTCCTCCAGTGAGTCCGACCTAGTGTACTCTGAAGCAGTTGTTTTCTCTGAGCCTCTGCACTCTTCTGACCCGGCGGAGGACCTCCAGTTGTTTCCTGAATCCTCCGGGATACCACCAGATAACAAAGAGACAGTGACTTTTCCTCATTATGTACCTGATAACCCGTCTATTTCTTCCTGTGAGCTTGACAGGATGTGCCTCGAGGCAGAGATTACCCCCGGGTCTCTGTCCCCCTCCAACCCGGTGGAGGACTTCCAGTTGTCTCCTGTACCCTCTGGGGTGCCACCTGAAAATATGTGGAGAGAGACTTCCTTGTGTGCTGTTCCTGGTACTCCACCCGTTTCGTCTGTTGCTAAGGGTGGCTGGATGGGAGGTAGCATCCTAGCTAACCAGAGGAGACCAGTTTTTCCGGTGGACAGTGGAAGTGATCTCTTTGAAGTGAAGAATTGGCCCTCGAATTCCCTGCGGAAGATTCTGGCAGGCCTGAAGAAGAGGGGGCGTAAGGGGGGGGGTACTGTAACATACCTGGCGGCGTCCTTGCATAGTGGTCCATCTCCCACTGTGCAAGAGCGCGCACTTGATCTCCTGTCCAGAATGTCTCTCTGACTTTCCTCCTTGCTGTCTGTTTGTCTGTTTTGGCTGCATAGGGCGACGCCCGCTGAACTTCCTGTTTCTTGTACCTGCTGCGGACACGCCCCTGTTGCACCTTCAGCCTATTGCTGTCCATCTTTGGGTATTTATACCACCTTCTTCCTCAAGATGGCGCCTGAGCATAGTGTTTCCTTCAGTGTGTGCTTGCACTCTGAAGGTGCCAGGTCCCGTCTCTTGTCTCCTGCTTTTTGTATCAGTTCCCGTGTCTGAACTGAGTCCTGTATGTCTCCTGCTTTGCGGTATCAGCTCCCGTGTCTGAACTGTGTCCTGTATGTCTTCTGCTTTGCGGTATCAGCTCCCGTGTCTGAACTGAGTCCTGTATTTCTCCTGCTTTGCGGTTTCAGCTCTCGTGTCTGAACTGAGTCCTGTATGTCTCCTGCTTTTCGGTATTAGTTCCCGTGTCTGAACTGAGTCCTTTCTGTGTTCTCTTGTCTGTCCTGTCTGAACACGCTCCTAGCCTGTTCCTCCTGCCTTCTAGGGGCCGATTACCTAGACCCGCTCCTGTATCTTGTCTGTCCTGTCTGAACACGCTCCTTGCCTGTTCGTCCCGCCTCTCTGGGGGCAGTATTCCCAGACCCGCTCCTGTATCCCGCTGCAGTGTAGGTCTCCTCCGTACACTCAGTTCCAGTCTGAACTCTCTCCTGTCCTTTACCTGTTTTTGCCTCTATGTCCGTTCCCTTCCTTTTTCTGCAGAGTCTGAACTCGTACCTAACTCCTGCCAGTTGTCTCTGTACTCCCGTTTGTGAGTTTGTGGTCCACTCGCTACTTCACTGCAAGTACCCTGTGGGTGTCTGGCTCTGTCTTTCCCTTCCTGTCTGTTCCGTGTGAACAGAGCCCTGTCCTCCCTGCTCAGCCTTGTCTGCACTCTAGCCGTGCTTGCCTGTACCCCTTTGCCTGTATTGTTCCTGTGTCCCGGTGTGTACTGGGTCCTATCCTGCCTGTGTTCCTACCTGCTAGTGCCTCCCTGTCTGCACTCTAGCTGTGCTTGCCTTTACCCCCCTGCCTGCATACCCGCCTGCCTGCATACCAGTCGTGCCTGCCTATACCCACCAGTCTGTGTGCCAGCCTACCAGCCTGTTCCTGTATTCCCCTGTGTGGGTCAACAGCCGTGTCCGGGGTCTGTCCTGGAGTAGCACCTGGTCCCTCTGCTCGGTTCCTCCTTGGTGCACTGGCGTCGTATGCCGTCGTGCGACCCTGGTCGGATCGGGTGAATACTTAGTCACGCCCCTCCAGGCATTCACTCTCCGGCACGGTCCAGTGGAATCACTACCAATCACACGCACACGCCGCTTAGCCCGGGCGTGTGCATAACAAAATGCAGAGTGATAAAGTAAACCCTCTGCTAAATATCACCCACCTAACCCAGGAGGAAGTTCAGAAACGCCTAAATAATATCAAAATAGACAAGTCACCAGGCCCAGATGACATACACCCCCGGGTACTAAAAGAATTAAGTAATGTGATAGACAGGCCGCTGTATCTTATATTCAAGCACTCTTTATGGACAGGGACTGTCCCACTAGACTGGCGCCAAGCAAATGTAGTACCAATATTCAAAAAGGGGTCTAAAAGTGACCCTGAGAACTATAGACCAGTCAGCTTAACGTCTGTTGTGGGTAAATTGTTTGAAGGATTTCTTAGAGATGCTATTGTAGAATAGCTTAATGATAATAACTGTCTAACTCCATATCAACATGGATTCATGAGGGATCGCTCCTGCCAAACAAACCTGATCGCCTTCTACGAGGAGGTGAGCTCACAGCTGGACCGGGCAGAGTCAGTGGATGTTGTATACCTTGACTTCTCCAAAGCGTTTGATACCGTGCCACACAAAAGGTTGGTATATAAAATGAGAATGCTTGGTCTGGGGGATAATGTGTGCAAGTGGGTAAATAGCTGGCTGAGTGATAGAAAGCAGAGGGTGGTTATCAATGGAGTAAGCTCAGGGTGTGTCAGGGTTACTAGCGGGGAGCCTCAAGGGTCTGTCTTGGGCCCTATATTATTTAATATATTTATTAATGATCTAGTGGAAGGGTTGCATAGTAAAATAGCAATATTTGCAGATGATACTAAACTTTGTAAAGTAGTTAATACAGATGAGGACAGGGCACAGCTACAGGAGGATTTGGATAAATTGGGGAGTTGGGCTAAAAAATGGCAAATGGGGTTCAATGCCGATAAATGTAAGGTCATGCACATGGGAAAGAAAAACAGCAGTCACCCATACATATTAAATGGGAAACCGTTGGGGAAATCTGACATGGAGAAGGACCTGGGCGTCTTGGTTAATAACAAATTAAATTGGAGTGCCCAGTGTCAGGCAGCAGCTGCGAAGGTAAATAGAGTCATGGCATGCATCAGAAGAGGAATAGGGGCATACGATGAGAACATTGTTCTTCCTCTGTATAAAGCGCTGGTAAGGCCGCACTTAGAATATTGTGCACAGTTCTGGGCTCCGGTGCTCAGGAAAGACATATTGGAGCTAGAGAGGGTACAAAGGAGGGCGAATAAGGTAATAAAGGGAATGGAGGGACTATAATACCCAGAGAGGTTGTCAAAATTAGGCCTATTTACATTGGAAAAGAGAAGGCTTAGGGGAGACCTCATAAACATGTATAAATACATCAGGGGGCAGTACAGAGATCTCTCCCATGACCTGTTTATACGAAGGATGGTGACAAAGACGAGGGGGCACACTATGCGTCTGGAGGAAAGGAGGTTCCTGCACCAGCATAGAAGGGGATTCTTTACGGTCAGAGCCGTGAGACTCTGGAACTCTCTGGGAGAGGAAGTGGTGATGTCCAACTCACTTAAAGAGTTCAAGAGAGGCCTGGACACCTTTCTTGAGAACAATAAAATTACATCTTATGCTTAGTTAATTAATCCAGGGATTTAATCTGACTGCCAGATTGGAGTCGGGAAGTGAATTTTTCCTCAATGATGTAAATTGGCCTATACCGCATGGTTTTTTGTTGCCTTCCCCTGGATCAACGCTGCGGAATAGCTGCAGTGCACAAGAAATAGGCTGAACTGGATGGGCGATTGTCTTTTTTCGGCCTTATAAACTATGTAACTATGTAACACTTTTCACACTACCCATGAGCGCTGCCTGATATTGTAGCTTATCCCTAACCAAATCAATGGGGCACTGAGTTGCAATACCAGACACACCCCATGGACAAGAGAGGCACAGTTTTGGGGAGAAATAAAGTAGATAGATCCTTTAATGCAATATTGGTTAGCCATTTAGACATTGTTGTTTTAATTGAAAACTAGAGTTGGTGCGATTCGTTTCGCAGCACTGGGTCCATCAGCCACGTCAGTAATCTTTGGATGCTGGACAGGAGCCTCAAGACCTGCCTTCTACCTTCCAAGATTCCCTGCTTCTCTTCTGATTAGCTGCATCTTTATAGTTACAGCATGATGCATATGTGACATTGCATCAGGCCGGCTAATCAGTAGAACAGCAGTGGATGCCGGGATGTACGAGGTGGTTCTCAGGGCTCCGATGCAGCGGTCACAGATTATGGATGTGGCTGATGGACTGGGTCCTGCGAATTGACTCGCACCAACTCTATTGGAAACCTTTGTCAGATTGAACTACTTAATGAACTCAGAAAGAGCTTTCTGTCCACATCCATGAAAGTAGTAGCCAACAGTTAAAGGGGTTTTCTACTACTCGGACATCTCCTTCTCCATATATATATTTTTGCCCTCAGTAAAATAATAACACCTATACTCCCTTCCAGTGTTCCAGCCGTGTCGGCATTGGCTCTCCTTGGGATCACGTGACATTGTTATGTCAAGTGATCCCTGCTGCCAATCAGCGCTGGCTTCACTCTTCCTGCCTCCAGTTATAGCACATACCTGTACATCCGGAGGAAGTAAGAGCAGCAACATCTCTCACTTCCTCTGGATGTATGCAAGTTGGCCAAAGGCGGGGAGAGTAAAGTCAGCACTGATTGCCCCTAGGAATCATGAGACATAATGTCATGCTGTCACGCAAGGTGTGGGAAAGACTAAGTGCAACACAAAGGTAAAACGGAAAGGGAACCCAGACTAGGGAAAGTGGGGAGTGGAGAACTCCTAGGCTGATCTAGTGTCACCGTCTCCACTAATGTCCCTTTATTGGTTCTTCACCAATCGCCGCACGCATACCTCAGCCTGTCTATCCCTGGCATTAGGCTCAGGCTAGGGAACAGAAAGGATGAGCACTAGTTGATCCCCACTGAACACTAAAGACAACAAGGGGGGACAAACAAGGGAAAATCGCTTAGCTTTACTCGACTCCAGACAAATGCGCACACGTTCTCTAGCACCAGAGAGATAGAAGTACTGCTCTTGCTCAAGCCTTCACAAGGGGTAATGAATATCGCCGGCACTTCCCTCTGGCTCACAACAGGTATTTATACATCCAGGCCAGGGTGTTAATTAGCCCGAGGAAGCTAGCCCCTGGGTCCTAGAGATACATATTCTAAGAAGTTGTCTGTAAGGCCAAATTAAGAGATCTCCTGCAACCAACTGCAGGATGACTGTCTGTCACTTCTGACACACCCATGACACACGCAATCCCCAGGAGAGCCAGTGCAGACACCGCTGGAATAGTGCTGGCACTGGAGGTGAGTATAGTTGTTATTATTTTACTGGGGGACACACATATGGATTGAGATGTAGTTGTCTGAGTAATGGAAAACCCCTTTAAGCCTCCATACACAATAGACTAAGCTAATAGTCTAAGGGGACATCCAGACTCTTCCCTGACAGATGAGGTCAGAGGAGGTAAAATTCAAACTGCCTGACCCTTAATGCCTGACCCTTTTGTTATTCAGGTGATAAGCTGCTGCCAGAGCCATTTGGCAGTGATTTTCACAGTTCTCCACTTTGAAAACACATGAACATTTAACCAAGCCAAACCTTCTCGTGTATGAGAGTTGGGAGAGGTAGTGGACGGCCGAACCAGCAATCAATGTTCAGTTATTGTGTGTGGCCACCTTAACTTGTGTGTGCAAGTCACAGATGACCACAGGTATTTAGACTCTTTGCAGTGTATGAGCAGCGCTGTAGAATTGGTGTCTGGATGCACCATTATGTATTTTACACTTTTTCAGAGAGTGAGGAATATTCTGTATGTAGTATGTGGTAATTGTCTGTATATCCTGTACTCCATGTGTGTATGTGTAAGTAGTAGCTGTGCATAATATAAATATATATGGTTTTATCTTATTTTCTTACCTTGTCCTCGACACGGTTCAATCTTGACCCAATTGTATTAGAGCCTCGATCTTTCACTTTATCTGGAAATAAATAAAAGTAAAAAAAAGTCATTTTTAAATTTACTATTAGAAATTAGCATTTTTTGGGTCCACTGGCATTCAACCAAATTTGTGAAACTGTTTACAGTTCAGAGAATATAACATGAGAAACGATTTACCTATTTTTCCACAAAGCGATGAAATATGGCATCCTTATTCTGGACAACCTCTTAAAAAAAGGCTTTCCCATTGTTACAAATGACGGCATGTTGCTTGGATTTGCCATCATATGGTGTCAGATTACTACCATTACTATTGTTAATTTCTCTAAAACATAGCATTTATTCCATTTCATAGTGGTAGGAAGTGGAATCTATCCAGAAAGAAACAGCGAGGGCTTCCCCAATGACTGGTCCAGTCTGTAGAGAAAGGAAAAAAATCACTGGTGTAATCAAAAAGTATTTTTATTGAAGAGAAATTCCACCTAAAACTTGCAAACTGTCTCTTCCAGTGCAACCTATTAGAAGTAGCAATCCTAAAAGTCAATATCAACCTTTTAACAAGCCTTGCCACATGATTTAGGATAAATGGGAAACTAGAATCTCAATTTGCAGCCATGGTGTTTCGGGGTGTTGCCCCTCAGCAGTGCAAAGCATGAAATCTGATTTAGCTGTGTGAGACTTCAGAAGGAAAAACTTTACCCCTTAGATCCCAGTGAGGAGAGTGAAATGCCAGAGTAAGGAGGCTTATAAACCATGCAATGGCTCCCCGGGGAGCTTACAAGCCTCCTTACACTGGCATTTTTTAGACAAATTATCTTACTTTTCCTCTAAGGATTCAATTTTCTTCCTTTTTTCTATTACTTTATCACTGTTGATGACTCCCACTGATTTGCTATAGCAATGAGATGTGCACATATATACATATATACAGTTGAAACCAGAAGTTTACATACACTATATAAAAAGACACATATGCATGTTTTTCTCAATATCTGACATGAAATAAGTATAAACCTTTCCCGTTTTAGGTCAATTAGGATTACCATCATTTTTAATATTAGACAAATGCCAGAATAATGAGAGAGAGATAATGTTTTAAGTCATTTTTATTACTTACTGCAAAGTCAAAAGTTTACATACACTAAGATTACTATGTATTTAAACAATTCTCGACTGCCCATATGATGATGCCATGTGTTTGGAAGCTTCTAATAGTTTTTTGGGCAACATCTGAGTTAATTAGAGACACACCTGTGGATGTATTTTAATGCACACCTGAAACACACTGCTTCTATGTGTAGCATCGTGGGAAAGTGTAAAGAAATCAGCCAAGATATCAGGAAGAGAATTGTAGACTTGCACAAGTCTGGCTTATCCTTAGGTACAATTTCAAGATATCTGAAGGTGCCTCGTTCATCTGTACAAACAATTATATGCAAGTACAAACAAGATTGGAATGTCCAGCCATCATACCACTCAGGAAAGAGACGGGTTCTGTGTCCCAGAGATGAACGTGCTTTGGTCCGACATGTGCATATCAACCCCAGGACAAAAGCAAAAGACCTTGTGAAGAGGATGGCAGAAGCTAGTAAGATTGTCAGAGTGACAATTCACAGTGAAACGAGTACTGTATCAACATGGGCTGAAAGACCACTCTGCCAGGAAGAAGCCATTAATCCAAAAGAAACATAAAAAAGCCAGATTAATGTTTGCAAATGCACACAGGAACAAAGACCTTAATTTTTGGAGACATGTCCTGTGGTCTGATGAAACTAGAATTTAACTTTTTGTGCATAATGACCATCGTTAAGTTTAGAGGAAAAAGGGAGAAGCTTAGAAGCCTAAGAACACCATCCCAACTGTGAAACACGGGGGCAGCAGCATCATGTTGTGGGGTTGCTTTGCTGCAAGAGGGACTTGGTGCACATCACAAAATAGATGGCTTCATGAGAAAAGAAGATTATGTGGCAATACTGAAGCAACATCTCAAGATATCAGCCAGGAAGTTAAAGCTTGAGCAGAAATAGGTCCTCCAAATGGACAATGACCCGAAGCATACTGCCAAAATGGTAACAAAGTGGCTTAACCCCTTCATGACCAAACCATTTTTTTTTAAATCTGACCAGTGTCACTTTATATAGTAATAACTCTGGAATGCTTCAACATATCCCATAGCTTTCGAGACTGTTTTTTGTGATGCATGATACTTTATAATAATGGTAAATTTAGGCTGATATGGTTTGCGTTTATTTATAAAAATATCAGAAACTTGGCAAAAATGTTTTAAAAATTGCACTTTTCAAACTTTGATTGATTATGCCTTTAATCCCAATAGTCATACCACACAAAAACAGCAATAAATAACATTTCCCATGTCTGCTTTACATCAGCACCATTTGTAAAATGTTGTTTTATTTTGTTAGCATTTTAGAAGATTTAAAAATGTAGCAGTTATTTTTCATTTTTTTTCAAGGAAATTTACAAAACTTATTTTTATAGGGACCTGTTCAGTTTTGAAGTGACTTTGAGGCTGCGTGCCCACTGTGCGTTTTTCAAGCGTTTTTGCTGCGGAATTTTCGAAGCGAAAATGCTTAAACGCTTGGTAATGCGTGCCCCATGGTCCTCACTGATAACCCGCATGTGCTGTGTGTTGGTATATGCAACAGTTGTGGACTTCTTTGTTTGTGTGAAGGAGGACTTTATGCTGATCTGACAGTAGATGGCGATGTTGTGTAAAGTTTCCTTGTTTACTGTATTGTGAAAGAAAAAAAGTCTCTCTTGTATTTTCTATTTTGTTCTTACTTCCTGATGCAGTACTGTGTGACTGTGCGTTTTTTCCTTTACCTCATGTTCTGAGAAGTAAAAGCTTGTTATCCCATGTAATCTGCTTTGTGAAGTTTTATACTGCAACTGTGGGTATCCAGAAGCTGTGCAACACTGTGCACATGCTGCGGAAATTTACGCTGCGGATTATCATTGCGGAAAAATCTGAAGCATACCCATTAATTTTGGATAAATTTTGGACTGAAGGCATCAAAACTATGAATTAACACATGTGGAATTATATACTTAACAAAAAGTGTGAAACAACTGAAAATATGTCTTATATTCTAGGTTCTTCAAAGTAGCCACCTTTTGCTTTGATGACTGCTTTGCACACTCTTGGCATTCTCTTGATGAGCTTTAAGAAGTAGTCACCGGAAATGGTTTTCACTTCACAGGTGTGCCCTGTCAGGTTTAATAAGTGGAATTTCTTGCCTTATAAATTAGGTTGGGAGCATCAGTTGTGCAGAAGTCAGGTGGATACACAGCTGAGAGTCCTACTGAATAGACAGTTAGAATTTGTATTATGGCAAGAAAAAAGCAGCTAAGTAAAGAAAAACGAGTGGCCATCATTACTTTAAGAAATAAATGTCAGTCAGTCCGAAAAATTGGGCAAACTTTGAAAGTGTCCCCAAGTGAAGTTGCAAAAACCATCAAGCGCTACAAAGAAACTGGCTCACATGAGGACCGCCCCAAGAAAGGAAGACCAAGAGTCACCTCTGCTTCTGAGGATAAGTTTATCCGAGTCACCAGCCTCAGAAATCGCAGGTTAATAGCAGCTCAGATTAGAGACTAGGTCAATGCCACACAGAGTTCTAGCAGAAAGAGAGAAGGACATTGAGTTTAGCGATAAAAAACATAATTTTTATTAATTCAATTTCTTAAAAACTTGCATACATAATTTAACATACAGTTTAAGATGTAAAGATGGGTACCCAGTGAGGGCTGAAGTGCCCAGGCGCACAACACATACACAGGTCGCAGAGATCAGCTGCATTTATTGGACAAAAATGGGGCAGTACTTATACCAGGCACTTTGCAGAGAGAAAAAAAAGGGGAAGGGGGGGGTTAAACATATATTGGTAGTCCATACAATATTACGTGCAGAGGTCCATGTAATAATCTCCCCAATGAATCATAAAGTGCAGGTGTCTTGCGCAAAGAAAAATAAATAATAGTAGTAATCCATTCAATGTTCCATGCAAAAGCTCTATGCAATAGATTACCCAGTAGATTGTATAATCACAGTCCCTGCAATAATGTGCCACTAATGACAGGTGAGATACCTATACATGGGAGCCCTCAGTAAAGAATGTATTAGGCATGCCATAAAAGCATGAATATAAGAGGAGCTTCCCCAAAAAGTAGAGAGAGAAACAGTCAGAAACAATGCATACCCATGTGTGTGCAGCCCGCACCAGGTCGTCAGCCTAGCCCCGAACCCACGCTCTCGCCGTATGGCTTCCTCAGAGTTCTAGCAGCAGACACATCTCTACAACAACTGTTAAGAGGAGACTTTGTGCAGCAGGCCTTCATTGTAAAATAGCTGCTAGGAAACCACTGCTAAGGACAGGCAACAAGCAGAAGAGACTTGTTTGGGCTAAAGAACACAAGGAATGGACATTAAACCAGTGGAGATCTGTGCTTTGGTCTGATGAGTCCAAATTTGAGATCTTTGGTTCCAACCACCGTGTCTATGTGCGATGCAGAAAAGGTGAACGGATGGACTCTACATGCCTGGTTCCCACCGTGAAGCATGGAGGAGGAGGTGTGATGGTGTGGGGGTGCTTTGCTGGTGACACTGTTGGGGATTTATTCAAAATTGAAGGCATACTGAACCAGCATGGCTACCACAGCATCTTGCAGCGGCATGCTATTCCATCCGGTTTGCGTTCAGTTGGACCATCATTTATTTTTGAACAAGACAATGACCCGAAACACACCTCCAGGCTGTGTAAGGGCTATTTGACCAAAATGAGAGTGATGGGGTGCTACGCCAGATGACCTGGCCTCCACAGTCACCAGACCTGAACCCAATCGAGATGGTTTGGGGTGAGCTGGACCGCAGAGTGAAGGCAAAAGGGCCAACAAGTTCTAAGCATCTCTTGGAACTCCTTCAAGATTGTTGGAAGACCATTTCCGGTGACTACCTCTTGAAGCTCATCAAGAGAATGCCAAGAGTGTGCAAAGCAGTTATCAAAGCTAAAGGTGGCTACTTTGAAGAACCTAGAATATAAGACATATTTTCAGCTGTTTCCCAAATTTTTTGTGTTAAGTATATAATTCCACCTGTGTTAATTCATAGTTTTGATGCCTTCAGTGTGAATGTACAATTTTCATAGTCATGAAAATACAGAACAATCTTTAAATGAGAAGGTGTATCCAAACTTTTGGTCTGTACTGTATATATATATATTATATATATATATATTATATATATTATTTAGAATCATTTATTTTTATTTCAGACATGTAGTTCATACACATTCTAAAATATGTAGATCTATATTCTTTCTATTTGAACAAAGGAAATGTTTGATGCCTAAAAGGAGTTTTCATAAGTGATCTCTTGAGCAGCTCAGAGCTATGCAGTCTCCTTACTTCCTGATTTCTGGCAGGACGGGCTCTTCTCCCTGAGTGATAGCTCTGATGAGCAAGCACACAGCCACAGACAGTGAGAGCCTAGATACTGGGTGCAGGAATTGTGATTCTACAGGATGGATAAGAGCATCTCGTCAAAAGCCTAAAGGGAGAAGGCAGGGAGCAGCTAACTGGTGTATAGAAATGAATGGGCTGGAGATAACGGTATGTTAGGAATTAACTTTTCTCCTGGAATGTGACTACTGCACACTCTCTACCAAGGTCTACTAGTGGCTGAACTCCATGGAAATGAGCTTTACACTATGTAAGATAAAAGCTCTCATTGCAGGAGAATGACAGCAGATAGAAAAAGCAAGTCAGTGGCAAACTTGCGTATTTTCATGCTGTTTAACTAATTAAAGCAACTTAGTAACTTGAGAATACCTGTTTATTGACAAAGGTGTTATGAGACTTAATGAGGTTGTCTGGTTTAGAAACCACTTGCACATAGGGGGGGCACTATACAGGTTAATAGTGGGGATTCTCCGTTGTAAACCTGAACCAATTTTATGCAGACTAGAGAGCAGTTACATGGAGTCATTCCCACTTTGAAGGTCCCAGTACTTCATTCATTACATAGTCAGCTTATTGATTTCACTGGATACTGTGCAGTACCTCCTGTTTCCTTTGGTGGCAGTGCAGGAGAATTAAATGCTTGTTGCCAGATTTTTCAACAAATGGCTTATCGCCGAGATTGCCAGCAACAGATCATCCTTTAGTCAGCATATTGGGGCCCTTCTAACAAAAAGACATTAACTAATGCAGACATTCCTTTTAAGTACAGAGCATATGCCAGTATACTATCTGCAAAGTAAAAAATAAATAAATTCTTAAGTGCTTAAAAGGAACGTGTCCTCTGTTGTTTAACCCCTATCTGCCCTACATGTATAGTGCATGTTGGGTGCGAGTGTGTGGAGTGGACTCTGCAACTCCACCCGCAATATACCTGCAGATTCCAGCTGTGTTATACTGCCGGTATTTGTCTGTAAAATCCGCTATTAGAGCAGCTCTGGTTGCTGCTGTTAACCCCTTAGATGCTGCAGTAAATCCCTGACCGTGGTAGTTAAGGTGCGATGTCCCAGAGGTTCACCATTTTGGATGCCCATGGGATGTTGCCTTCCACCCCCCTTCACTAAGTGAAAGTGCTGCTCATGGATTTCAGTGGTAACCATGAGCCTGCTGACCGTCCCCATGGCTGCCATGTTGGTACATGAAAAAGTGGGATTGAAACATCGTATATAACCCAAAAAATTTTATTAATGGAAACCTCAGCAATTAACAAGCCCTCATAAAGCTCTATCGACCGAATCGCTGAAATATTTTCACCATCAAAATAAAACTATACAAGTTTGATATCTGGTTTTTCAAGTTTGCTCGACGTGAAGAATCATGTTCACAGGTCATTTTCACTGCACAATGAAACCTTAGAAACAAAACCCAAAAACAATGAAAAACGCAATCCCATTTAACTTCACTTGGAATTTTTGTTCCAGTTTTCCAGTATATTGTAGGGTAAAAAAACAGCCCTCATACGGCTATGTCACACGAAAGGGGAGAAAGAAGGAGAGGAACAAAGAAAAAGCACAAAAACTAAAACTGTCCATGGTGAGAAGGGATTACATTAAATTTACTGTAAATGTCATTTTTTTAGAATTTCACTTTTTAACATCACAATCAAAAAAAACAATCCTGAAGTCTTACAATTTTCACACTGGCCACTAGTCCTAAGAATAGACTCATTGTGAAGGAAGGGTGAGGAGGTGAGCTGTGACTATAATTTCTTGTGAATGGTGGCTACTTTATCTGCTTTATATAGAGGTGTCATCTTTCATTGCCATTTTCACTGATGATAATAAAACTGCTGAAAAATCTTCTGCATACAACAGGAAATCTGAAACTAATTTTGGCCAGGGTGATAATTGCAGGATCTGTGGGTGTGTTTTTTTAGTTTAGATGGTTACTATAGTGAAAAAAAAGTAAAAAAAAAATAATAAATTTCATGTAAAAAGGTAATTTAAACAATTGGTTATTTTTTGATAACACATTCTCTATAACTGCTCTTCTCTAATAAGATGGCAATATTGCACCGCTGCAAAAATAGGAAGAAGTAGTTTGTCAATTTTAAAGCAGCTTCTTGGAAACTAATGACTTAGTCATTGATATAACATCCTGACAAAATGACTGTTCACTGTCTGTTTCTGAGAAATTAATTCAAAGGTCACAACCGATATGGCTGCACTTCCTATTATCACTTTTGGAAAGACAGACAGTGGATAATGATTATTTCTATTATATATGATCTACGGTATATTCTGATTTGCTAAAAGTGAGATAAGTGACAAGTCTATTGGAAGTAGCAATCCTAAAAGTCAATATCGACCCTTTAACTAGCCTTGTCACATGACTTGGGATAAAAGCCAAACCAGAATCTCAATTTGCAGCCACGGTGTTTCAGGGTATTGCTCCTCGTCAGTACAAAGCATGAGATCCGATTTGACTGTATGAGAGGCTTCTCACTGGGATCTAAAGGGTCATTTTTCTCCTTGTGGAGATTGACATACCTGGCATGCCAGTGTATATATAGATACTCGGCACTCAAATATTCATAATGATAATGCAATTCTTTATTTCATAAAGAAATCCCAAAATTCAATGTAACGTTTCAGCCTTATGCAAAAGGCCTTTTTCAAACACTGAGACATAAATGAAACAGATAAAGAAATCAATATTACAAAATTAACACCACAATAGAATTTTTTATTTTAATTTTTTTTATTATAAGAAAATAACATCCTGTTGTATTGTTGAAATCACTTGAGATTTATTTAAATATAAAGACATTATTATATAATGTCAAATTAATGTGGGAATTCACTTACTTCATGCAAAATAAATTACAATATGACCAATTACATTTCAATATCTCATATACAGTTGAAACCAGAAGTTTCCATACACTATATAAAAAGACATACAGTATATGCATGTTTCTCTCCATATCTGACATGAAATCAGAATAAACCTTTCCTGTTTTAGGTCAATTAGGATTACCATCATTTGTAATATTTGCCAAATGCCAGAATAATGAGAGAGCGAGAATGCAGTAAGTAATAAAAATGCTTAAAACTAAGTCAAAACTTTCCATCCATTTCATTAGTATTTGGTACCATTGTCCTTAACCCCTTAAGCCCCGCGGGTGGTTTGCACGTTAATGACCGGGCCAATTTTTACAATTCTGACCACTGTCACTTTATGAGGTAATTACTCTGGAACGCTTCAACGGATCCCCCTGATTCTGAGACTGTTTTTTCGTGACATATTGTACTTCATGATTGTGGTAAAATTTCTTCGATATCACTTGCGTTTATTTGTGAAAAAAACGGAAATTTGGCGAAAATTATGAAAATTTTGCAATTTTCAAAATTTGAATTTTTAAGCCCTGAAATCAGAGCGATATGTCACAAAAAAGAGTTAATAAATAACATTTCCCACATGTCTACTTTACATCAGCACAATTTTGGAACCAAAATTGTTTTTTGTTAGGGAGCTATAAGGGTTAAAAGTTGACCAGCGATTTCTCATTTTTCCAACAAAATTTACAAAACCATTTTTTTAGGGACCACATCACATTTGAAGTCACTTTGAGAGGTCTTTATGACAGAAAATACCCAAAAGTGACACCATTCTAAAAACTGCACCCCTCAAGGTGCTCAAAACCACATTCAAGAACTTTATTAACCCTTCAGGTGCTTCACAGGAATTTTTGGAATGTGGAAGAAAAAAATGAACATTTAACTTTTTTCACAAAAATGTTACTTTAGACCCAATTTTTTTTATTTTCGCAGGGGTAACAGGAAAAAATGGACCCCAAAATTTGTTGTGCAATTTCCCCTGGGCACGCAGATACCCCATATGTGGGGAAAAAACACTGTTTGGGCGCACGGCAGGGCTCGGAAGGGAAGGAGCGCCATTTGACTTTTTGATTGTAAAATTTGCTTGAATAATTAGCGGACGCCATGTTGCGTTTGGAGAGTCCCTAATGTGCCTAAACAGTGGAGCTCCCCCACAAGTGACCCCATTTTGGAAAATAGACCCCCCAAGGCACCTATCTAGATGCATAGTGAGAACTTGGAACCCTCAGGTGCTTCACAAATTGATTCGTAAAAATGAAAAAGTGGAAAAAAAAATACTTTATACGTTTATTTTTTACGCCGTTCCTCGTGCGGTATCAGTGATGAGATTACTTTATTCTTTGGGTCGGTGCGATTACAGCGATACCAGAATCATATTGGGTTTTTATGATTGACAGCTGTCACACACTAAAAGACACATATTTTGTAAAATCTAGTTTTTGCATTGCCATATTTTGGCCGACAGTCATGTGACGGCTTGTTTTTTGCAGGATGAGTTGGCGTTTTTATTGGTGCCATTTTCAGGCATGTGACATTTTTTGATCGCTTTCTATTCCAGCTTTTGGGAGACAGAATAAACAAAAACCAACAATTCAGGAATTTTTTTTTGTTTTTTTTTATTCTGCTCCGGGTGTGGTAAAATTGATAAGGTAGCTTTATTCTTCGGGTCAGTACGTTTACAGCGGTACCACATTTATATTGTTTTTTATGTTTTGGCGCTTTTACACAATAAAAGCTATTTTATAAAAAAAAATATTTTTTTGCATTGCTTTATTCTGAGAGCTGTAACTTTTTGATTTTTCGGATGATGGATCTGTATGGCAGCTTGCTTTTTGCGGGACGAGATGACGTTTTCAGCGGTACCATTTTTATTTATATTCGTCTGTTTGATCGCGTGTTATTCCATTTTTTGCATGGCGGTATGATGATAAAGCATTGTTTTTTGCTTTGTTTTTTATTTTTATTTTTTACCGTGTTCACTGAAGGGGTTAACTAGTGGAACAGTTTTATAGTCCAGGTCGTTACGGACGCGGCGATACCAAACATGTGTACTTTTATTGTTTGTTTGTTTTTTCATAATAATATTTATTGATGGGTACATTATATTTTTATTTTTAGTGGATTATTTTTTTTTTATATTTTTACAATTTTTTTTTTTTTTTTTCACTTTCTGGGAGTTTTTACACTTTTTTACTTTGTCCCACTGTGGGACTTTCACTTTTTTTATTCTGATCGCCTGCACAGCATAGGGATGGAGCACCATCCCTGTGCCATGCAGGCTGTCAGCGCTGGACAGGGAGAAGATAGTTTGGAGATGCACTGCACATGTCCAAACAATCTTACTGCTGTCTGGTGACCCGGATGTTGTCATGACGACATCGGGTAGTCATGGCAACACCCGGGAAGCCGCGGCAGACAGCGCTGGAGGCCGGAAGAGGAGGTGAGTATACCGATCACCTCCCCTTGCCTCCGCAATGCTGCGATCGACTTCGATCGCAGCATTGCGGGGGTTAATGTGCTGGGAGCGGTGCGGGACCGCTCCCTGCACATAGTACCGGGTGTCAGCTGTGACAATCAGCTGACACCCGGCGGCGATCGCGCCCGCACAGCCTGTGTGCGCGCGCGATCGCGATGACGTACTAATACGGGTCAGGCTCTTAAAGCCCAGGGCACAGACGCGTATTAGTACGTCATGGGCTTTAAAGGGGTTAAAATGGTAACACTTTTGGGTGGTTTCCAACATATAAGACTCGCAGGCTAAGTGCCCACGAAGCAAAAATGCTCCAGATTTTTTCTGTATCTCCCTGGCAGGAAAAATGCATGCGGATTTTACATGCGTTTTTCCCGCCAGGTAGAAGCGTTTGTCAAGTGTTTTTGCATGCATTTTTGCATGCGGGTTGTCAAGCGATTTTAGCATCAGTTGGAAAAGTGCTTGACAACTTGGTCACACTATATAGATCCATGCAACCGGCATGGATTTATATAGTGTGACCAAGTTAATAGTTAAAAAAAAGAATAAAAATGGTAAACAAAAAAAACATTCTACTCGCCTTCCGATAGCCCCCGGTCTCCTTCTCCGGTGCGTCCGGTGTCTTGGGCGGCTCGCGATGGTGTAAAAGGACTTTCCATGACGTCATTTAGTCATGTGACAGGTCAAGCGACCTCCGACATCAATGGTCACGTGACCTGTCACATGACTAAATGACATCATGGAAGGTCCTTTTACACCACCACGAGCCGCCGAAGACACCGGACGCACCATACAGGAGACCGGGGGCCATGAGAAGGTAAGTATAATGTTATTTTTTATTTTATTCTTTTTTATCTACAGGTACTATGGTACCCGGGTCTGGAGGAGAGTCTCCTCTTCTCCAGACCTGGGTACCAACCACACATTGAATCACTTAATATCCACATGTGTACATGTAGTCATTAAGAAATTATGCAATTCAATGGAAGTCAATGGCGGGAATTACGCCGCGTTTCCGCAAAATTAATGGATATGCTTCAGATTTTTCCGCAATGATAATCCGCAGCGTAAATTTCCGCAGCATGTGCACAGTGTTGCATAGCTTCTGGATACCCACAGTTGCAGTATAAAACTTCACAGAGCAGATTACAGGGGATAACAAGCTTTTACTTCTCAGAACATGGGGTAAAGGAAAAAACGCACAGTTACACAGTACTGCACCAGGAAGTAAGAACAAAATAGAAAATACAAGAGAGACTTTTTTCTTTTACAATATAGTAAACAAGGAAACTTTACACAACATCGCCATCTACTGTCAGATCAGCATAAAGTCCTCCTTCACACAAACAAAGAAGTCCACAACTGTTGCATATACCAACACACAGCACATGCGGGTTATCATTGAGGACCATGGGGCACGCATTACCAAGCATTTAAGCATTTTCGCTTCGAAAATTCCGCAGCAAAAACGCTTGAAAAACGCACAGTGGGCACGCAGCCTCAAATTCACTTCAAAACTGAACAAGTCCCTATAAAAATAAGTTTTGTAAATTTCCTTGAAAAAAATGAAAAATAACTGCTACATTTTTAAATCTTCTAAAATGCTAACAAAATAAAACAACATTTTACAAATGGTGCTGATGTAAAGCAGACATGAGGGAAATGTTATTTATTACTGTTTTTGTGTGGTATGACTATTGGGATTAAAGGCATAATCAATCATAGTTTGAAAAGTGCAATTTTTAAGACATTTTTGCCAAGTTTCTGATATTTTTATAAATAAACACAAACCATATCAGCCTAAATTTACCATTATTATAAAGTATCATGTGTCACAAAAAACAGTCTCAAAAGCTATGGGATATGTTATTCCAGAGTTATTACTACATAAAGTGACACTGGTCAGATTTAAAAAAATTGGTTTGGTCACGAAGGGGTTAAGCCACTTTGTTACCATTTTGGCAGTATGCTTCCGGTCATTGCTCATTTGGAGGACCCATTTCTGCTCAAGCTTTAACTTCCTGGCTGATGTCTTGAGATGTTGCTTCAGTATTGACAACATAATCTTCTTTTCTCATGAAGTCAACTACGTATTTTGTGATGTGGACCAAGTCCCTCTTGCAGCAAAGCAACCCCACAACATGATGCTGCCACCCCCGTGTTTCACAGTTGGGATGGTGTTCTTAGGCTTCTAAGCTTCTCCCTTTTTCCTCCAAACTTAACGATGGTCATTATGCACAAAAAGTTCAATTCTAGTTTCATCAGACCACAGGACATGTCTCCAAAAATTAAGGTCTTTGTTCCTGTGTGCATTTGCAAACATTAATCTGGATTTGTTATGTTTCTTTTGGAGTAATGGCTTCTTCCTGGCAGAGTGGTCTTTCAGCCCATGTTGATACAGTACTCGTTTCACTGTGAATTGTCACTCTGACAATCTTACTAGCTTCTGCCATCCTCTTCACAAGGTCTTTTGCTTTTGTCCTGGGGTTGATATGCACATGTCGGACCAAAGCACGTTCATCTCTGGGACACAGAACCCGTCTCCTTCCTGAGTGGTATGATGGCTGGACATTCCAATCTTGTTTGTACTTGCATATAATTGTTTGTACAGATGAACGAGGCACCTTCAGATATCTTGAAATTGTACCCAAGGATGAGCCAAACTTGTGCAAGTCCACAATTCTCTTCCTGATATCTTGGCTGATTTATTTACACTTTCCCATGATGCTACACAAAGAAGCAGTGTGTTTCAGGTGTGCATTAAAATACATCCACAGGTGTGTCTCTAATTAACTCAGATGTTGCCCAAAAAACTATTAGAAGCTTCCAAACACATGGCATCATCATATGGGCAGTCGAGAATTGTTTAACCACTTTGCGCCAGAGCCTGTTTTTGCCTTAGCGACCGGGCCAATTTTTTCAATTCTGACCACTGTCAATTTATGAAGTAATTACTCTGGAACGCTTCAACGGATCCCGCTGATTCTGAGACTGTTTTTTCGTGACATATTGTACTTCATGATAGTGGTAAAATTTCTTCGATATCACTTGCGTTTATTTGTGAAAAAAATCGGAAATTTGGCGAAAATGTTGAAAATTTTGCAATTTTCAAACTTTGAATTTTCATGCCCTTAAATCAGAGAGATATGTCACACAAAATAGTTAATAAATAACATTTCCCACATGTCTACTTTACATCAGCACAATTTTGGAACCAAAATTTTTTTTTGTTAGGGAGCTATAAGGGTTAAAAGTTGACCAGCGATTTCTCATTTTTCCAACAAAATTTACAAAAACATTTTTTTAGGGACCACATCATATTTGAAGTCACTTTGAGGGGTCTTTATGACAGAAAATACCCAAAAGTGACACCATTCTAAAAACTGCACCCCTCAAGGTGCTCAAAACCACATTCAAGAACTTTATTAACCCTTCAGGTGCTTCACAGGAATTTTTGGAATGTGGAAGAAAAAAATTAACATTTTACTTTTTTCACAAAAATATTACTTTAGACCCAATTTTTTTTTATTTTTGCAGGGGTAACAGGAAAAAATGAACCCCTAAATTTTTTGTGCAATTTCTCTTGAGCGCGCTGATACCCCATATGTGAGGGAAAACCACTGTTTGGGCGCACTGCAGGGTTCGGAAGGGAACGAGCGCCATTAGACTTTTTGAATGTAAAATTTGCTTGAATAATTAGCGGACGCCATGTTGCATTTGGGGAGCACCTGATGTGCCTATACAATGGAAACCCCCCCACAAGTGCCACCATTTTGGAAACTAGACCCCTTAGGGAACTTATCTAGATGTGTGGTGAGCACCTTGCACCCCCAGGTGCTTCACAGAAGTTTATAATATTGAGCCGCAAAAATAAAATTTTCACATTTTTCCCACAAAAAATGTTTTTCATCCCCTAATTTTGCATTATCATAAGGATAACAGGAGAAATTGCACCATTAAATTTGCTGTGCAATTTCTCCTGAGTATGCCGATACCCCATATGTGGGGGAAAACCACTATTTGGGTACACTGCAGGGTTCGGAAGGGAAGGAGCGCCATTTGACTTTTTGAATGTAAAATTTGTTTGAATAATTAGCGGACGCCATGTCGCATTTGGGGAGTCCCTGATGTGCCTAAACAGTGGAAACCCCCCACAAGTGACACCATTTTGGAAACTAGACCCCTTAGGGAACTTATCTAGATGTGTGGTGAGCACATTGGGAGACATAATAAACAAATCAGTAGCAGGTGAAGAATTGGTTTTATTTATTTTTTACGCCGTTCCTCGTGCGGTATAAGTGAAGAGATTACTTTATTCTTCGGGTCGGTGCGATTACAGAGATACCAGATTTATATCGGGTTTTTATGACTGACAGCTGTAACACACTAAAAGACGCTTTTTTTTGTAAAATCTAGTTTTTGCGTCGCCATATTTTGAGAGCTATAATTTTTCCATATTTGGGCCGACAGTCATGTGTCATGCTCCGTTTTTTATTTATTTTTATTACGTTGTGCACAGAAGGAGTTAATTAGTGTGACAGTTTTATAGCTCGGGTTGTTTCAGATGCAGCGATACCAAATGTGTACTTTTTTTGTTTTTGCATAAATATACGGATTTATCGGTTTAATATTTTATTTATTTATTTTGTGATTTTTTTTTTTTAGTAGTTTGAAAACATTTTTTGTTACTTTTTTTTTACATTTTTACTTAGTACCTGTATGGGACATTAATTTTTATTTTTCTGATCACTGATCTCATGTAATGTAATAGACATATATTACATTACATGAGATCTTTGCTGACTGTTTCACAGTCAGTCTCCTGCCAGGCTTCAGCTGCAGGCTGAGCCTGGCAGGACACCATATATGGCAGATCTGGAGGCGGTCATGTGACCTCCAGCTGCCATAGCAACGTCAGGTCCTGGAAGGTATCAGGGGTCGTCGGAGAGGTAAGTAGAAGACCCCCTTCTCCTCCTGCTGTCTTCTATATGCCGCGATCACTATAGATCGCGGCATATAGAAGACAGCAAAGGGTTAACATCACTGGGACCTGATCATGTTCCCTGTCAGAGCTATCGCTCTGCACCGCACCCGTAGCGCTTGCAGGACCCTCGGGGTGCTGAGCGCTGCGGGACCACCCACCGTTTTTAAGCGTCCGCGCTGCACAGAGCCCTGGCAGCGCCGACGTTTATCTACAGTGCGTGGTCGGGAAGTGGTTAAATTTAAAAAAAAAAGTTTTCACAAAGTAAAATAGAGAGTTACCTTTTTATTATCATCTAGGACTGTGTTCATACTTTCTATCCCTAGCGTATCAATAGGTCCATCAAAGATAACCCATTTTCTTTCCGGGGTCTCAGATAACGCAAACTCCCGGAAAGTATTAGCGACTATCCCATCGGTCCACTGCAAATGAAGAGAGGCATCAATAAAATTGCTCTTCCCATAAAATCCAATACAATCCCACAATTGAAAGGATTATTAAAGGGAACGCCTGGGATTATGATATTGATGATACACATGTATTGACTACACGTGGCCCCTATTGAAGTGAATGTGCCGGCACCGGGAGAGACCGCAAGTAAGTGATTTGCATATATGCGGTCACATGCCAACTAGAAGTGCGTGACCTCACTCAAAGCAAGTGTATTGAGTGAGGCCAGACACAGTCTAGTCAGAATGTGGCTGGAAGTATGCAAATTTATGCTAATTTCTGGTATAAATAATACAATTTGTTGCTTCCATGTCTGATGAGGAAAATAAAATTTTTGTGCAAACAGGGAGTAAGTCATAATAAAATGATTGCCCGGCAATGTATGGCTGGGGTCTATGTCTCTGAAGGAACCCCTTCTACCATGTCCATAAGCCATAAAAGGGGAGATGTTCCCATTTTCAGCAAAGATATTAGTATTATAAACAATAATTCCAATCATAGACGAACCTCATGTGACACTGGATCAAACTGCCCGAACAGCTGCCCCATGGTGATGGCTTTAGGGTTCACTGTCCGGTAAATCACTTTTTCTTCTTCGCACCCTCGCTCATTCATAAGAGACAGCGTATCAACGAGGACGTGGAGGACCTTCGTTTTTCCAGAGAACGGCTCTCCAACCAACATAAAACTGTACGGGATAAACAAAATGCAGCATGGTCCATTGTATAAAATGGAAACAGCGAAGAATAAATCCCCCGTCCCATGGACTTCTGTAGTTGCAGCTTACCCGTGTCTGACAATCATCATCTCATACGTCTGGATCATGTTCTCCAGGAAGACCTTCTCGGGCTGGATGTTGTGTCCAGCACAGCTCTCCTGTGCGCATTCCAGTAAATCCTGAGCAAAAGGAAGGTAAAATATTTCATCAGTCTGTTTACAGTGGATCCAATTAGAGGTGGGAGAATACATTTTCAGGACCCAGATCAGTATTCTGTGGAAGCTGGATGGGACCCCTGAGAGCCGCCTCTTAGCTGCCGGCATCCCCGGCTCCTCTTCTGATTATATGGCCTGGTGTACATCATACTGCAACCATAACGTCATGCCAGGCCGGCTAATCTGAAGAAGAGCCGGGGGGGCAGGAAGAAATAAGGTGGCTCTCAGGGGTCTCATTCAGTGCCCACCACTGACCTGATGTCACGCACAGTGTAGGAAAGACAAAGTGCGACACAAAGGGATGAGGGGAAGGGAGCCCAGACACTAGGGAAAGGGGGAAATGGAGACCTCCTAGGCTGATCTGCAATCACCCTGTCTCCCCTACCGACTCTATATTGGTTCCTCACCAATTGCCGCACAGGAACCTATCCCTGTATTTCCTTAGCGCTTGGCCCTGGATAGGGAAGGGGGGGTGAGCACTAGTCGATCCCCACTGACAACTAAAGACAGCAAGGGGAGACAGACACAGGGGAAGTAGCTTAGCTTGAGTCGACTTCAGAGAGATGGCACACACATCCTCTTAGCACCAGAGAGGAAGTAAGAACTGCACTTGCTCCAAGCCTTCACAAGGGGTCATGTGAATATCACTGGCACCTCTGTGTAGCAACCAGGAAGTATTTAAACACCCAGGCCTGATTGTCAGTTAGAACAGGAGGGAGGTAGCCGCTGGGTCCTACAGTGAGACCGCTAAGAAGATGTCTGGAATGCCAAACGAAGGGATCTCCTGCAACCAACTGCAGGGCGACTGTCTGTCACATCTGACGCACCCATGACACCTGGCCATTGGATTAGTCTCCTGCGAATCGATTCATTCATCTAAAAAAAAATTCTCCATAACCTACAACTAAACTAGTGATAAATCACTCACAGATGTTTTAACCATTTTTTTTTCTACATCAGATCATCCTGCATTGGAGGTATAAGTGAGCCCCCTTACCTCTGGTGCCCCTGTGCAGCTGCCCAGGTTGCACTAATGGGACCAGACGATGAGTGACAAGGTCATGTAACCCAATTCCAAAGCAGTGGATCAGGATCGGGTGAATTCAATGGGATTGGTCTACCATCTACTGTGTATGGGGGCCTCATGACAGATTATGTTGGGGGACATAAAAATCGGGCGGTTGGAATTTAATCACCCGATCCTTACTTTCTGACCCTGAAATTAGCAGCTGCCATAAGATTCTGGCAGCGACTCTGTCATAGAGAAAACAGGAACGAGCATTCCTGAATATGGGGGAGCCGGGAAAGATAACGGTCATCCAAATGATAGCTGGCCAGCTATATAGGACCTATCACTTGCCATTAATATGCAATTTTATTACCTGGTGTAAATGCCGCTGTTCTCCTGAATCCGGTGTTGTTTTCTTTTGCTCCTGCGCCTCTCCATTCCTGAGATATAGCCTCTTTATAGAAATCTAGTTCATAATTTTAATAGCCAAGTGGGCGTGGTCATCAAGTCCTCTCTGTGGGAGTCTTCAGGAAGGCCTTGCCCAGTTGGCTTAAAGGGCTAGAGGAGAGTGACAGATGTCAGGAACGGAGAGGAGCAGGAAGAAAAGAAAAACAATGCCGGAGTCAGGAGAACAGCGGCATTTACAAATTTATGGCGAGGGACAAGTCCTCTTTAAGTCTTGGAAAACCCCTTTAAGACACTATTATATTTTAATACCTTATAGTCGGCTTTCGGAAGTTGAATGCCAGGGAACAGGTCACTGGTAATCCCATTGAACAGAGGAATATCAGGAGACAAAGATTTGGGTTCGTTTACATCCTTAATTGACCACAAGAGCTAAATAGAATGAAAAAGGATTAAATGATAAAATAATTCATATACAATATGACATGAAACAATATTAAAAGTGAGGAACCCCATTACAAAGGAGCCGTCAGTTCTTGTGGTATGTCTGTATTAGTAAAGAATAGTATTCTCCAAAAAATAAGGATGAAACCTCTTTTCCTAAAACTCTACATTGTATCGTCCCTCTGTTATACCTCCTGGAAATGTATGTGTAAATGATATATAATGTATATATAATCTATATAGGGGACAACCCTATACAATCTGACTGCGCCCAAACAGTGGTGACATTGTCAGACTGTGTAGGGGACTCGTTATTGACAGATTTCAATTAATTCCTACATTTCCAGGAATGATAAAAGAGGAATGGAACGCTGCCGAGTTGCACTAAAATATGCTGCAGAATTGTTTTTCCATAGGGAATACATGTGGCCTCTGTGTTGCACTGTTAATTGCCGGCTGCAGAATGAGTTAAGTGAGATACTGTCAGTGAACTCGCTTTTGCTGGCTGACAGGGAGTTTGGAAATGTTTTATCTGTCTTTTTCTGAGCTCCTCTCAGTTTATTTATGACCACAGACCTTATCAAAATTGAATGTGCAGGGAATCAAAAAGCCGGTGAAAGCCAAGCGATGCAAAATTTTTAATAAAACCCAATTGTTAAAATGATTTTTAGCCTAAAATACATGTGTTTAAGTTAAAAATCAAAACTGTCCCATAAGATGAACAAGCTACGTGTTTAACAACTATAGTTTTGACACTTTTGCACAGATGAGATCTAATAAGCCAGGAACAGTAATGTGCAGAAATTATTTGTAAGTCTCTGTCTGCTACTATAAAATCATACAGCTCTAATTTTTGTGATCCAAATGCTTCTCGGTAAGATGGTAATGCTATCCTATACGAGATGTAAAGCGACCAACAGTTCAGAACTTACAAGAATCTCTTCATTTTCATGGGGGAATTTCAGCTTCAGATTGCCAGCAGCGATCAGCACAGCCTTTACTGCACGCATCCCATAATCATAATGGAACTGGGACGAGAGCGGCTCCGAGCACAGCCGGTAAGTCATTACCATCTTCACCGAGAGAGGTTTAGCGTGCAGAAAACCGTAAGAATAAAGGCAGATCTCCGCAATCAGAGCATAGTTGGGGACCATCATTGCTACAGTCCGGAAAAGAACCTGAAATGCGCAAACCAGATGGGTCAGTCAACAAATGAAACTAAATTACTGTAAACTAGGCATAGAGCCGGGGAACCCATTCTGTCCATTTACACTATCCTCCACCCCAGACCTAAAAGTGATGTGTCTATTCCACATCAGAGGAAAGTCAGTCAAAGTGTGGTTAAAGGGGTATTCCCATCTCCAAGATCCTGTCCCAATATGTAATAGGTGTAATAATAATAATGTTTGCAAATATCTCCAATTAGAAATGTAGTATAGTTCTTCTGATTAGCTATGTTGCTTAAACCCATGTGCAGGACATTGCAGTAGCTTAGGTATCCATGGTTACGAGCACTCATAGTAACAGTTAGTTACTTGCTAGTGGTCGTAACCATGGATACCTAAGCTACTGCTATGCCCTGCACATGGGTTAAGCGACATAGCTAATCAGAAGAAGTATACTACATTTCCAATTGGAGGTATTTGCTATTAATATTATTATTACACCTATTACATATTGGGATAGAATCTTGGAGATGGGAATACTCCTTTAACACTTTCCAAATCTCTCTCCACACCTCTACTGTGTCCATTTTGGAAAATAGGAGAACGGGACATCAATATTAAGGAGCTTGCAGAAATGAGGGCATCAGGTGTTGTGATTATACATAGGAAATGTACAATCTCATATAGGTTTGGGGGAGAATAATCCCTTTGATGAAATCTTATGTTTCTTTTGTAAACCTAGTATTTACTTGAAAGTTTGTGAACCCCTCAAAAATTTCTGTATTACTGCATAAATTTGACTTAAAGCTACATCAGTCTGTGAGGTCACAAAGGAACTCAAGGTAACCTCTAAGCAACTAAAGGCCTCTCCTCACATTAGCTAATGTAATTGCTCATGAGTCCACCATCAGAAGGACAATGAACAACAATGGCGAGCATGGCAGGATTGCAAGGAGAAAGGCAATGCGATTTAAAATGTCACTGCTAAAACTCACCTGGGCACATCAATAGGTAACTGGAATAATGCTTTGTGGAAGGATGAGGCCAAGATAGAGATTTTAAGTGAGAAGCTATATGTTTGCAGAAAGAAAATACTGCATTACAGCATAAGAACCTCCTATCATCTATGAAACACAAAGATGGTAATCGTAACATGTTTTGGGCCTGTTTTGCTGCACTTGGCCAAGGACGGCTGCCATCATTGATGGAACAATGAATTCTAAAATCTATCAGCAAATGCTAAAGGAAAATATCAGGATATCAGTTCATGTACTGAATCTCAAGAAAACGTGGGTCATGCAGCAAGACAATGGCCCAAAGACACAAGTCGTTCTACAAAAGAATGGTTGAATAAACATAAAGTTTTGGAATGGCCGAGTCATAGTCCTGAGCTTAATCCTATAGAAATGTTGTGGAAGGGCCCGATGCAAGGCACTGGACTCTTTACCAGCTCAGAACGTCCCGCGTAGCCAGGATTCATGGTAATGGCTACGAAGCAATTTGGGTTAAGCTTCAGTTCTGTTCCTTTGAAGTTGAACATGTCCATCTTCATCTGGATGGCTCTCTGGATGCGGAGAATCTGTTGGGCCACCACGGACAACACCTCCAGCTCAATACGGTTAAACTCATCAAAACACGCCCATGCTCCCGATGAGGCCAGCCCTTGGAAAAACTAAAAAAAGTATATACAGTACAGACCAAAAGTTTGGACACACCTCATTTAAAGATTTTCTGTATTTTCATGACTATGAAAATTGTACATTCACACTGAAGGCATCAAACTATGAATTAACACATGTGGAATTATATACTTAACAAAAAAGTGTGAAACAACTGAAAATATGTCTTATATTCTAGGTTCTTCAAAGTAGCCACCTTTTGCTTTGATGACTGCTTTGCACACTCTTGGCATTCTCTTGATGAGCTTCAAGAGGTAGTCACCGGAAATGGTCTTCCAACAATCTTGAAGGAGTTCCCAGAGATGCTTAGCACTTGTTGGCCCTTTTGCCTTCACTCTGCGGTCCAGCTCACCCCAAACTATCTCGATTGGGTTCAGGTCTGGTGACTGTGGAGGCCAGGTCATCTGGCGTAGCACCCCATCACACTCCCTCTTGGTCAAATAGCCCTTACACAGCATGGAGGTGTGTTTGGGGTCATTGTCCTTTTGAAAAATAAATGATGGTCCAACTAAACGCAAACAGGATGGAATAGCATGCCACTGCAAGATGCTGTGGTAGCCATGCTGGTTCAGTATGCCTTCAATTTTGAATAAATCCCAAACAGTGTCACCAGCAAAGCACCCCCACACCATCACACCTCCTCCTCCATGCTTCACGGTGGGATCCAGGCATGTAGAGTCCATCCGTTCACCTTTTCTGCGTCGCACAAAGACACGGTGGTTGGAACCAAAGATCTCAAATTTGGACTCATCAGACCAAAGCACAGATTTCCACTGGTCTAATGTCTATTCCTTGTGTTCTTTAGCCCAAACAAGTCTCTTCTGCTTGTTGCCTGTGACGCGCCCCCTGGGCCAGTGTTGTTGGGGATACCCGGAGCCGGATCAGATGGGGGTTGTAGTCTCCGAGTGGCTGTGACCCGGTCCGTGCCCAGGGTGTCAAGCTCAGTGTGTGGCAGTCCTTATGATGTTACTAGATGTTCTTTTGTGTCGACTACGCCACCCGTTGATTTGCGGTCAATACGGCCGCCGCTGCAGCAGGGTCCACTGAGGCTGATGATGTGAGTGCAGCTTAGGTAGTATAACCCCCAACGGGAGGGGTATAGCCTCAGGGGGTCAGCCGTGGAGGATGGTGGTTGTGAAGGTGCAGCAAGGAGACTCAGAGGCATAAAATGCAGTTCCAGGGTTTTACTTACTGGTGTTGCTCGGGTCACTGTGTACAGCAGTGACCACCCAAGCCGTGCTGCGTCCACCAGGTCCTGGACTCTGTCAACTCCCAGGCAACTCCGGAGTGTGGTCCTGAGCTCCTTTCTGTCTCTCCCTTCTTCTGGCCGTTCCCACCAGGGATCCACCTAAGTCCGGCTCCCTCGGGCCTCTTGTTGGTCAAGCCTCCTCTGGGCTCCCTGACCCTATTCTTGGTCTGCCTTCCGGGTGGATTTAGTGGGTGATCGTGGCAGATCCTGCCCACGACCTCCGGTTCCTGGCTAAGGTGTGCTGTAGCCTCTGCCAGCTTGGTATCCGGTACCCTGTTGCCGACCCTTCACCCTTTTGTCCTTATTTTGGGATCTTGGGGTCCCCTCTGCGCCTCTGGGTCTCTCTTCCTTCTCCTCTGCTCTGCTTCTCAGGCTCTCAGACAGACTGTCTGACTGACTGACTGTGGCTGACTGACCCTGATCTAAGATGGTGCCCACCTTAAATACTCCCTCTGTGTGTGAGCTCAGGTGACCAGCACCCAATGAGCTCCTAGCTTTACCCAGGCTGCTCCCCCTATCTGCCCCTACACTACTGGGATGTTCCACCCCCCTCCCACTCCAGCCAGGAACAGACACTGTCGTACCTGCACATTTCTCTAGTGGGAGTACCATCGGTCTGTTCCCCGGAAATGGGATGTGTGTAGTGCATGCAGCCTACTAGCTCAGTTCCACACTCCATCCTTACCCGGGAGTGGAATATCACACCTCTGGGTTGAGGTGCAATACCCCTGTAGCAGCCGAATCCTCAGGGTGCTACACCTGTCCTTAGCAGTGGTTTCCTAGCAGCTATTTTACCATGAAGGCCTGCTGCACAAAGTCTCCTCTTAACAGTTGTTGTAGAGATGTGTCTGCTGCTAGAACTCTGTGTGGCATTGACCTGGTGTCTAATCTGAGCTGATGTTAACCTGCGACTTTTAAGAACCTAGAATATAAGACATATTTTCTGTTGATTCACACTTTTTTGTTAAGTATATAATTCCACATGTGTTAATTCATAGTTTTGATGCCTTCAGCGCGAATGTACAATTTTCATAGTCATGAAAATACAGAAAAAAATTGAAATGAGAAGGTGTTTCCAAACTTTTGGTCTGTACTATATAATCAAAACATGTCAGCAGAACATCGGTTGGAGTCAGTTTATTATCTGCAATGGAGCAGCTTAACATTGTATGTACCTTTGACATTGCTATGTAGTCCAAACCATCAGAGCAGTTAAAGACCACACACTGCACGGCCAGCGCCTTGGCCAAATCTTTGGTGGTCTCAGTTTTTCCTGTGCCGGCCGGACCTTCTGGAGCTCCACCAAGATTTAGATAAAAAGCACCGATCTACCAATGAAACATGGAAGAACTGGTATGAAATATCAATAAACTTTCTAATAAGTTTCATGCATCATACAAAAGTCAAAAAGATTTCTGAGCATAACCCATCACATCATAGCAGAGTCCGCTAGCATCTGTCAGTGAGCGGAGTGATGACCAGGTGGTGGGGAGTTGCCCAGGTACTCATAGGCGGACTTCACATTGCAGTTGATGATTCGCACTCTCGCATTCTCATTCTCCCAGTAATAGCGGAGTTGGGCAAGCCACTGGAAGTCTGTTCATGAGAAACTCCTGAGCAATGTAGGAAAAGATAGTCAACCTCTAAGACACTGCAGAATCACAAGGGAGAGTTTCTAAAGGGAAGGCAAATGCACATACATTATAGGACAAAACTCCTAGTCACCGAATTCTGCTTTTTTCATTTAGTCCCATTGCCCACGGTGTGTAACATCCGGACTCTCAGCCCCCAGTTTATAAAATCCGGCCTCTCGCCTCCCCCGGGGTATAACATCCGCCCCTCGCCCCTAGTTTAGTATAACATCCGTCCCCTCGCCCCCCCGCCAGTGTATAAAATACATCCCCTCAACCCCACTGTATAACATCCAGCCCTCGGACATGTATAACATCTAGCCCCTCGTACCCCTAGGGTATAACATCTGGCCCCTCGGCCTTGTATAACATTAAGACTCTCGCCCCCCACCAGTGTATAACATCAATCCCCACGCCCCCCGGTGTATAACATCCGCCCTCCCATGCTGTGTGCTGTTACTAACATATGACAGAACGGCTGGTGGTGCAGAGCTCTCTGATACCAGCGCGGTCTTGTAATAGGAGCCACTGGGGTAACAAGTCTGGATATTAAATTTCTTCCCTCCTAAATCTTCCCCCATCACATGTGAGTGATATTATTAAGGAGTAGAAGGAACTGCAGCAACTCAGGAGACCCTGGAACATTACAGAGCGGGGTCACTGAGTGCTGAGGAGCAGAGGGCAGAACGCTTTCCTGACTCCATTGGTAACAACATCACCACAAACACTGCGCCCCCGCCAGGAGCTTTATGGCCGAGCAGCTGCATGCAGCCTTACATCACCAAGCACAATGCCGAGCGTCAGATGGAGTGGTGTGAAGCCGCCACCACAGGACTCTGGAGGAGACCTGTTCTGTGCAGTGACGGATCACACTTCTCTATCTGGCATCTGATGGACGAGTCTGGATTTGGTGAATGCCAGGAGAACGTTACCCTATTAACTGCATTGTGCCCGCTGTACAGTTTGCTGGTGGAGGTATGGCCTTGTTTTTAGGGGTTGGTCTAGGCCCCTTAGTTCCAGTGAAAAGATATCTTAATGCTTCAGCACAAGACATTTTAAACAATTGTAGCTTCCAACCCTAAGGGAATAGAAGAGCAGAACTGTTTCACACACGTTCTCAACCTCAACCCCACTAAACACCTTTAGGATGATTAATTAGAAAAAATACTGCACAATGGCAGCATAAATATGTCACCGCAACATAGGGAAGAACAATGTCAGTCACACATCAATTACATTGCCATATGTCTGCTCAGGCTTAGAATGGCTGACCATTCAGAGAATTACATAATACCTACAAAGAAGCCGAACAAAAGGTCATTAAAGGAATTGACATAAAAACCCTTTATTAGTACATCCATGGTTATGGAAGGACACCGCACAGAGGAGGGCACACACACCATTGATAGAAAATATTACACACCGCACCTAGGCCATCCAAAACACTGACTATAAAGAATATCAATTGTGGCAATGAGTCATATACAGGGGACGCCGACACATACAGATGCCAAAACATTCCTATATAGTGACCACCATCTCAATATGCAGAAATGACTACTGCCCCATAGACGTCATTGTAAGTACACCCCAAGATTGCTTTACTGTGACAAGATCAATTGTGTCCTATGAAAACTCAAAGAAAAGAGGGGGGAATATAACATAGATATGGAAAGAGCATAGGAATGGGGTGAAATGTATGAAGGTGCTCTGCATATTGAGCTGTGATATCTGTAGAGGGACGGACTCCATATTAACATCCTGGATATGGATTTAGAATAGGAGGCCATAAAAGCCCCTGTAGGTGTAATGTGGAGGGGGCACAATACCTTTCTCCATGTAGTGTATAATAAATAGAACATGGTATTGGAAAGTTTGGTGCCAGCCATGATGTTTGCACAAACCTGTTTGGATCATTTCCATGCCCACGTCACGAGCGTGCCCCTCTATGGTGACGAGAGCCCCCAATGTGCTGCGAGTCTGCTGGGACAATTTGCCTCCTCGCACAAGCTCCACAATATCATTTAGCTGGAGCTGCAGATTATCATAGGAGTTTTTCAGGCCCTACAAGAAGGATGTAACGGTGAAATCATCTGCAGAAACATTCATAGAACATACATATTGCAAGGGGGCTGAAATCTATACAGATTATAAGCTGCAGACTAGATTGAGAACTCCACAATATGCAGGCACTTTATAATGTACACAACAATTTTACAACATATCTTTATAGAAGTTGGAGATCTGGATTGAACCCAGGGCTCCAAATACCCCGATGTACCTCTATAAAACCCTGCCACAAACAGCATGGAAAACTCAATGCTGATGGATTCATTTTATGCTGGTATTATGGGAAATCCCATACAATGTCTTCCCTTATTGGTAGATATGACGAGAGTAGAGATGAGCGAATGGATTTGCAGGACTCTGGTCCAACAGTCAGGTCAGTATTCCACGGCCGCAGGACCGGAGCCCCGTGAACCGGCATCTCCGGCTCCTCTTTTGATGTCGATGTCATAGTTGTGGTGTGAGGCACAAATGACATCACGCCTGGCCGGCTAATCAAAAGAGGAGCCAGGGATGCCAGCATGTAAGAGGCGGTTAGCAAGGCTCCCATCCAACAGCCACAGACTACTAACCTGCTCTCTTAGACCAAGGTCCTACAAATTTAGTTGCTCATCTCTAGACAAGATGCATGAATCAATGCAAAATCCCAACAATACTATGGAGCCTTTTGGGTACCTTCAAGATATTGAGCCGCTGTACAACTGCAACCCCCAGGAGAAGACCCCTGGGCAAGAACAGTACATGGACTCTTTGCAGTCTAATAACGTACTGTGAAAGAAGCTACTTGCATCTTTTGATGTGAATGTGGGTCCCCTTACCTCTGTTGCACCAATGGTATATCCGCCCCTGGAAACTCCTATAAGCTGCATCCCTGGGTATGACAGTCTATTAGCAGGAGAACACCTGAAGTCTGTCTATGAATGTATATATATGTATTTCTCCCAGAAAATTATTACAATTACACATGTTTTGTTGTTCACATGTTTATTTAATTTGTGTGTATTGGAACAACACAAAAAGAAGATATTGGTCAACAATTTTGGTTCTCAAGTCCTCAGACAGTTGTCTTTTCCTCTTTCTGTTCTCCCTGCTCAGTGTGGCATGTAACAACGCAAAGATTGAGTCAACTTTTCCCCTTTGTATCGGGTTTCAGGTGTGATTTTCATATTGCCCACACCTTTTACTTGCCACAGGTGAGTTTGAACGAGCATCACATGCTTGAAACAAAATTGTTTACCCACAATTTTGGAAAGATGCCAACAATTTTGTCCGGCCCATTTTTGGGGTTGTGTGTGAAATTATATCCAATTTGCCTTTTTTTCCTGTTTTTTTGTGTTGTTCCAATACACACAAAGGAAATAAACATGTGTATAACAAAAAATACACATGCAATTTCAATAATTTTATGGAAAAATACTTCAAGGGTGCCAACACTTCCGGTCATGACTGTTTCTAGTGAAGCAACCTTGATCAGTAAAGGAGCTTATGCCGTACCTCTGGGCCACTGCCGATAGCTTCATGCACTTCACTTGTCCAGAACATCTGAGACACACAGAGCACGACCTGTCCCGGCCATTCCCTCACCCAGTCTTTTCTTGCAGTCTCAGGGTATGCCTTTAAAAAACAAAGTTAAATTACGTTGACAGAAGCATTTAAGAGAGGGACAACCTTACTAGTATTATCTAGCAAATTCATTTCTACCGATTGCAGGTAGAAGATCTGCTACCTGGCTCTATTGCAAGAGATACATCATCCACAAATCATTCACTGCCGCCAAATAATCTTATACAAATATAAAAGTACTAGATTAGTTCCAATTAATGCTTTTGGTCTGTAGGTAGATCCGTACCATTCGTGACCGAGCAATAACATCATGCACGCTCCTTAACATGACATCTTCCCCTTGGATGAGCCACTTCTCCACGGCCCCCCGAGCCTCGGAGGTGGAGATGGTCTGGATGAGCTCTACGCGTTCCCCCTCGGTGCTGTACATGGCTTTGATGTCCAGGTTAGGAAGGAACTCCAGCTTTGCGATGCCTTCAAAGCCCTTCTTTAGATGTGGTTGGACCCGCAGAGGATCTTTAGTCTCAGAGAGAATTTCTAGCATTTCATCGTTGGACAGGAAGAAAAAGCTAAAGCGAAAATGCACAATATGATAAAAATGTCATTAAAGTATTGGGTCAGGCGCCATTTGTATTAGTGTCTATGTGAGAAAATAGAAAAGCAAAGCTTTCAAGTAAAGATTCAGTCCCCATACACATTGGATTAAAATAGTTTAAACCTGACGATTGCAGCAGGACCGGCCTACCCACTGATGTGTATGGGGGTCTCCTGACTCTCCCCCGATAGAGGATGTCAGGGCCAGAAGGATCGGGCAGATGGGATTTCAATACCCGGTCTTTTGGTTCTCAGGGGAGATAACCCGCTGCCGGAGGTGTCCAGTACCGACTTTCTCCTCTCTCCCCATTAAAAACACATGACTGTTCAGCAGAATATGTGGGAGTCAGAAGAAATAGCCAAATAACCATTCAGACGACGGGTATCTCATATCTCATGCGTATGGCTAGCTTAAAGGGGCTATCCAGCTTTGGGAACTTTTTTTATTTAACTGAAATGGGTATTCCCATCTCCAGGATTCTACCCCAATATGTAGTAGGTGTAATAATAATAATATTAGCAAATACCTCCAATTAGAAGTGTAGTATAGTTCTTCTGATTTGCTTTGTCGCTTACCCAATGTGCAGGGCATTGCAGTAGCTTAGGTTACGACCACTAGCAAATAACTGTCACTATATGAGTGGTCGTAACCATGGACACCAAAGCTGGGGAAAGCGACATAGCGAATCAGAAGAACTATACTACACTTCTAATTGGAGGTATTTGCTAATATTATTATTACTACGCCTACTACATATTGGGATAGGATCTTGGAGATGGGAATACCCATTTAATTGCGAGTATTTGCGACAATTCAGTTTCATTAAAAATGTTGCACCGTTAGGCTTTTTGTTTCCTGCACATTCAGCTTTGATGTGATCTGTGGTCATAAATCGGCTAAGAGGAGCTGAAAAAAGACAGATTAAAAATAAGTCCAATAGCCAGCGCAACACAGAGCCAATAGAAGGCAAACAGTGCAAAATTATTAATGAAATCCAATTACAAAAATGATTTCAATGCGTTTAAATAAAAAAAAAAAAAATTTCTTTAAGTAGTACATAGAATCATTGCAACAAGTGAAAGGACTATACCGTGGGAAAAAAGCCTCTTCTTCTCCAGATAGGCATTCAGCCCTTTCATGATTTTATCCAGAAGCACATTGCTGTCCTGAAGTTTTTCCTGAAGTCCGGTCAGAGAAGTGGCGCTTAAAACCTAAAACAAAGTAGATAGCCCATAAGTAAGATTCCATTATATAGTTATAGAGACTGAAAAAAGGTCACATTCATTGACTATTGTGCCAATAGTTCATATTAAAAAAATAATTAGAACATACAGTTATATGAAAAAGTTTGGGCACCCCTATTAATCTTAAGCTTAATGTTTTATAAAAATTGGTGTTTTTGCAACAGCTATTTCAGTTTGATATATGGAATAACTGTTGGACACAGTAATGTTTCTGCCTTGAAATGAGGTTTATTGTACTAACAGAAAATGTGCAATCTGCATTCAAACAAAATTTGACAGGTGCATAAGTATGGGCACCTCACCAGAAAAGTGACATTAATATTTAGTAGATCCTCCTTTTGCAAAAATAACAGCCTCTAATCACTTCCTGTAGCTTTTAATGATATCCTGGATGAAGGTATTTTTGACCATTCCTCTTTACAAAACAATTCCAGTTCAGTTAAGTTTGATGGTCGCCGAGCATGGACAGCCCTCTTCAAATGATCCCACAGATGTTCAATGATATTCAGGTCTGGGGACTGGGATGGCCATTCCAGAACATTGTAATTGTTCCTCTGCATGAATGCCTGAGTAGATTTGGAGCCGTGTTTTGGATCATTGTCTTGCTGAAAGATCCATCCCCTGCGTAACTTCAACTTTATCACTGATTCTTGAACATTATTGTCAAGAATCTGCTGATACTGAGTGGAATCCATGCGTCCCCATCCATCCATCCTGGGTAGGTGTATATGCCCCGCCATCCATCCATCCTGGGTAGGTGTATATGCTTCTCCATCCATCCTGGGTAGGTGTATATGCCTCTCCATCCATCCATCTTGGGTAGGAGTAGATGCCCCGCCATCCATCCATCTTGGGTAGGAGTAGATGCCCCGCCATCCATCCATCCTGGGTAGGTGTAGATGCCCCTCCATCCATCCTGGGTAGGTGTATATGGTCCTCCATCCATCCATTCTGGGTAGGTGTGTATGCCCCTCCATTCATCCATTCTGGGTAGGTGTATATGCCCCTCCATCCATTCTGGGTAGGCGTAGATGCCCCTCCATCCATCCATTCTGGGTAGGTGTAGATGCCCCTCCATCCATCAATCCATCCTGGGTAGGGGTATATGCCCTCCATCCATCCATTCTGGGTAGGCGTAGATGACCCTCCATCCATTCATCCTGGGTAGGTGTAGATGCCCCTCCATCCATCCATCCCGGGTAAGGTGTAGATGCCCCTCCATCCATCCATACATCCTGGGTAGGTGTAGATGCCCCTCCATCCATCCACCCATCCTGGGTAGGTGTAGATACCCAGGATGAATGGATGGATGGAGGGCCATCTACACCTACCGAGGATGCATGGATGGAGGGGCATCTACACTTACCCAGGATGAATGGAGGGGCAAGTGTAGATGCCCCTCCATCCATCCATCCTGGGTAGGGGTAGATGCCCCTCCATCCATCCATCCTGGGTAGGTGTATATGCCCCTCCATCCATCCATTCTGGGTAGGTGTATATGCCCCTCCATCCATCCATCCTGGGTAGGCGTAGATACCTTTCCATCCATCCATCCTGGGTAGGTGTATATGCACCTCCATCCATCCATCCATCCATCCAATCTGGGTAGGTGTATATGCCCCTTCATCCATCCATTCTGGGTTTGCGTAGATGCACCTCCATCCATCCTGGGTAGTCTATTCTGGTAGGTCTATATGCCCCTCCATCCATCCATCCTGGGTAGGAGTATTTGCACCTCCATCCATCCTGGGTAGGTGTATATGCCCCTCCATCCATCCTGGGTAGGTGTATATGACCCTTCATCCATCCATCCATCCATCCTGCGCAGTCTATTCTGGTAGGTGTATATGCCCCTCTATCCATCCATCCTGGGTAGGTGTATATGCCTCTCCATCCATCCATTCTCGGTAGGTGTAGATGCCCCTCCATTCGTCCATTCTCGGTAGGTGTAGATGCCCCTCCATCCATCCATAGTAGGTGTAGATACCACTCCATCCATCCTTCCATCCATCCATCCTGCGCAGTCTATTCTGGTAGGTGTATATGCCCCTCCATCCATCCATTCTCGGTAGGTGTATATGCCCCTCCATCCATCCATCCATCCATCCTGGGTAGGTGAATATGCCCTTCCATCCATCCTGGGTAGGTGTATCGGCCTCTCCATCCATCCTGGGTAGGTGTATATGCCCCTCCATCCATCTATCCTGAGTAGGTGTATATGCCCCTCCATCCATCTATCCTGAGTAGGTGTATATGCCCCTCCATCCATCCATCCTGAGTAGGTGTATATGCCCCTCCATCCATCCATCCTGAGTAGGTGTATATGCCCCTCCATCCATCCATCCTGGTAGGTGTATATGCCCCTCCATTCATCCACACATCCTGGGTAGGTCTAGATGCCCATCCATCCACCCATCCTGGGTAGGTGTAGATGCCCTTCCATCCATCCATCCTGAGTAAGTGTAGATGCCCCTCCATCCATCCATCGTGGGTAGGGGTAGATGCCCCTCCATCCGTCCACTCTGGGTAGGTGTATATGCCCCTCCATCCATCCATACATCCTGGGTAGGTCTAGATGCCCCTCCATCCATCCACCCATCCTGGGTAGGTGTAGATGCCCTTCCATCCATCCATCCTGAGTAAGTGTAGATGCCCCTCCATCCATCCATCCATCCATTCTGGGTAGGTGTATATGCCCCTCATTCCATCCATCCTGGGTAGGTGTAGATACCTCTCCATCCATCCATCCTGGGTAGGTGTATATGCACCTCCATCCATCCATCCAAACTGGGTAAGCATAGATGCCCCTCCATCCATCCATCCATCCTGAGCAGTCTATTCTGGTAGGTGTATATGCCCCTCCATCCATCAATCCATCCTGGGTAGGTGTAGATGCCCCTCCATCCATCCATGGTAGATGCGAATACCCCTCCATCCATCCTGGGTAGGTGTATATGCCCCTCCATCCATCCTGGGTAGGTGTATATGCCCCTCAATCCATCCAGTGTAGGAGTATTTGCCCCTCCATCCCTCCTGGGTAGGTGTATATGCCCATCCATCCATACTGGGTAGGTGTATATGCCCCTCCATCCATACTGGGTAGGTGTATCGGCCCCTCCATCCATCCATCCTGAGTAGCTGTACATGCCCCTCCAGCCATCCTGGGTAGGTGTATATGCCCCTTCATCCATTCTGGGTAGGTGTAGATGCCCCCTCCATTCATCCATCCTGGGTAGTCTATTCTGGTAGGTGTATATGCCCCTCCATCCAACCTGGTTAGGTGTAGATGCCCCCTCCATTCATCCATCCTGGTTAGGTGTAGATGCCCCTCCATACATCCATACATCCTGGGTAGTCTATTCTGCTAGGTGTATATGCCCCTCCATCCATCCTGGTTAGGTGTAGATGCCCCTCCATCCATCCATCCTGGTTAAGTGTAGATGCCCCTCCATCCATCCATCCATCCATCCATCCTGGGTAGGTGTATATGCCCCTTCATCCATCCATCCATCCTGGGTAGGTGTAAATGCCCCTCCATCCATCCATCCTGGGTAGGTGTAAATGCCCCTCCACTCTGGGTAGGTGTAGATGCCCCTCCATCCATCAATCCATCCTGGGTAGGTGTAGATGCCCCTCCATCCATCCATGGTAGATGCGAATACCCCTCCATCCATTCTTCCATCCATCCATCCTGGGTAGGTGTATATGCCCCTCCATCCATCCATCCATCCTGGGTAGGTGTATATGCCCCTCCGTCCATCCAGTGTAGGAGTATTTGCCCCTCCATCCATCCTGGGTAGGTGTATATGCCCCTCCATCCATCCATCCTGGGTAGGTGTATATGCCCCTCCATCCATCCATCCTGGGTAGGTGTATATGCCCTTCCATCCTGGGTAGGTGTATATTCCCCTCCATCCACCCATCCTGGGTAGGTGTATAGGCCCCTCCATCCATCCTGGGTAGGTGTATCGGCCCCTCCATCCATCCTGGGTAGCTGTATATGCCCCTCCAGCCATCCTGGGTAGGTGTATATGCCCCTCCAGCCATCCATCCATCCTGGGTAGGTGTATATGCCCCCTCCATCCATCCAGTGTAGGAGTATTTGCCCCTCCATCCATCCATCCTGGGTAGGTGTATATGCCCTTCCATCCTGGGTAGGTGTATATGCCCCTCCATCCATCCATCCTGGGTAGGTGTATATGCCCTTCCATCCTGGGTAGGTGTATATTCCCCTCCATCCATCCTGGGTAGGTGTATATGCCCCTCCATCCATCCTGGGTAGGTGTATCGGCCCCTCCATCCATCCTGGGTAGGTGTATCGGCCCCTCCATCCATCCATCCTGGGTAGCTGTATATGCCCCTCCAGCCATCCTGGGTAGGTGTAGATGCCCCTCCATCCATCCTGGGTAGTCTATTCTGGTAGGTGTATATGCCCTCCATCCAACCTGGTTAGGTGTAGATGCCCCCTCCATTCATCCATCCTGGTTAGGTGTAGATGCCCCTCCATCCATCCATCCTGGGTAGTCTATTCTGGTAGGTGTATATGCCCCTCCATCCAACCTGGTTAGGTGTAGATGCCCCTCCATCCATCCATCCTGGGTAGGTGTATATGCCCCTTCATCCATCCATCCTGGGTAGGTGTAAATGCCCCTCCATCCATCCATCCTGGGTAGGTGTAAATGCCCCTCCATCCATCCATGCTGGGTAGATTTATATGCCCCTGACTAGCCCAGGGGAATGGGTATGACTCGGTACCCGGGCCTTTAGGGATGTCGCGGTGGTCGGCTCCCGGGCCCGTACCCTGGGGTCGGTCCTTTAAAAGGGTTGGTGAGTTGTGAAGTTTATAAAAGAGTTTGTGACGCCACCTGTGGTTTCTGGTGAGGATCACCAGCGCTGCGCAGTCCACTGAGGCCGGTGATAAGGCAGCTCGATGGTATAGCTTCCCACAGGTGGAGCTAGGCCTCAGGGCAGCGTATGGACGGGGAAAGCAGGACGGAGAGACCCAGCCGGGTCAGAGCAAGAACAGGGACAGACACGATTGTCACTTCAGTACCTTTTACTGATGGAAATTCAGGCACGTCCCAGAGCACTGTAGGGTGAAGGGTGCACGTCAGGATCCTCCCCAATGAGCAGGTTTTGGGCCTCCTGTTTCTTGCCTCTGCGTAGTAAGTTTCTGACCTTCCTGGAGCAAGGCCTAACTTTGTCTCTGTCCTGCGCTGGCTGACCTTGTGGTAGGGCCTTTTCTTGGATTACACGCTCCCGACTTAAGGGGCCTATGTGTCTCCTGGCTCTATTATGTATCAGCACTTTTGCGATACTGGGACTTGTAGTTCTCCAGGGATTCTGGTTATATCTTACTGGGTCGTGGAGATCCCGGTAAGCTTCGGACCCGATGTCCGGTAACTGCTTCTTCGGGGTGAGCTAGTTAAGCTCCTCTGCCCCCTATGTATTAACTCTCCACTCGCCTTCGGCCTACTCGGGCCCTCACTAGGCTATACACACTAACGGCAGCTTGCCGCGCTTCACCGATCTTATGGCGCCGGCACACCTAAAGCTCACCTCTCTGAGCTACAACTGAGTCTAGAACGTGCTCCACTGCAGACTGACCTCTCTCAGGCTTTTGCACTGCAGGAGCTCTCTCAACAGGTTTGCTTTCTGTCGACACCAGTCTAGACTAACTGCTGCCTGGCTCCACCTTCCCTTATATATCTATCCCTAACGGGCTCCCTCTGATGGTCTGAGGTGGAAGGTGGAGATGTGTGAATGGTTATGGGGGCCTCTTGTGGAGGAATCCATCAATACACCCTGCTAAGATCTGTGATACCAAGCGCAGCTAGGCGTCACACACCCCCATCCATCCTGGGTAGATGTATATGCCCCTCCATCCATCCATTCTGGGTAAATGCATATGCCCCTTCATCCATCCATCCATCCATCCTGGTTAGGTGTAAATGCCCCTCCATCCATCCCGGTTAGTATATGCCCCCCTCCATCCATCCATCCTGGTGGATATATCCTCCCCTTCATCCTGGTGGGTATATGCCCCCCCCCCCTCCATCCATCCTGGTGGGTATATGCCCCCCCCCTCCATCCATCCTGGTGGGTATATGCCCCCCCCCCCTCCATCCATCCTGGTGGGTATATGCCCCCCCCCTCCATCCATCCTGGTGGGTATATGCCCCCCCCCCTCCATCCATCCTGGTGGGTATATGCCCCCCCCCTCCATCCATCCTGGTGGGTATATGCCCCCCCCCTCCATCCATCCTGGTGGGTATATGCCCCCCCCTCCATCCATCCTGGTGGGTATATGCCCCCATATATTCAATGCGAAGGGAAAAAAACCAAAACAAACGCTTCTACTCACCTTCCACGTTCCCACGCAGCGCTGTGTCTGTGTTGCCTGAAGATGTCGGCGGTGATAACAGCTGAGATGCTGAGATCACCGCACGGCGCCGCTGCAGATACTCACTCGGGACGTCCACTCCTAGGCATTTCCTCCCCGGCAGTTCCTGTCATGGCATGCTCTGACTGAGCAGTGCGTGCGACGACAGGGGGAATGTACAGCTTACACTGCAGGCTCCACAAAGATGGCTGCAATCTCCTCCCACGGCTGCGACCTGAACAGCCAAGGGGGCGTGCCCAGGTCACAGCTAGAGGCAGGAGGAGCGGCCTCTAATTGTTAGAACCTTGCTCTTAGGTTTTTTCCTTTGCTGGTCACATGACCTCGTTGGCCTATTTAATCCTGCTCCGCCCTTCTGGCTTTGCTGGACTTCATTGTATAACTACTTTCTAGCTAGCCTGTGCTCTGTATCTAACTCTGTTAGTTTGCTTGGTCTACGGACCTCCGTGTTCTATATATTTTGTTTGTTTGTCTGTCTGCTACTATTTCTGTTAGGAGGTGTCCCATTTTCCTCCCAGTCCTTAGTACTTGTAGGGATTCCTTCCCCACATCTATAGGTCTCCGTACAGACTAGCTTAGGACTTTAGCAGGTCTGATCGCAGGATCAGGTTCCCTGTTACATCGTAGGGATTCAGCTGAGTTCTATCGTAGGGACAGATTTCCTCTCTTTCCTTAGCTCTGGTAGCAGAACATAACACTAATGTTAGAGAAAGGGTCGGTGACAGACTACTGTCTCTTATGGCCAGGGCTGCCGTAAATGAGGTGTGTAAGAGCGCTTCTTACACACCCCCCAAATAAAAATGGCAGCCCCTAGTGGCCAATGTAAAAATAAATAAAAAACTAATAAAGTGGTACATTTAATTTTGTATTAAAAATAATTGATTACATAATTATTAATACAAAACATAAAATCGTGGCCCCTTCCCTGTAAGAATAGCACATGGCTCTTTTCACGTCTGGTTATTTCTCTAGCAGGTAGAATATGCTCCGTTATAGACCGTGGACAGGTTTACAGCTCTATTTATTGTGGACGATTGATCTGCAAATCAGAACTGAGACCGGTCCGATTTTCATCCGATTTGTAGATAAAGATCATCTATTGAAGTCAACGAGTCTGTCAGAAAAAATGGCCAGAACCAACCATGTTGCCTGTACTGCTTGTTTTCCAGTGTCTATAGGCCGGGCAAGCGAGGCGAGGAAACCTTTAGCTTTTTACTTTACATATAAAAAAATATGCCCCACTGAGGAGAAAAACTGACACTGACCAAAATCAGATGAAAATTAGAAAAAAAACACTGATTAAAACCTGACATGTGAACGGGGCCTTAGGCCTTAAATCAGATGTCAGCAGGGTCGGACTGGGGTGTCTGGGGCCCACAGGGGACACTGACTCTAGGGCCCACCTCCAGCAATATGCAGATCTCTCTTCTCTGCTCTCCCTGTTATAGTGGAGCAGTGACCGGCGGCTCCTCACATCTACTCTGCACAGACTACAACAGGGATGGACAATTTCTGTAGTTTACATGAAAGAGCTTCTTTGGTTAAAACAAGCCATCACAGATTCATGGGCTACACAGGATAGGTGATCACTTATTGATTGGAAGAATGGGGAAGTTTTATCCCTGACAGGACACTTATCCCCATTTTAAAATGCAGCGACAGGTGGGACGTCTGACCACAGCCTCATTCTTTCTCTTGGGGGCTTCCAAAAAAGAGCAGCGCTCACAGCCCCTGAGGGAATGAATGGATCAGTGGTCGAGTCGCACATGAGCTCCAGTGTAATGGGGAGAAAAGCTCCACAGTCTGACGATCGCTGCAGGTCCCAGTAGTCAGACCCCCACCAATCAATAAGTTATCACTTATCCTGTGGAGAGGGGATTACTTGTTCTCCCCGGAGAACCCCTGTGAGTGCATCTCTGACGCTCTGCTCCAAGTATTTCATCTCTAAGGCCACAGCCCCACTATCAGTATTCAGTCAGGATTTTTTCTCAGGAGTGGGAGCCAAAACCAGGTGAGGAACAATCAGAGAAAAGGTAGAATAGAAACAAGTCACCAATTCTGGATTTATCACCCACTCCTGCTTTTGGCTCTCACTACTGAGAAAAAATACTGACCAAATACGGATAGTGAAGCCGTGGCCTCATGGAAAAAAATCTTTTCCTAGGTAATCTCAGCGAGAACAAATGACCGCCATACACAACATAATCCACTATAACAACACCAATAATATCACATACAAAAGGGACAAATATCACCACACCATGACCAGACCACATATTACCACCACATAGTGACCAAATAATACAATACTGATCAGGAATACAAACCACAATACTAACACTGTCACTATACATATGAGCTCTGTATATAGTGTCAGTGTACAGGTAATACAGTGATCCCCAGTGACATTATAAACAGGATCTCTGTATATATAGTGTCAGTGTACATGTAATACAGTGATCACCGGTGACATTATACACAGGAGCTCTGTATGTAGTGTACAGGTAATACAGTTATCACGAGTGACATTATACACAGGAGCTCTGTATATAGTGTATAGGTAATACACTGGTCACCAGTGACATACACAGGAGCTCTGTATATACTATATAGTGTAAGTGTACAGTAATACACTGACTCACCAGTGATGTCTCTAGGTGAAGTTCTTCATCTTTGCTTTTCCTCATCTGGCACAGTCCACCATCACTTCTTCCAGCCAGGAATCATCTCTGCAGAAAATAACACACAGTTATCAATAACTGATCTCTTTTAGAGCACATTCCCACTTTTCCCCAGGCTTCTACACTACACCAGTTGAAGAAATAAAGCGACATAGTGGCGCCCTGCACAGTAACAGGACCCCCCTTTTGTCCCCTCTTACGGAATACAGTTTCCTAAAAATAAAATTATATTACAGAAGTAATAATGTCCCTAATTGGACTCTAAAGTAATAATGTTCCCCACTCGCCATCATAAACTAATAAAGTTCCTCAATCTGGCCCCTAAACAGTAATAAAGTCCCTTGTCCAGCGTGGCCCCCCATCTATCCATCCTGACCTCCCCCCATATATCCATTCTGGTCTCCATGTGTCCAGCCTGCCCCTCTCATATATCCATCCGGGCCTCCATGTGTCCAGCCTGCCCCCCTTCATATATCCATCCTGTCCCACTCATATATGCATCCCACCCCATATATCTATCCAGGACCCCATGTGTCCAGCTTGCCGCCCTTCACCTCCATGTGTCCATCCAGGTCCCCATGTGTCCAGCTTGCTGCCCTTCACCTATATGTGTCCATCCAGGTCCCAATGTGTCCAGTTTGCCCCCCTTCACCACCATGTGTCCCCTTATGCGTCCATCCAGCCCCCCCCCCTTCAGCCCCGTGCCTCCATCCATATGTCTCCCCATGCGTCCAACCAGCTCCCCCCTTTCAGCCCCATGCCTCCATCCATATGTCTCCCCATGGGTCCAGCCAGCCCCCCCTTCAGCCCCATGTCCCCATCCATGTCTCCATGGGTCCAGCCAGCCCCCCCTTCAGCCCCGTGCCTCCATCCATATGTCCCCATGGGTCCAGCCAGCCCCCCCTTCAGCCCCATGTCCCCATCCATGTCCCCATGGGTCCAGCCAGCCAGATGTCCCCATCCATGTCCCCATGGGTCCAGCCAGCCAGCCCCATGTCCCCATCCATGTCCCCATGGGTCCAGCCAGCCAGCCCCATGTCCCCATCCATGTCCCCATGGGTCCAGCCAGCCAGCCCCATGTCCCCATGAGTCCATCCAGACCCCCCCTTCAGCCCCATGTCCCCATGGGTCTAGCCAGCCCCCCCTTCAGCCCCATGTCCCCATCCATGTTCCCATGGGCCCAGCCAGCCCCCTCCCCTTCAGCCCCATGTCCCCATGGGTCCAGCCAGCCCCCCCTTCAGCCCCATGTCCCCATCCATGTCCTCATGGGTCCATCCAGCCCCCCCTTCAGACCCATGTCCCCATCCATGTCCCCATGGGTCCAGCCAGCCCCCCCTTCAGCCTCATGTCCCCATCCATGTCCTCATGGGTCCATCCAGCCCCCACTTCAGACCCAAGTCCCCATCCATCCAACCAGCCCCCCCTTCATCCCCATGTCCCCATCCATGTCCCCATGTGACCAGCCTGCGACCCCTCCATATATGGATGATGACCAATGCTGGGAACACTCACCCAGAAAAACGTGGATATTGCACTTGACTTGAAGTTGAAGCAGGGAGAGCTGTAGCCAGACCTGCAGCCTTGTTTCCAGGGTTATGGTGAGAGAGCAGAGTGCTGGTCACCGCATACTCAGCCCAGGAGCCGGCTTAAAAGGCAAGAGAGCAGGAGAGAAGAGGGCGGTGCGCGGTGCTGGTGCGGTGTTCCATACCCGGACGGGAGCCGGTGTTACAAGGCCAATTCCAAGGGAGCAGGAGCCGGGACTGGAGAGCAGAGCGCGGCGTCGGCGTATCAAAATCCGGCAGGGGAGCAGCGAGAGGAGAGCGCGACGTCAGCGTGTCACCTGACAACACACCACTGCCAGCCACCAGCGGCAAAGCAGAGCGCGGTGCGTGTCACCGCCCATCAAGAACACGTCCTCAGTCATGTGACTATGCGCGTCACCCGCTGTCACCACTGAATAGTATGAGCGCCGCACGCGACGCTACATTTCCTTCGGCTGCGCTTTTAAAGGGCCCGCACTTTTTAAGAGCCCCCGCTACCAATTCTCTCACTCTCTCATCGGGGCCCACCGGGAATTTTTCCAGCTATCACACCAGGCCAGTCCTACACGGCGCGCTGGCATCGGGGCCCCCTCCTCAAATACTTACCTCTCCCGTTCCCAGCAACTCCTGTGTCTTCAGCGTCTTCGGAGTCTGTCGTCACTACCGTGCGCCCTCTGTCTTATCTAGCAATCCATAAGTATAATGCAAACTATGGGGCCATTCCACAGCATGGAGCAATCTATGGGGCCATTCTACAGCATGGAGCAATCTATGGGGCCATTCTACAGCATGGAGCAATCTATGGGGCCATTCTACAGCATGGAGCAATCTATGGGGCCATTCTACAGCATGGAGCAATCTATGGGGCCATTCTACAGCATGGAGCAATCTATGGGGCCATTCTACAGCATGGAGCAATCTATGGGGCCATTCTACAGCATGGAGCAATCTATGGGGCCATTCTACAGCATGGAGCAATCTATGGGGCCATTCTACAGCATGGAGCAATCTATGGGGCCATTCTACAGCATGGAGCAATCTATGGGGCCATTCTACAGCATGGAGCAATCTATGGGGCCATTCTACAGCATGGAGCAATCTATGGGGCCATTCTACAGCATGGAGCAATCTATGGGGCCATTCTACAGCATGGAGCAATCTATGGGGCCATTCTACAGCATGGAGCAATCTATGGGGCCATTCTACAGCATGGCGCAATCTATGGGGCCATTCTACAGCATGGCGCAATCTATGGGGCCATTCTACAGCATGGAGCAATCTATGGGGCCATTCTACAGCATGGAGCAATCTATGGGGCCATTCTACAGCATGGAGCAATCTATGGGGCCATTACACTTATGGAGCAATCTATGGGGCCATTACACTTATGGAGCAATCTATGGGGCCATTACACTTATGGAGCAATCTATGGGGCCATTACACTTATGGAGCAATCTATGGGGCCATTACACTTATGGAGCAATCTATGGGGCCATTACACTTATGGAGCAATCTATGGGGCCATTACACTTATGGAGCAATCTATGGGACCATTACACTTATGGAGCAATCTATGGGACCATTACACGTATGGAGCAATCTATGGGACCATTACACGTATGGAGCAATCTATGGGGCCATTACACGTATGGAGCAATCTATGGGGCCATTACAGTATGGAGCAATCTATGGGGCCATTACAGCATGGAGCAATCTATGGGGCCATTACAGCATGGAGCAATCTATGGGGCCATTACAGCATGGAGCAATCTATGGGGCCATTACAGCATGGAGCAATCTATGGGGCCATTACAGCATGGAGCAATCTATGGGGCCATTACAGCATGGAGCAATCTATGGGGCCATTACAGCAGGGAACAATCTATGGGTCCATTCTACTTATGGAGCAATCTATGGGGCCATTATACAGCATGGAGCAATCTATAGGGCCATAATACAGCATGGAGCAATCTATGGGGCCATTATACAGCATCGAGCAATCTATGGGTCCATTATACAGCATGGAGCAATCTATGGGGCCATTATCCTTATGGAGCAATCTATAGGGCCATTACAGCATGGAGCAATCTATGGGGCCATTATACTTATGGAGCAATCTATGGAGCCATTACAACATGGAGCAATCTATGGGGCCATTACAGCATGGAGCAATCTATGGGGCCATTATACTTATGGAGCAATCTATAGGGCCATTATACAGTATGGAGCAATCTATGGAGCCATTATGCAGTATGGAGCAATCTATGGGGCCATTATGGAGCATGGAGCAATCTATAGGGCCATTACAGCATGGAGCAATCTATGGGGCCATTATACAGCATGGAGCAATCTATAGGGCCATTACAGCATAGAGCAATCTATGTGGCCATTATACAGCATGGAGCAATCTATGGGGCCATTATACTTATGGAGCAATCTATGGGGCCATTATACTTATGGAGCAATCTATGGGGCCATTACACTTATGGAGCAATCTATGGGGCCATTATACTTATGGAGCAATCTATAGGGTCATTATACTTATGGAGCAATCTATGGGGCCATTATACAGTATGGAGCAATCTATGGAGCCATTATGCAGCATGGACCAATCTATGGGGCCATTATGCAGCATGGAGCAATTCATAGGGCCATTACAGCATGGAGCAATCTATGGGGCCATTATACTTATGGAGCAATCTATGGGGCCATTATACAGCAGGGGTCAAACTATGGAGCCATTATACAGCATGGGGCAATCTATGGGTCCATTATACAGCATGGAACAATCTATGGGGCCATTATACTTATGGAGCAATCTATAGGGCCATTACATCATGGAGCAATCTATGGGGCCATTATACTTATGGAGCAATCTATAGGGCCATTACAGCATGGAGCAATCTATGAGGCCATTACAGCATGGAGCAATCTATGCGGCCATTATACTAATGGAGCAATCTATAGGGCCATTATACTTATGGAGCAATCTATGGGGCCATTATACTTATGGAGAAATCTATGGGGCCATCATACAGTATGGAGCAATCTATGGAGCCATTATGCAGTATGGAGCAATCTATGGGGCCATTATGCAGCATGGAGCAATCTATGGGGCCATTATGCAGCATGGAGCAATCTATGGGGCCATTATACAGCATGGAGCAATCTATGGGGCCATTATACAGCATGGGGCAATCTATGGGGCCATTACACTTATGGAGCAATCTATAGGGCCATTACAGCATGGAGAAATCTATGGGGCCATTATACAGTATGGAGCCATTATGCAGTATGGAGCAATCTATTTGGCCATTATGCAGCATGGAGCAATCTATAGGGCCATTACAGCATGGAGCAATCTATGGGGCCATTATACAGCATGGAGCAATCTATGGGGCCATTATACAGCATGGAGCATTCTATAGGGCCATTACACTTATGGAGCAATCTATAGGGCCATTACATCATGGAGCAATCTATGGGGCCATTATACTTATGGAGCAATCTATAGGGCCATTACAGCATGGAGCAATCTATGAGGCCATTACAGCATGGAGCAATCTATGAGGCCATTATACTAATGGAGCAATCTATAGGGCCATTATACTTATGGAGCAATCTATGTGACCATTATACTTATGGAGAAATCTATGGGGCCATCATACAGTATGGAGCAATCTATGGAGCCATTATGCAGTATGGAGCAATCTATGGGGCCATTATGCAGCATGGAGCAATCTATAGGGCCATTACAGCATGGAGCAATCTATGGGGCCATTATACAGCATGGAGCAATCTATGGGGCCATTATACAGCATGGAGCAATCTATGGGGCCATTATACAGCATGGGGCAATCTATGGGGCCATTATACAGCATGGGGCAATCTATAGGGCCATTACAGCATGGAGAAATCTATGGGGCCATTATACAGTATGGAGCAATCTATGGAGCCATTATACAGCATGGAGCAATCTATGGGGCCATTATACAGCATGGAGCAATCTATGGGGCCATTATACAGCATGGAGCAATCTATGGGGCCATTACACTTATGGAGCAATCTATAGGGCCATTACAGCATGGAGAAATCTATGGGGCCATTATACAGTATGGAGCAATCTATGGAGCCATTATGCAGTATGGAACAATCTATTTGGCCATTATGCAGCATGGAGCAATCTATGGGGCCATTACAGCATAGAGCAATTTATGGGGCCATTACAGCATAGAGCAATTTATGGGGCCATTACAGCATAGAGCAATTTATGGGGCCATTACAGCGTGGAGCAATCTATGGGGCCATTACCGCGTGGAGCAATCTATGGGGCCATTATACTTATGGAGCAATCTATAGGGCCATTATACTTAAGGAGCAATCTATGGGGCCATTATACAGTAGGGAGCAATCTATGGGGCCATTATACAGCATGGAGCAATCTATAGGGCCATTATACTTAAGGAGCAATCTATGGGGCCATTATCCTTATGGAGCAATCTATAGGGCCATTACAGCATGGAGCAATCTATGGGGCCATTATACTTATGGAGCAATCTATGGGGCCATTATACAGTAGGGAGCAATCTATGGGGCCATTATACTTATGGAGCAATCTATGGGGCCATTACAGCATGGAGCAATCTACGGGGCCATTATACAGTAGCGAGCAATCTATGGGGCCATTATACTTATGGAGCAATCTATAGGGCCATTACAGAATGCAGCAATCTATTGGGCCATTATACTTATGGAGCAATCTATGGGGCCATTATACAGCAATCTATGGGGCCATTATACAGCATGGAACAATCTATGGGGCCATTATACAGCAGGGAGCAATCTAGGGGGCCATTATACAGCATGGGGCAATCTATGGGGCCATTATTCAGTATGGAGCAATCTATGGGACCATTATACTTTTGGAGCAATCTATAGGGCCATTACATCATGGAGCAATCTATGGGGCCATTATACTTATGGAGCAATCGATAGGGCCATTACAGCATGGCGCAATCTATGGGGCCATTATACTTATGGAGCAATCTATGGGGCCATTATACTTATGGAGCAATCTATAGGGCCATTATACTTATGGAGCAATCTATAGGGCCATTATACTTATGGAGCAATCTATAGGGCCATTATACTTATGGAGCAATCTATAGGGCCATTATACTTATGGAGCAATCTATAGGGCCATTATACTTATGGAGCAATCTATAGGGCCATTATACTTATGGAGCAATCTATGGGGCCATTATACTTATGGAGCAATCTATGGGGCCATTATACAGCATGGAGCAATCTATGGGGTCATTATACAGTAGGGAGCAATCTATGGGGCCATTATCCTTATGGAGCAATCTATAGGGCCATTACAGCATGGAGCAATCTATGGGGCCATTATACTTATGGAGCACTCTATGGGGCCATTATACTTATGGAGCAATCTATGGGGCCATTACAGCATGGAGCAATCTATGGGGCCATTATACAGCATGGAACAATCTATGGGGCCATTATACTTATGGAGCAATCTATAGGGCCATTACAGCATGCAGCAATCTATGGGGCCATTATACTTATGGAGCAATCTATGGGGCCATTACAGCATGGCGCAATCTATGGGGCCATTATACAGCATGGAGCAATCTATGGGGTCATTATACAGTAGGGAGCAATCTATGGGGCCATTATACAGCATGGAGCAATCTATAGGGCCATTACATCATGGAGCAATCTATGGGGCCATTATACTTATGGAGCAATCTATGGGGCCATTATACTTATGGAGCAATCTATGGGGCCATTATACTTATGGAGCAATCTATGGGGCCATTATACTTATGGAGCAATCTATGGGGCCATTATACTTATGGAGCAATCTATGGGGCCATTATACTTATGGAGCAATCTATGGGGCCATTATACTTATGGAGCAATCTATGGGGCCATTATACTTATGGAGCAATCTATGGGGCCATTATACTTATGGAGCAATCTATGGGGCCATTATACTTATGGAGCAATCTATGGGGCCATTATACTTATGGAGCAATCTATGGGGCCATTATACAGTATGAACCAATCTATGGAGCCATTATGCAGTATGGAGCAATCTATGGGTCCATTCTACTTATGGAGCAATCTATGGGGCCATTATACAGCATGGAGCAATCTATGGGGCCATTATACAGCATGGAGCAATCTATGGGGCCATTATACAGCATGGAGCAATCTATGGGGCCATTATACAGCATGGAGCAATCTATGGGGCCATTACAGCATGGAGCAATCTATGGGGCCATTATACAGCATGGAGCAATCTATGGGGCCATTATACAGCATAGAGCAATCTATGGGGCCATTACAGCATGGAGCAATCTGTGGGGCCATTACAGCATGGAGCAATCTATGGAGCCATTATACAGCATGGAGCAATCTATGGGGTCATTATACAGCATGGATCAATCTATGGGGTCATTATACAGCATGGATCAATCTATGGAGCCATTATGCTGTATGGAGCAATCTATGGGGCCATTAAGCAGCATGGAGCAATCTATAGGGCCATTACGCAGCATGGAGCAATCTATAGGGCCATTACAGCATGGAGCAATCTATGGGGCCATTACAGCATGGAGCAATCTATGCGGCCATTACAGCATGGAGCAATCTATGGGGCCATTACAGCATGGAGCAATCTATGGGGCCATTACAGCATGGAGCAATCTATGGGGCCATTACAGCAGGGAGCAATCTATGGGGCCATTATACAGCATGGAGCAATCTATGGGGCCATTATACAGCATAGAGCAATCTATGGGGCCATTATACAGCATAGAGCAATCTATGGGGCCATTATACAGCATAGAGCAATCTATGGGGCCATTATACAGCATAGAGCAATCTATGGGGCCATTTTGCAGTATGAAGCAAACTATGGGGCCATTACAGCATGGAGCAATCTATAGGGCCATTACAGCATGCAGCAATCTATGGGGCCATTATACAGTATGGAGCAGTCTATGGGGCCATTATACAGTAGGGAGCAATCTATGGGGCCATTATACAGCATGGGGCAATCTATGGGGCCATTATACAGCATGGAGCAATCTATGGGGCCATTACAGGATGGAGCAATCTATGGGGCCATTATACTTATGGAGCAATGTATAGGGCCATTACAGCATGGAGCAATATATGAGGCCATTATACACTATGGAGCAGTCTATGGGGCCGTTATACAGTAGGGAGCAATCTATGGGACCATTATACAGCATGGGGCAATCAATGGGGCCATTATACAGCATGGAGCAATCTATGGGACCTTTATACTTATGGAGCAATCTATAGGGCCATTACAGCATGGAGCAATCTATGGGGCCATTATACAGCATCGAGCAATCTATGGGTCCATTATACAGCATGGAGCAATCTATGGGGCCATTATCCTTATGGAGCAATCTATAGGGCCATTACAGCATGGAGCAATCTATGGGGCCATTATACTTATGGAGCAATCTATGGAGCCATTACAACATGGAGCAATCTATGGGGCCATTACAGCATGGAGCAATCTATGGGGCCATTATACTTATGGAGCAATCTATAGGGCCATTATACAGTATGGAGCAATCTATGGAGCCATTATGCAGTATGGAGCAATCTATGGGGCCATTATGGAGCATGGAGCAATCTATAGGGCCATTACAGCATGGAGCAATCTATGGGGCCATTATACAGCATGGAGCAATCTATAGGGCCATTACAGCATAGAGCAATCTATGTGGCCATTATACAGCATGGAGCAATCTATGGGGCCATTATACTTATGGAGCAATCTATGGGGCCATTACAGCATGGATCAATCTATGGGGCCATTATACTTATGGAGCAATCTATAGGGTCATTATACTTATGGAGCAATCTATGGGGCCATTATACATTATGGAGCAATCTATGGAGCCATTATGCAGCATGGAGCAATCTATGGGGCCATTATGCAGCATGGAGCAATTCATAGGGCCATTACAGCATGGAGCAATCTATGGGGCCATTATACTTATGGAGCAATCTATGGGGCCATTATACAGCATGGAACAATCTATGGGGCCATTATACAGCAGGGGTCAAACTATGGAGCCATTATACAGCATGGGGCAATCTATGGGTCCATTATACAGCATGGAACAATCTATGGGGCCATTATACTTATGGAGCAATCTATAGGGCCATTACATCATGGAGCAATCTATGGGGCCATTATACTTATGGAGCAATCTATAGGGCCATTACAGCATGGAGCGATCTATGAGGCCATTACAGCATGGAGCAATCTATGCGGCCATTATACTAATGGAGCAATCTATAGGGCCATTATACTTATGGAGCAATCTATGGGGCCATTATACTTATGGAGAAATCTATGGGGCCATCATACAGTATGGAGCAATCTATGGGGCCATTATGCAGCATGGAGCAATCTATGGGGCCATTATGCAGCATGGAGCAATCTATGGGGCCATTATGCAGCATGGAGCAATCCATGGGACCATTACAGCATGGAGCAATCTATGGGGCCATTATACAGCATGGAGCAATCTATGGGGCCATTATACAGCATGGAGCAATCTATGGGGCCATTATACAGCATGGAGCAATCTATGGGGCCATTATACAGCATGGAGCAATCTATGGGGCCATTATACAGCATGGAGCAATCTATGGGGCCATTACACTTATGGAGCAATCTATAGGGCCATTACAGCATGGAGAAATCTATGGGGCCATTATACAGTATGGAGCCATTATGCAGTATGGAGCAATCTATTTGGCCATTATGCAGCATGGAGCAATCTATAGGGCCATTACACTTATGGAGCAATCTATAGGGCCATTACATCATGGAGCAATCTATGGGGCCATTATACTTATGGAGCAATCTATAGGGCCATTACAGCATGGAGCAATATATGAGGCCATTACAGCATGGAGCAATCTATGCGGCCATTATACTAATGGAGCAATCTATGTGACCATTATACTTATGGAGAAATCTATGGGGCCATCATACAGTATGGAGCAATCTATGGAGCCATTATGCAGTATGGAGCAATCTATGGGGCCATTATGCAGCATGGAGCAATCTATAGGGCCATTACAGCATGGAGCAATCTATGGGGCCATTATACAGCATAGAGCAATCTATGGGGCCATTATACAGCATGGAGCAATCTATGGGGCCATTATACAGCATGGGGCAATCTATGGGGCCATTATACAGCATGGGGCAATCTATAGGGCCATTACAGCATGGAGAAATCTATGGGGCCATTATACAGTATGGAGCAATCTATGGAGCCATTATACAGCATGGAGCAATCTATGGGGCCATTATACAGCATGGAGCAATCTATGGGGCCATTATACTTATGGAGCAATCTATGGGGCCATTATCCTTATGGAGCAATCTATAGGGCCATTACAGCATGGAGCAATCTATGGGGCCATTATACTTATGGAGCAATCTATGGGGCCATTATACAGTAGGGAGCAATCTATGGGGCCATTATACTTATGGAGCAATCTATGGGGCCATTACAGCATGGAGCAATCTACGGGGCCATTATACAGTAGCGAGCAATCTATGGGGCCATTATACTTATGGAGCAATCTATAGGGCCATTACAGAATGCAGCAATCTATTGGGCCATTATACTTATGGAGCAATCTATGGGGCCATTATACAGCATGGAACAATCTATGGGGCCATTATACAGCAGGGAGCAATCTAGGGGGCCATTATACAGCATGGGGCAATCTATGGGGCCATTATTCAGTATGGAGCAATCTATGGGACCATTATACTTTTGGAGCAATCTATAGGGCCATTACATCATGGAGCAATCTATGGGGCCATTATACAGCATGGAACAATCTATGGGGCCATTATACAGCAGGGAGCAATCTAGGGGGCCATTATACAGCATGGGGCAATCTATGGGGCCATTATTCAGTATGGAGCAATCTATGGGACCATTATACTTTTGGAGCAATCTATAGGGCCATTACATCATGGAGCAATCTATGGGGCCATTATACTTATGGAGCAATCTATAGGGCCATTATACTTATGGAGCAATCTATAGGGCCATTATACTTATGGAGCAATCTATAGGGCCATTATACTTATGGAGCAATCTATGGGGCCATTATACAGCATGGATCAATCTATGGGGCCATTATACAGCATGGATCAATCTATGGGGCCATTATACAGCATGGATCAATCTATGGGGCCATTATACAGCATGGGGCAATCTATGGGGCCATTATACAGCATGGGGCAATCTATGGGGCCATCATACAGCATGGGGCAATCTATGGGGCCATTATATAGCATGGAGCAATCTATAGGGCCATTACAGCATGGAGCAATCTATGGGGCCATTATACTTATGGAGCAATCTATGGGACCATTACAGCGTGGAGCAATCTATGGGGCCATTATACAGCATGGAGCAATCTATGGGGCCATTATACAGCATGGGGCAATCTATGGGGCCATTATACAGCATGGGGCAATCTATGGGGCCATTACACTTATGGAGCAATCTAAAGGACCATTACAGCATGAAGCAATCTATGGGGCCATTATACAGCATGGAGCAATCTATGGGGCCATTATACTTATGGAGCAATCTATAGGGCCATTATACTTATGGAGCAATCTATGGGGCCATTATACAGTATGGAGCAATCTATGGGGCCATTATACAGTATGGAGCAATCTATGGGGCCATTATACAGTATGGAGCAATCTATGGGGCCATTATACAGTATGGAGCAATCTATGGGGCCATTACAGCATGGAGCAATGTATAGGGCCATTACAGCATGGAGCAATCTATGGGGCCATTATACTTATGGAGCAATCTATGGGACCATTACAGCATGGAGCAATCTATGGGGCCATTATACAGCATGGAGCAATCTATGGGGCCATTATACAGCATGGAGCAATCTATGGGCCCATTATACTTATGGAGCAATCTATAGGGTCATTACAACATGGCGCAATCTATGGGGCCATTATACAGCATGGCGCAATCTATGGGGCCATTATACTTATGGAGCAATCTATAGGGCCATTATACTTATGGAGCAATCTATAGGGCCATTATACTTATGGAGCAATCTATAGGGCCATTATACTTATGGAGCAATCTATGGGGCCATTATACAGCATGGAACAATCTATGGGGCCATTATACTTATGGAGCAATCTATAGGGCCATTATACTTATGGAGCAATCTATGGGGCCATTATACTTATGGAGCAATCTATGGGGCCATTATACTTATGGAGCAATCTATGGGGCCATTACAGCATGGCGCAATCTATGGGGCCATTATACAGTATGGAGCAATCTATGGGGCCATTATACTTATGGAGCAATCTATGGGGCCATTATACAGCATGGAGCAATCTATGGGGCCATTACATCATGGAGCAATCTATGGGGCCATTATACAGTATGGAGCAATCTATAGGGCCATTACATCATGGAGCAATCTATGGGACCATTACAGCATGGAGCACTCTATGGGGCCATTATACAGCATGGAGCAATCTATGGGGCCATTATACAGCATGGCGCAATCTATGGGGCCATTATACAGGATGGAGCAATCTTTGGGCCATTATACAGCATGGAGCAATCTATGGGACCATTACAGCATGGAGCAATCTATGGGGCCAATACAGCATGGAGCAATCTATGGGGCCATTATACTTATGGAGCAATCTATGGGGCCATTACAGCATGGCGCAATCTATGGGGCCATTATACAGCATGGAGCAATCTATGGGGCCATTATACTTATGGAGCAATCTATAGGGCAATTATACTTATGGAGCAATCTATGGGGCCATTATACTTATGGAGCAATCTATGGGGCCATTACAGCATGGCGCAATTTATGGGGCCATTACCGCATGGAGCAATCTATGGGGCCATTATACTTATGGAGCAATCTATAGGGCCATTACAGCATGGCGCAATCTATGGGGCCATTATACAGCATGGAGCAATCTATGGGGCCATTATACAGCATGGGGTAATCTATGGGGCCATTATACAGCATGGAGCAATCTATGGGGCCATTATCCTTATGGAGCAATCTATTGGGCCATTACAGCATGGAGCAATCTATGGGGCCATTATACTTATGGAGCAATCTATAGGGCCATTACAGCATGCAGCAATCTAAGGGGCCATTATACAGCAGGGAGCAATCTATGGGGCCATTATACAGCAGGGAGCAATCTATGGGGCCATTATAAAGCATGGAGCAATCTATAGGGCCATTACAGCATGGAGTAATCTATGCAGCAATTATACTTATGGAGCAATCTATGGGGCCATTAGACTCATGGAGCAATCTATAGGGCCATTATACTTATGGAGCAATCTATAGGGCCATTATACTTATGAAGAAATCTATGGGGCCATTATACAGTATGGAGCATGGAGCAATCTATAGGGCCATTACAGCATGGAGTAATCTATGCAGCAATTATACTTATGGAGCAATCTATAGGGCCATTATACTTATGGAGCAATCTATGGGGCCATTATACTTATGGAGCAATCTATGGGGCCATTATACAGCATGGAGCAATCTATGGGGCCATTATAAAGCATGGGGCAATCTATGGGGCCATTATACAGCATGGGGCCATCTATGGGGCCATTACAGCATGGAGCAATCTATGGGGCCATTATACTTATGGAGCAATCTATGGGACCATTACAGCATGGAGCAATGTGTGGGGCCATTATACAGCATGGAGCAATCTATGGGGCCTTTATACAGCATGGAGCAATCTATGGGCCCATTATATTTATGGAGCAATCTATAGCGCCATTACAGCATGGAGCAATCTATGGGGCCATTCCAGCATGGCGCAATCTATGGGGCCATTACCGCATGGAGCAATCTATGGGGCTATTATACTTATGGAGCAATCTATGGGGCTATTACAGCATGGCGCAATCTATGGGGCCATTATACAGCATGGAGCAATCTATGGGGCCATTATACTTATGGAGCAATCTATAGGGCCATTACAGCATGGAGCAATCTATGGGGCCATTATACTTATGGAGCAATCTATGGGGCCATTACAGCATGACGCAATTTATGGGGCCATTACAGCATGGCGCAATCTATGGGGCCATTATACAGCATGGAGCAATCTATAGGGCCATTATACAGTAGGGAGCAATCTATAGGGCCATTATACAGCATGGGTTAATCTATGGGGCCATTATACAGCATGGAGCAATCTATGGGGCCATTATCCTTATGGAGCAATCTATAGGGCCATTACAGCATGGAGCAATCTATGGGGCCATTATACTTATGGAGCAATCTATAGGGCCATTACAGCATGGAGCAATCTATGGGGCCATTATACAGTAGGGAGCAATCTATGGGGCCATTATACTTATGGAGCAATCTATAGGGCCATTACAGCATGCAGCAATCTATAGGGCCATTATACAGCATGGAACAATCTATGGGGCCATTATACATTATGGAGCAATCTATGGGGCCATTATACATTATGGAGCAATCTATGGGGCCATTATACAGCATGGAGCAATCTTTAGGGCCATAACAGCATGGAGCAATCTATGGGGCCATTATACAGCATGTAGCAATCTATGGGGTCATTATACAGTAGGGAGCAATCTATGGGGCCATTATACAGTAGGGATCAATCTATGGGGCCATTATACAGCATGGATCAATCTATGGGGCCATTATACAGCATGGATCAATCTATGGGGCCATTATACAGCATGGATCAATCTATGGGGCCATTATCCTTATGGAGCAATCTATAGGGCCATTACAGCATGGAGCAATCTATGGGGCCATTATACTTATGGAGCAATCTATGGGGCCATTACAGCATGGAGCAATCTATGGGGCCATTATACTTATGGAGCAATCTATAGGGCCATTACAGCATGGAGCAATCTATGGGGCCATTTTACTTATGGAGCCATCTATGGGGCCATTATACAGCAATCTATGGGGCCATTATACAGCATAGAACAATCTATGGGGCCATTATACAGCATGGAGCAATCTATGGGGCCATTATACTTATGGAGCAATCTATGGGGCCATTACAGCATGGAGCAATCTATGGGGCCATTACAGCATGGAGCAATCTATGGGGCCATTACAGCATGGAGCAATCTATGGGGCCATTACAGCATGGAGCAATCTATGGGGCCATTACAGCATGGAGCAATCTATGGGGCCATTACAGCATGGGGCAATCTATGCGGCCATTATACTTATGGAGCAATCTATAGGGCCATTACAGCATGGAGCAATCTATGGGGCCATTATACAGCAGGGAGCAATCTATAGGGCCATTACAGCATGGAGCAATCTATGGGGCCATTATGCAGCATGGAGCAATCTATAGGGCCATTACAGCATGGAGCAATCTATGGGGCCATTATACTTATGGAGCAATCTATGGGGCCATTACAGCGTGGAGCAATCTATGGGGCCATTATACAGCATGGAGCAATCTATGGGGCCATTATACAGCATGGAGCAATCTATGGGGCCATTATACAGCATGGGGCAATCTATGGGGCCATTATACAGCATGGGGCAATCTATGGGGCCATTATACAGCATGGGGCAATCTATGGGGCCATTATACAGCATGGGGCAATCTATGGGGCCATTATACAGCATGGGGCAATCTATGGGGCCATTATACAGCATGGGGCAATCTATGGGGCCATTATACAGCATGGGGCAATCTATGGGGCCATTATACAGCATGGGGCAATCTATGGGGCCATTATACAGCATGGGGCAATCTATGGGGCCATTACACTTATGGAGCAATCTAAAGGGCCATTACAGCATGAAGCAATCTATGGGGCCATTATACAGCATGGAGCAATCTATGGGGCCATTATACTTATGGAGCAATCTATAGGGCCATCATACTTATGGAGCAATCTATAGGGCCATTACAGCATGGAGCAATCTATGGGGCCATTACAGCATGGAGCAATCTATGAGGCCATTACAGCATGGAGCAATCTATGCGGCCATTATACTTATGGAGCAATCTATAGGGCCATTATACTTATGGAGCAATCTATGTAGCCATTATGCAGTATGGAGCAATCTATGGGGCCATTATGCAGCATGGAGCAATCTATAGGGCCATTACAGCTTGGAGCAATCTATGGGGCCATTATACTTATGGAGCAATCTATGGGGCCATTATACTTATGGAGCAATCAATAGGGCCATTATACTTATGGAGCAATCTATGGGGCCATTATACAGTATGGAGCAATCTATGGAGCCATTATGCAGTATGGAGCAATCTATGGGGCCATTATGCAGCATGGAGCAATCTATGGGGCCATTAAACTTATGGAGCAATCTATGGGACCATTACAGCGTGGAGCAATCTATGGAGCCATTATACAGCATGCAGCAATCTATGGGGCCATTATACAGCATGGAGCAATCTGTGGAGCCATTATACTTATGGAGCAATCTATGGGGCCATTATACAGCATGGAGCTATCTATGGGGCCATTATACTTATGGAGCAATCTATGGGCCATTATACAGCATGGAGCAATCTGTGGAGCCATTATACTTATGGAGCAATCTATGGGGCCATTATACAGCATGGAGCTATCTATGGGGCCATTATACTTATGGAGCAATCTATGGGCCATTATACAGCATGGAGCAATCTGTGGAGCCATTATACTTATGGAGCAATCTATGGGGCCATTATACAGCATGGAGCTATCTATGGGGCCATTATACTTATGGAGCCATCTATGGGGCCATTATACAGCATGGAACATTCTATGGGGCCATTATACAGCAGGGAGCAATCTAGGGGGCCATTATACAGCAGGGAGCAATCTATGGGGCCATTATTCAGCATGGAGCAATCTATGGGGCCATTTCAGCATGGAGCAATCTATGGGGCCATTACAGCATGGAGCAATCTATGGGGCCATTACAGCATGGAGCAATCTATGCGGCCATTATACTTATGGAGCAATCTATAGGGCCATTATACTTATGGAGCAATCTATAGGGCCATTATACTTAAGGAGCAATCTATAGGGCCATTATACAGTATGAAGCAATCTATGGGGCCATTATGCAGCATGGAGCAATCTATAGGGCCATTACAGCATGGAGCAATCTATAGGGCCATTATACTTATGGAGCAATCTATGGGACCATTACAGCGTGGAGCAATCTATGGGGCCATTATACAGCATGGGGCAATCTATGGGGCCATTATACAGCATGGGGCAATCTATGGGGCCATTATACAGCATGGGGCAATCTATGGGGCCATTACACTTATGGAGCAATCTATGGGGCCATTATACAGTATGGAGCAATCTATGGGGCCATTATACAGTATGGAGCAATCTATGGGGCCATTATACAGTATGGAGCAATCTATGGGGCCATTATACAGTATGGAGCAATCTATGGGGCCATTATACAGTATGGAGCAATCTATGGGGCCATTATACAGTATGGAGCAATCTATGGGGCCATTACAGCATGGAGCAATGTATAGGGCCATTACAGCATGGAGCAATCTATGGGGCCATTATACTTATGGAGCAATCTATGGGACCATTACAGCATGGAGCAATCTATGGGGCCATTATACAGCATGGAGCAATCTATGGGGCCATTATACAGCATGGAGCAATCAATGGGCCCATTATACTTATGGAGCAATCTATGGGGCCATTATACAGCATGGAGCAATCTATGGGGCCATTATACTTATGGAGCAATCTATGGGGCCATTATACTTATGGAGCAATCTATGGGGCCATTACAGCATGGCGCAATCTATGGGGCCATTACAGCATGGCGCAATCTATGGGGCCATTATACTTATGGAGCAATCTATAGGGCCATTAGACTCATGGAGCAATCTATAGGGTCATTATACTTATGGAGAAATCTATGGGGCCATTATACAGTATGGAGCAATCTATGGGGCCATTATACTTATGGAGCAATCTATGGGGCCATTATACAGTATGGAGCAATCTATAGGGCCATTACATCATGGAGCAATCTATGGGACCATTACAGCATGGAGCACTCTATGGGGCCATTATACAGCATGGCGCAATCTATGGGGCCATTATACAGGATGGAGCAATCTATGGGGCCATTATACAGGATGGAGCAATCTATGGGACCATTACAGCATGGAGCAATCTATAGGGCCAATACAGCATGGAGCAATCTATAGGGCCAATACAGCATGGAGCAATCTATGGGGCCATTATACTTATGGAGCAATCTATGGGGCCATTACAGCATGGCGCAATCTATGGGGCCATTATACTTATGGAGCCATCTATGGGGCCATTATACAGCAATCTATGGGGCCATTATACAGCATGGAACATTCTATGGGGCCATTATACAGCAGGGAGCAATCTAGGGGGCCATTTCAGCATGGAGCAATCTATGAGGCCATTACAGCATGGAGCAATCTATGCGGCCATTATACTTATGGAGCAATCTATAGGGCCATTATACTTATGGAGCAATCTATAGGGCCATTATACAGTATGAAGCAATCTATGGGGCCATTATGCAGCATGGAGCAATCTATAGGGCCATTACAGCATGGAGCAATCTATAGGGCCATTACAGCATGGAGCAATCTATGGGGCCATTATACTTATGGAGCAATCTATGGGACCATTACAGCGTGGAGCAATCTATGGGGCCATTATACAGCATGGAGCAATCTATGGGGCCATTATACAGCATGGAGCAATCTATGGGGCCATTATACAGCATGAAGCAATCTATGGGGCCATTATACAGCATGGAGCAATCTATGAGGCAATTATACAGCATGGGGCAATCTATGGGGCCATTACACTTATGGAGCAATCTAAAGGACCATTACAGCATGAAGCAATCTATGGGGCCATTATACAGCATGGAGCAATCTATGGGGCCATTATACTTATGGAGCAATCTATAGGGCCATTATACTTATGGAGCAATCTATGGGGCCATTATACTTATGGAGCAATCTATGGGGCCATTACAGCATGGAGCAATGTATAGGGCCATTACAGCATGGAGCAATCTATGGGGCCATTATATAACATGGAGCAATCTATGGGGCCATTATACAGCATGGAGCAATCTATGGGCCCATTATACTTATGGAGCAATCTATGGGGCCATTATACTTATGGAGCAATCTATGGGGCCATTATACTTATGGAGCAATCTATGGGGCCATTACAGCATGGCGCAATCTATGGGGCCATTACAGCATGGCGCAATCTATGGGGCCATTATACTTATGGAGCAATCTATAGGGCCATTAGACTCATGGAGCAATCTATAGGGTCATTATACTTAAGGAGAAATCTATGGGGCCATTATACAGTATGGAGCAATCTATGGGGCCATTATACTTATGGAGCAATCTATGGGGCCATTATACAGCATGGAGCAATCTATAGGGCCATTACATCATGGAGCAATCTATGGGGCCATTATACAGTATGGAGCAATCTATAGGGCCATTACATCATGGAGCAATCTATGGGACCATTACAGCATGGAGCACTCTATGGGGCCATTATACAGCATGGAGCAATCTATGGGGCCATTATACAGCATTGCGCAATCTATGGGGCCATTATACAGGATGGAGCAATCTTTGGGCCATTATACAGCATGGAGCAATCTATGGGACCATTACAGCATGGAGCAATCTATAGGGCCAATACAGCATGGAGCAATCTATGGGGCCATTATACTTATGGAGCAATCTATGGGGCCATTACAGCATGGCGCAATCTATGGGGCCATTATACAGCATGGCGCAATCTATGGGGCCATTATACAGCATGGAGCAATCTATGGGGCCATTATACAGCATGGAGCAATCTATGGGGCCATTATACAGCATGGAGCAATCTATGGGACCATTACAGCATGGAGCAATCTATAAGGCCAATACAGCATGGAGCAATCTATGGGGCCATTATACTTATGGAGCAATCTATGGGGCCATTACAGCATGGCGCAATCTATGGGGCCATTATACAGCATGGCGCAATCTATGGGGCCATTATACAGCATGGAGCAATCTATAGGGCCATTATACAGCATGGGGTAATCTATGGGGCCATTATACTTATGGAGCAATCTATGGGGCCATTACAGCATGGCGCAATTTATGGGGCCATTACCGCATGGAGCAATCTATGGGGCCATTATACTTATGGAGCAATCTATAGGGCCATTATACTTATGGAGCAATCTATGGGGCCATTATACAGCATGGAGCAATCTATGGGGCCATTATACAGCATGGGGTAATCTATGGGGCCATTATACAGCATGGAGCAATCTATGGGGCCATTATACAGCATGGAGCAATCTATGGGGCCATTACAGCATGGAGCAATCTATGGGGCCATTATACTTATGGAGCAATCTATAGGGCCATTACAGCATGCAGCAATCTAAGGGGCCATTATACAGCAGGGAGCAATCTATGGGGCCATTATACAGCAGGGAGCAATCTATGGGGCCATTATACAGCATGGGGCAATCTTTGTGGCCATTATAAAGCATGGAGCAATCTATAGGGCCATTACAGCATGGAGTAATCTATACAGCCATTATACTTATGGAGCAATCTATGGGGCCATTATACTTATGGAGCAATCTATGGGGCCATTAGACTCATGGAGCAATCTATAGGGCCATTATACTTATGAAGAAATCTATGGGGCCATTATACAGTATGGAGCAATCTATGGGGCCATTATGCAGCATGGAGCAATCTATGGGGCCATTATACTTATGGAGCAATCTATGGGGCCATTATACTTATGGAGCAATCTATGGGGCCATTATACAGCATGGAGCAATCTATGGGGCCATTATACAGCATGGAGCAATCTATGGGGCCATTATACAGCATGGGGCCATCTATGGGGCCATTATACAGCATGGAGCAATCTATAGGGCCATTACAGCATGGAGCAATCTATGGGGCCATTATACAGCATGGAGCTATCTATAGGGCCATTACAGCATGGAGCAATGTATAGGGCCATTACAGCATGGAGCAATCTATGGGGCCATTATACTTATGGAGCAATCTATGGGACCATTACAGCATGGAGCAATGTGTGGGGCCATTATACAGCATGGAGCAATCTATGGGGCCATTATACAGCATGGAGCAATCTATGGGCCCATTATATTTATGGAGCAATCTATAGCGCCATTACAGCATGGAGCAATCTATGGGGCCATTATACTTATGGAGCAATCTATGGGGCTATTACAGCATGGCGAAATCTATGGGGCCATTACCGCATGGAGCAATCTATGGGGCTATTATACTTATGGAGCAATCTATGGGGCTATTACAGCATGGCGCAATCTATGGGGCCATTATACAGCATGGAGCAATCTATGGGGCCATTACAGCATGGAGCAATCTATGGGGCCATTACAGCATGGAGCAATCTATGGGGCCATTATACTTATGGAGCAATCTATAGGGCCATTACAGCATGGAGCAATCTATAGGGCCATTACAGCATGGAGCAATCTATGGGGCCATTATACTTATGGAGCAATCTATGGGGCCATTACAGCATGGAGCAATCTATGGGGCCATTACAGCATGGAGCAATCTATGGGGCCATTACAGCATGGAGCAATCTATGGGGCCATCACAGCATGGAGCAATCTATGGGGCCATCACAGCATGGAGCAATGTATAGGGCCATTACAGCATGGAGCAATCTATAGGGCCATTACAGCATGGAGCGATCTATGGGGCCATTATACAGTATGGGGTAATCTATGGGGCCATTACAGTATGGAACCATCTATGGGGCCATTACATTATGGAACCATCTATGGGGCCATTACAGTATGGAACCATCTATGGGGCCATTATAGGATGGAGCAATCTATAGGGCCATTACAGTATGGCGCAATCTATAGGGCCATTACGGCATGGAGCAATCTATGGGGCCATTACAGCATGGAGCAATGTATGGAGTCACTATACAGTATGGAGCAATATATGGGGCCATTATACAGTATGGAGCACTATATGGGGCCATTATACAGTATGCAGCAGCATGTGGGGGCATTATACAGTATGGAGTTATATATGGGGCCATTTTACAGTTTGCAGCAGCATCATGTGGGGCCATTATGCAGCATGGAGCAATCTATGAGGCAATTAATGTATGGAGCAATCTATGGGGCCATTACAGTATGGAGCAATCTATGAGGCTATTATACAATATGGAGCAATCTATTGGGCCATTATGCAGCATGGAGCAATCTAGGGGACCATTATACTTATGGAGCAATCTAGGGGGCCATTATACTTATGGAGCAATCTATGGGGCCATTACAGCATGGAGCAAGCTATAGGGCCATTACAGCATGGAGCAATCTATGGGGCCATTATACAGTATGGAGCAATCTATGGGGCCATTATGCAGCATGGAACAATCTATGGGGCAATCTATGGGGCCATTATACAGTATGGAGCAATCTATGGGGCCATTATACAGTATGGAGCCATTATACAGTATGGAGCAATCTATGGGGCCATTATGCAGTATGGAGCCATTATACAGTATGGAGCAATCTATGGGGCCATTATGCAGCATGGAGCAATATATGGGGCCATTTTACAGTATGGAAGAATATATTGGGCCATTATGCAGCATGGAGCAACATATGGGGCCATTATACAGTATGGGGCAATATATGGGGCCATTATGCAGCATGGAGCAATCTATGGGGCCATTATGCAGCATGGAGCAATCTATGGGGCCATTATGCAGCATGGAGCAATCTATGGGGTCATTATGCAGCATGGAGCAATCTATGGGGTCATTATGCAGCATGGAGCAATCTATGGGGTCATTATGCAGCATGGAGCAATCTATGGGGTCATTATGCAGCATGGAGCAATCTATGGAGCCATTATACAGTATGGAGCAATCTATGGGGCCATTATACAGTATGGAGCAATCTATGGGGCCATTATCCAGTGTGGAGCAATCTATGGGGCAATCTATGAGGCCATTATGTTGCATGGAACAATCTATGAGGCAATTAATGTATGGAGCAATCTATGGGGCCATTACAGTATGGAGCAATCTAAGGGCTATTATACAATATGGAGCAATCTATGGGGCCATTATGCAGCATGGAGCAATCTATGGGGCCATTATGCAGCATGGAGCAATCTATGGGGCCATTATGCAGCATGGAGCAATCTATGGGGCCCATTATACTGTATGGAGGTTTATGTGGGGCCCATTATTCTGTATCGAGGACTATGTGGGGCCATTATTCTGTATAGAGGACTATGTAGGGCCCATTACATTTTATAGAGGACTTTGTGGTGCCCATAATTCTGTATGGAGGACTATGTGAGGGCCGGGAATTGGATGTTTCGCCCCGAACATTTCGCCCCCAGCATTTCATCCCTGGATGTTTTGTCTCTAGCAATTTGCTCCTGGATCTTTCGCATACGGGAAAGACCTGCCTGAACTGAACTTTGGCAGGTTCGCTTATCACTAATAATACACCATATGAGTCTAAGATATAGAATTCTGATCAAATGAGTTTTTTTTATTCTAAAACATTGTTTTCTAGATAAGTCATTTTACAAACAGACAGGAAAATAGTAGGATTTCATTGGTTACTAAGGAGGTCGAGCCCCCTTGGTAGCAGAACGGATCCTGGCTCCCTGTGATACATTCAGGGCTGCTTGTTCACAGCCCTCTGCAAAGCTCCCCTTCACCCTCCGCTCATGTGCTCTGTCCTGGACAAGAGGAGGGCTCCCCCCCGCCTGTGTAAAGCCGTTACAGGACGGAACACATAGGGGGGGGCTCTGCAGAAGGCTGTAAACCAGCAGCCCTTTATACATCATAGGGAATATATTGTTACGGTAGTTGCATGCTGCTGTGCAGCCACAGCCTCTAGAATCCATCCACAAGTTCTGCTACTAAGGAGAAACAACCTCCTTAGCCACCACTGAAATCCTGCAGCACATGGAGCTTTAACTTGGAGGAGACTTTTCACACAGAAGTGAAGCTGCTGGAAGGTCTCCTTTGGAAATGAATATCATGGGCACAGGTACTATAACAGAACTTATGTTTTTTGGAGAGTTCTGCTTTAACTGTATATATCAAAACTGTTGTAACAAGAAACATAAAAAGGTATAGAGGGGAAGGATTAGAGAAAAAGAGAAAAGACAAATTACAGGTTATAATGCTTGAATGATTTTACAGCTAAAAACACTGCTCTCAAAACATACAATATGTGACCATGAACTAAAATCCAAAGCTGTAGGCAATGCCTCTCAGATAATCCATCACGCTTCTATTATTGAAATCTTGCTCGATACGTTTAACCCTTGCTGAAATTGCGGCATACTTTTTGTTTCTTGCAGCGATGGGATTTCCTGCTATTATCTGAATAATTTCAAAACTATGGAGCTCTTGCTGATGTTTCAGACAGTTAATGAACCGGTATATATTTTGGAAAAGAGTACCACATGTTTCTCGAAAGCTACGGTGCCATCCTTCGACATCATTATTTGTTCGCTGTTGATCATTCAATGTTCGTTCATACACATTCCAGAGTTGAACTGGAAACAAAGGTGCTTGACGTCCTCTGCGATTCATTCGACCGATATTAGCTGTCTTCAAAATAGTTGGCGATAGGTATTGCTTCTTGTGGAAAGTCAGGATCTTCCACCAATTCTTCAAATGATTGCACAACATTCTGTGGTGGTATAAAGGCCAGGGCAGGTATCATGCGTATCCAACGGGCAAATTCATGGTCACCTTGGTATTGCATCTTGAGTCCTTCATTTTGAACTTTACGCCAAACCGACTGTGATAGGTGGAAAAAGCAACCAGTCTTCTCAAGGTTGGGGAATTCACTTTCAAATGCCTGTATTGCAGCTAGTTCAAAATCCAACATCAGGTTGTCTGGCTGCCGTCCAGGCTGCAAGTTCTTCAGCTCTTGCAGCAACCTCTGGTATGTAGAACAGCTCTTGTCTGTCAGCAAGGTGCACACTAGCGGAACAACAAGGCCGCTATGGACTACATGGATTGTGTAAAGCTGCTTAAACAAGGCTGGTGTAATGAAAAACATGCCATCAGCAAACCACTCTTTAGTTTGTGCCAGTAGATGGAGATTGTCCCTTGTTCCAAATATCAACATACGGCTGTGTCCATTTCCTAATTTAAAATGAAAGTATTAGTAGAGGAAATAACAGAAAAAGTGTAACAAGCATCAGACATATACTTTTGGGATGAATTCACAAAAAAAAAAATATCCTAATCAGAAGCCTCTGTTCATATCTCACATTAAAAACTCACATTTTGCTCCAGATTTTCTGATTTCATAACTGAAGCAAAATCTAGTGTAAAGGGGCCAACCAATACTTTTTGACAACATATATTGTCCCAGTGGAAAATGATATATTTTTGTTTAAAAAAAAAAAATTATGCATAATGGAATTGTTTTAATACAATGTTAAATAGTTAAGTAGCTTACCAGAGTCATGCAGAAGGTACTGCTGCTGGACACCATCAATACTGATCTCCTGAAACTCCTGGGGGATAGCAAGTTGATCAAGGGTTTGAGGGAACCTTGGGATATTGCTAAACTGCCTTGCTAATCGTATTGTTCTCTTCAGTGATGCTTTCCTTGGGAGAAGTGCTACAACATTAGAATGGGCTCCTGAAACGACGTCTGTGAGAATCTGTTGTGGTGTCTCCTGTGTTGTCCTTGTCCTGGTCCTGCCACATTAACAAGTCGGATTGCTTCAGGTCTTGCAGCTTGTGCTGCGTGACTGTGAAGATTGACTACTTTCACAACTTTGCCAGATTCTTCATTGGTCCAAACACGTCCCATGCAAGTCGACCGTTTTTCACATACCCAGATGGAATGGACATCATCAGCGGTTCGTTTGGAAAATAAGTAAATGTGATTCTCATGGACCAACTTCCTCCTTCCACGTTTGGACAGAACTGAATTCATAGTTGTAGAAAGTGAATTGCTGTGGAAGCGGACTGATTTTTTGTGGCAGTACACTTCTCTCTTTGTGGAGATTTCAGACACTGCTATATTCTGATGTACAAATGGAATAAAAGCTAGTCTAATGTAACTTGCAGGACACCTGACCTGCTACTTGTTACATCTGCAACAAAACTTGCAACAAAGCAGGCCCGTACTGGGTCAGGTAAAAGTTGAAAATTGTTTTGATTTTAGGCCTCTTGCACACTGTAATTTTAGAGTGGTTTCACACTTGTGTTTGGGGCCGCCAGAGGTCGATCCGCTCTGGATCTGACATCCAGCTGACCCCGGGGCAATGCTGGCAGAATGCTGGCATTCTGCTTGCATTGCCCATAGATGTGAACCGCTGGGTTCCGCGATCTGCAGCCGCCCGTTCGCTTTCGTAATACCGCATTCCGCTATCAGTGTCAGAACAAAAAGAAAAGCATTTTCTTCTTTTCATTCCGCTGCAGGTTAGCGGAACGGCGGCATTACAGAAGCGAACAGGAGGCCTGTAGTACATATGTAGTGGAAGTGTGAAAGCACCCTTATGCTGCCACTGTTTTAGAACTCCAAAGCACGTGCTTTACTAGCATTTTTGAGAGCACTTTTGTGAGCGCTCTCGGTAATGACCCATAAGATACAGGCTATTGATGAACGCTAAGTGCTCAAAAATAGCTCCTGTAATAAAATAAAAAGAGCTGGCCGAAACAACACCTCGCTTTTCCAGCCATTGACTTATATATTCAAAATTGGCAATCTTCTTAGCAATTTTCCAGTGCTTAGCACTTGGGAAAGTGCCTACTGTGAAAGGTCATACGGCTAAAACACAAGGCCGAAATTCCCTGCCTAATTTGGGGCCAAAACATCTGGGGGCGAAACATCCGGGGGCGAAACGTGCGGGGGCGAAACGTACCTGGGGGCGAAACTTCCTAGAACCGTTTGAGGGTACCGTTGAATCGCTCATACAAACCATTGGTTTGGGGCTGATACGTGCTCGATACCAGATGCTGCACCTGCATTTTCTTACATAGGGCCTCCATTAAGCAACACATGAACTGGGTCCCCTGGTCGGTAAGCATCTCACTGGGGAAGCCTACTCGCGAAAAGATGGCCAAGAGGGCGTCCGACACCTTATCCGCCCTAATTGAGGACAGGGCTACTGCCTCCGGATACTGGGTAGCATAGTCTATCACAGTAAGGATGAAACGTTTTCCAGAGCTGCTGGGTATGGCCAGTGGTCCCACAATATCCACAACAATCCTCTGGAAAGGCTCCTCTATCACTGGCAAAGATATCAGGGGGGGCATTGGGAGCCGGCCCTGACTTTCCCACTCTTTGACACGTGGTACAGGAGTGACAGTAGTTCACCACATCTGTCCTCATTTTGGGCCAATAAAAGTAGTGAGACAGCCGGGCCTTGGTTTTGCTGACCCCCAAGTGTCCAGCAAGTGGAATCTCATGGGCGATCTGCAACAACTCACCCCTGAATTGGTAGGGGACGACCAGCTGTCTTCCCCTCAGCCACTCCTGTTGGGGTGTACAGGGAACTGTCTCCCAGTACAACCTCCTATGGTCCCACAATACCCTCTCCTTATCCGACTCGGAGGTGGGTTTCTCAGCGAGGCTCCTTAACGCCTCTAGGCTAGCATCTGAGTGCAGAGCTGCTTGAAACTCCTGGCTGGAGGAAGCCAGAAGTGAGGTTAAGGCCACGTCCTCACTGGGACCGGCTCTGGGTCCCTAACTGATTCCGTTATTCCTCTGTCCGAGGAGGGTCCAGAAGGCAGGGCGTTACTTGCATTCTGGGCACTCTGACTGCGGGTAACAGCGGCTATATAGGCCGTCTCCCCGGGGAATAACACCGTCCCATCAGCCTGCGCGGCTATGCGTGCCACTTCCCCATCCTCCCCCATTACCTCAGGTGCAGTGCTACTTATGGGGCAGCTACCATCAGCCAGATCACCGTCTGTTGTGACACTGGTCGCTGGCACAGCACCACCTGCTTCATGGTCCCCGTGCGTCTCTCCATTACCCATAGCACTGACACTTGCTCCTGCTAGGGGATCTTCAGCAATATCACCCTGCAGCGTGACATGGCTGAGTTCTCTTGTACCTTCAAATACATCATCATCAGGTAAAGCTTTGACATTCACATTATCAGCATTAACCTTAACAACTGTATCAGATCGGGCAGGGGTGTCAGGGATATAATAAGCAAATATCCTCCCCAAATCAGATCCCAACAAAACATTTGCAGGCAGGTTTTCAGATACTCCCACTTCCTTCACCCCACTCCCCGCACCCTAATCAATAAAAACCTGGGCAAGGGGCATCGGACACCACCAATCCCGGTGACAGTCAGGGTCTTTCCTGGAATAAGCTCTTCAGCGGACTCCATTTCGGGTCGGATGAGGGTTCGTTCGGCCCCAGTGTCCTTGAGGCCTACAGTGACAGTATCCACCACAGTGACAGACTGCAAGTTTTCACAGGCCCTCCCAACCGGCCCACCCACCAAAAGAATTGATGCATTAGGCCCTGGGACCTTGGATGGGGGGTTCTTCCTCTGCTTCTCTGGGCAAGTGGCACTGAGATGACAAGTCTGGTTGCAGAAATAACACTTGCGGGCATCAGATGCAGGCCGGGCGTTGGTAACGGGGACAAGGCCTCCAGAAGGTCGGATGCTGGGGCAGGGATGGCGGTTGATGGCTTACCCCCTTTCCAGCTGGCAACGCCCGGCTTCCGCACCTCCGGTTGGCCTTGTAGGTGTCTGCGATCTGCGCTGCTTTATTGGCATCTGGTGGCTCCCGATCCATTACCTCAGTCTGACACAGATGCAGGAACTGGTCTTTCACCATCAGGTCCTTTAACTGCTCAAAGGTGGTCGCTGACAGTCCTTGGATCCACTGCTTGAAGTTGGTTCTGAGCCCATGCACCACATCGCTGTAACTGTCGTGCGGTCCACGTTGGAGGTTCCGGAACTTTTTACAGTACACCTCAGGAGTCAGTTGGAACCTCTGGATTAGGGCCTGCTTAATGGCATCATAGTTCCCATCTAGGCCCTGAGGAAGAGCCACAAACACATCCAGAGCTTTGCCTCGCAGCCCTGCAGTTAAGTACCGGGCCCACTGGTCCACAGGCAGCTGGTGCTGTCTGCAAGTCTTTTCAAAACCCCTCAGAAAGGTGTCGAGGTCGCTGTCCTTTAACATCACCGGAAAATGCTCTGGACGGGGTTTAAACAGCCGTGAGGTGGATGGTGAGATCCTGAGCTGGGCCATCTGCAGTTCATGGGCCTTCTGAGCTTGGGCCTGCCGCTTGGCTCTCTCTGCCTCTCACTGGGCTTGGGCCTCCGCTCGTCAGCCTCCTGGTGCTGCTGAATTACTTTCAGCCGTCCTTCATGATCCTCTGCAGGAAGTTGCTGTAGAGCCATCTGCAGATAAGGGTCCAGGCTGCCCTGGTCGCTGACGCGGCATGCGTCTACAGGTGGGACCCCTGCAGCAGTACTGTCCATATCTTGGCTGACCCCTGGCCCTGCTGAGGTCTGGAGAAGGGCTTGCTCTGCCTCCAGTTCGCGCCAGCGCAGCAGCCATTTGTTCTTTGTTTTTGCCGAGGTGGTCCATGCCTTTGGTTATACATATTCCAATAAGAGTGTCCATTTTCTGCTGGCTGTACCAGAACTCCCCAACAATGACCTTGTATTTTGGTGATCAAATAGAAAGAAAAAACGAAGAAGGGTAGGGGTGACTGCTGCACATACAGTATTGTCTCAGATCTAATAAACACTGAGTTCAATCTTCAAAACTTTTGTGCAGGGTCCAGGTAAGAACCGTGCAAGTTTTTAGTGAGAGGAATGATTGCTCAAACCAGATCACTAATGTCCTATGATCCCACCGCTTGCCACCAATTGTCAGGAAAACTTGGTCAGACCTTGCAGCACTCTGGCACCCCCTTATCCTGCTGGTGAAACACGGTATTGACCGAGGATAAGCAACAGGGCGCAGCTGCTCTCATTTATGTCGACTATTGCGGCACGTGATGTGACAGGATGTATATATACCACCAGTTCCGTCCAGGAACGTATATATACCTCAATCCCACCACCCTCAACCACAATATCACATAAATACACCGTATGCTGCCACCACCGATCTCTTACCAGGTGGATCGGGTACCCGTTCGGTAACGTGAATTAGCGGGTGAGGACCGGGTTTGCTCAACATAGGACAAGAAGAACGAAGCTAGTAAATAATAATTTACTCCTGAAAGTTGGCAGTGTTTGCAAAAGATATACAAGATATTATAAAAGACAATTTACATATATGCACAAAACAGTTATTAAAATAAAAGGGGTAAATAATAGCAAAACCTGCGCCACGAGGTGATGGTCTCAGATTCTGTGGGGGGGGGACGGCTCCCCGGAAATTAGGTGTGATTCCTCCACGCAGCTAGGAGTGCTTGCATCTGACGTCCCTGGGTTGGAATGAGCCAACATGGACGTTCTGGTTTTTAGTAAGGAGGCAAAACACTAGGACACACCCATGTTGTTTACCTCACACGGGGGCTCGGTTTTGTGAACCCACCCAGCTGCACAAGACATAAAAATCCTTCATCTTCCATATCTTGGTATGGGGGGGCCCACATCCAAGATGGATACATAATGTTTGCCGTCACCAATATTCACGGAGATTGATATCAAATTTGATATTTCTATGATGTTCAGAAGCTCAGAACCCATTTCCTAGGTTTCTGGTGGTTTCCCAGTTATGAAAGATACAACATCATAACTGGAAAAAGGTGAGCATCCCAAAAATGTGGTCCATGTGTTTGTGACAGTCATGTGCATTGTTAACCCCTTAACATTTGACGTACTAATACGCGTCTGTGCCCTGGGACTTAAGAGCCAGACCCGTATTAGTACGTCATAGCGATCGCGCGCGCACACAGGCTGTGCGGGCGCGATCGCCGCCGGGTGTCAACTGATTGTCACAGCTGACACCCGGTACTATGTGCAGGGAGCGGTCACGCACCGCTCCCAGCACATTAACCCCCGCGATGCTGCGATCGAAGTCGATCGCAGCATTGCGGTGGCAAGGGGAGGTGATCGCAGATACTCACCTCCTCTTCCGGCTTCCAGCGCTGTCTGCCGTGGCTTCCAGGATGTTGCCATGACAACATCCGGGTCACCAGACAGCAGGAAGATTTTTTGGACATGCGCAGTGCATCTCCAAAAATCTTCTCCCTGTCCAGCGCTGACAGCCTGCATGACACAGGGATGGTGCTGCATTCCTGTGCCATGCAGGCGATCAGAGAAAAAAAAGTGAAAGTCCCATAGTGGGACAAAGTAATAAAGTATAAAAACTATCAGAAAGTGAAAAAAAAAATAAAAAAAATTGTAAAAATATATATAAAAAAAAAAAATAAAAAAAAATAATCCACCAAAAATAAAAATATAATGTACCCATCAATGAATATCATTATATATAAAAAAAAAAACACAACAATAAAAGTACACATATTTGGTATCGCCACGTCCGGAACAACCTGACCTATAAAACTGTCCCACTAGTTAACCCCTTCAGTGAACACGTTAAAAAATAAAAATAAAAAACGAAGCAAAAAACAATGCTTTATCACCATACCGCCCAACAAAAAATGGAATAACACGCGATCAAAAAGACAAATATAAATAAAAATGGTACCGCTGAAAAAGTCATCTCGTCCCGCAAAAAACAAGCTGCCATGCAGCTCCATCAGCCAAAAAATAAAAAAGTTATAGCTCTCAGAATAAAGCTATGCTAAAAAATAATTTTTTCTATAAAATTGCTTTTATTATGTAAAAGTGCAAAACATAGAAATACGATATAAATGTGGTACCGCTGTAAACGTACTGACCCGAAGAATAAAGCTGCCTTATCAATTTTACCACACGCGGAACAGAATAAAAAAAAAACAAAAAAAACAATTCATGAATTGTTGGTTTTCGTTTATTCTGCCTCCCAAAAATCGGAATAGAAAGCGATCAAAAAATGTCACGTGCCTGAAAATGGCACCAATAACAACGTCAACTCATCCCGCAAAAAAAAAGCCGTCAAATGACTGTCTGCCAAAATCTGGAAAAATTATAGCTCTCAAAATATGGCGATGCAAAAACTAGATTTACTAAAAATGCATCTTAGTGTGTGACAGCTGTCAGTCATAAAAACCCCATATGATTCTGGTATCTCTGTAATCACACCGACCTGAAGAATAAGGTCATCTAATCACTTATACCGCATGAGGAACGGCATAAAAAAAACTCTCGAGTTGTGCTAGGGTTAGGGTTGTGCTACGGTTAGGGTTGTGCTATGGTTAGGGTTAGGGTTGTGATGGGGTTGGGATTTTTTTCAAAAGTAAGAAAAAAAGATGACGATATGGCGACTAGTGTTGAGCGCAAGTGCTCGCTACTTGAGTTTGCATCGGGTGTTCTGGTATGCATTGAGTATCGTGGGTATTTGAGTGACATGCTCGAGTCTCCGCCCCATATGCTTCACGGCCCAAAAAACTTTGCGGGGATTGCCTGCCATGCACGAGCGATCCCTGCATGTTTTTTTTTGGGTGTCTAATAACCGTGAAACATCCGGGCGGGGACTCGAGCATTTCATTCGAGCACATGCAGTACATGGTGCATACCTGAGTACCCGATGCAAACTCAAGTAGCGAGCACTTGCGCTCAAAACTAATGACAACTTATTCAATATGATGACCTAATGTTATCAAATTCTGTGTCGTACCTCCAAATGCAACATGGTGTCCACTAACAAATTGTCGGCTCAAATTGTTAGCGGACACCATGTTGCATTTGGAGAGTCCCTTTGTGCCCAAACATTGGAGCTCCCCCACAAGTGACCCCATTTTGGAAACTAGACCCCCCAAGGCACCTATCTAGATGCATAGTGAGCACTTGGAACCCTTAGGTGCTTCACAAATTGATTCGTAAAAATGGAAAAGTATTTTTTTTCCACTTTTTCATTTTTACAAATCAATTTGTGAAGCACCTGGGGGTTCCAAGTGCTCACTATGCATCTAGATAGGTGCCTTGGGGGGTCTAGTTTCCAAAATGGGGTCACTTTGTGGGGGAGCTCCAATGTTTGGGCACATCAGGGGCTCTCCAAACACAACATGGCGTCCGCTAATTATTCAAGCAAATTTTACAATCAAAAAGTCAAATGGCGCTCCTTCCCTTTCGAGCCCTGCCGTGAGCCCAAACAGTGTTTTTTCCCCACATATGGGGTATCTGCGTGCCCAGGGGAAATTGCACAAAAAATTTTATGTAGATACAAGTCTGTACATCAGTACAGGGGAGAACACAAGAGCGGTGTATGATCCGAGCTGCGGTAATACATTATACCTGTATAACAATTGGCGCAGGCTTTGGCACTTTCCGGTCTCCTTTCAGAGGCTGCCCGTTCTTCTGGGTCATTACTTGCTTGTTGCCATTTCCTAGAGCTTTTCTTGATGTTTTCCCACATGATACAGAACCGCGCACTTTGTCCTGGTGGCTTTTGACAAGTGACTTTACTTTAGGGAAATATAGATCATGTGAGGACAGTTCCTGAGCCAACCATGTGGAGCATCAATGGGCATGAAAGTGAAAGATTGCCAACACCAAAGCTGCAGAGGCAAAAGTCTTCCAATACACAAGGAACAGAATTATGCCCACCTGGATGTCAGGTGTACTAGTAATCCCAGCACCCAACCCTCATGCCCAAAAGGACTACGTCATTTCTGCACTAAAAGTATTTCACGTGTCAAAACCCCACTGAAGTGGCACTTTAACCCCTTACCAACATGATTTGCAGTTACATCATATGCCAGCTCTGACTTCTTGCCTGGAAGATGATGGCTGTGATATTTAGCCATCATCTGCCTTTAATAGCCACATGTAGAGCAGAGCTCCACCTGTTAGAGATGGACAGCAGCATTAACAGCGAACTGAGAAGGGAGTCATGCCATGTGCCCAACTGTGCCCCTGTAACACGATCGTGGGATGCCATCACTGCCAGGAAGGAGTCTGCTGAAAAGACCCATGCCTGTCATGACAGATCTGTGAATGCTGGCTATATACTGCAGTATTGCTGTACATAACACAAGAAACCAGATGATTGCATGTTCACGTCCCCTAAGGCTATGTGCCCACGATGCAGAAATGCTCCGGATTTTTCCTGAGCCTTTCTGCATCTCTCCTGGCAGACAAAACGCATGGGGATTGTACATGCGGATTGTACATGCGTTTTTCCTGCCAGGGACATGCGGATGTGAAGCGTTCTTCACATGCATTTCTGCATGTGGGTTGACAAGCGCTTTTCAAGCGATTTTAGCATCACTTGGAAAGTGCTTGTCAACTTGGTCACACTATATAAATCCATGCAAATGGAGTGTGACCCGAGAGAATGTCAAAAAAATAAAAAATAAATCTATACTTACCTTGCGATGGCCCCCGGAGTCTTGCTTCACTCGGTGCCGACTGCCGGCAGATCGCGGTACAGTGCACTGAAGGACCTGCCGACGTCAGCGTCGCGTGACCAGTCACAAGAATATGACGTCAGCGCAGGTCCTTCAGTCCATCGCGATTTGCCGGCATGAGAGGAGGAGCGCAACGGGGGCCGCCAGAAGGTAAGTATCATATTTATTTTTTATTTTATTCTTTTTTTTCACAGTTTCTATGGTACCTGGGTCTGGAGGAGAGTCTCCTCTCCTCTAGACCTGGGTACCATCTGCACATTGGAACACGTGGATTGCGCATCTACAAATACAGTGATGCGTAGTCCATGCGTTCTAATGCAAGTCAATGGCGTATAGCAAATGTGGTGCCAATATTCAAAAAGGGGACAAAAACTGAACTTGGAAATTATAGGCCAGTAAGCTTAACCTCTACTGTGGGTAAAATCCTGGAGGGTTTCCGTAGATATGCTATGATACAGTATCTGAAGAATAACCTCATGACCCAATATCAACATGGGTTTATGAGGGACCGTTCCTGTCAAACTAATCTGATCAGTTTTTATGAGGAGGCAAGTTCTGCACTGGACCAAGGAAATGCAGTGGATGTTGTTTATATGGACTTTTCAAAAGCTTTTGATACGGTTCCACACAAAAGGTTGATACATAAAATGAGAACAATGGGGATAGGGGAAAATATATGTATGTGGGTTAAGAATTGGCTCAGGGATAGGAAACAAAGGGTGGTTATTAATGGAAAACACTCAGACTGGGTCTCCGTTAACAGTGGGGTACCACAGGGGTCAGTATTGGGCCCCCTTCTTTTTAACATTTATTAATGACCTTGTAGGGGGCATATAGAGTAATATTTCAATATTTGCAGATGACACTAAACTCTGCAGGGTAATCAATACAGAGGAGGACAATTTTATATTACAGGAGGATCTGTGTAAACTAGAAGCTTGGGCTGATAAATGGCAAATGAGCTTTAATGGGGATAAATGTAAGGTAATGCACTTGGGCAGAGGAAATAAAATGTATAATTATATGCTTAATTGTAAAACACTGTGCAAAACTGGAACTGAAAAAGACCTGGGTGTATTGGTGGACGACAAGCTCACGTTTAGTGGCCAGTGTCAGGCAGCTGCTGCAAAGGCAAATAAAATAATGGGATGCATTAAAAGAGGCATAGATGCTCATGAGGAGAACATAATTTTACCTCTATACAAGTCACTAGTGCGACCACACTTAGAATACTGTGTACAGTTCTGGTCTCCGGTATATAAGAAAGACATGGCTGAACTAGAGCAGGTGCAGAGAAGAGCGACCAAGGTTATTAGAGGACTGGGGGGTCTGCAATACCAAGACAGGTTATTACACTTGGGGTTATTTACTGTGGAAAAAAGAAGGCTTAGAGGTGATCTTATTACTATGTACAAGTATATGAGGGGACAGTACAAAGACCTTTCTACTGATCTTTTTACTCTGAGGCCTGAGACGGGGACAAGGGGGCATCTTCTACGTCTGGAGGAAAGAAGGTTTAATCATAATCACAGACGGGGATTCTTTACTGTAAGAGCAGTGAGACTATGGAACTCTCTGCTGCATGATGTTGTAATGAGTGATTCACTGTTAAAATTTAAGAAGGGCATGGATGCCTTTCTTGAAAAGTATATTGCAGGTTATAAATACTAGATTCCTTGATAGGGCGTTGATCCAGGGAACTAGTCTGATTGTCGTATGGAGTCGGGAAGGAATTTTTTTCCCCAATGTGGAGCTTAGTGTTTGCCACATGGTTTTTTTTTGCCTTCCTCTGGATCAACATGTTAGGCTATGGGTTGAACTAGATGGACTTAGTCTTCCTTCAACCTTAAAAACTATGTTACTATATAATGGTGGCGAAAACGCAGCACTTCCGCAAAATAATTGGTAGTGCTGTTTTTTTTTCCGCAATGATAATCCGCAGCGGAAATTTCCACAGCATGTGCACAGCACATGCGGATCATCATTGGGGAACATGGCAGGCCTTCTACCATGCGTTTTTTAAGCATTTCTGCAGCATTTTTGCCGCTGCGGAAACGCTTAAAAAGGAATCGTGGGCACACAGCCTAAGGGGACAAAAAGGAAAAAGTTTAATCTGAACATTCAAATCACTCCTGCCCCTCTATGACCCATTTTAAAATAAAACATATGGGCGTTATCCAATCAAAATATAAAAATAATTAACCTGATCAGTGAACGGCATAAAAACAAAAACCCTCATATGGCTGTATGGACAGAAAAATAAAGCTACTGCTCTTAGAAGAATAAGAAAAATGCAGAGCCGGGAAATAACATGGTCAGGAAGGGGTTAAATTCTGCCACTTCTATAGAAAATTGAACCCATTTCGCTGACTGCCTTCAATGGCAGCCAAATAAGGCAGAGGGTTAGAGGAATACCGACCTTATATTGTAGACTTCTAGGATGCTTAAGAAGTGGACAATCCCTTTAAGCTACATTGTGCAGACAAAGCCATGGCAGTGTAGAAGGCCGACAAGATCTCAGTGGAAAGGCTGCAGGTTTGCATCTGCATTAGGCAAGTTATAGAGGTAGAAGTGTTGGGACCTTGTTGCTGTGCAGGTAGAATCTGGAGCCTCGGCACCGTCCTGCGGAGCCCATACTACAGGGAGGAGGAGCAGCGCCATGTGTAGTAATCTGAGCAGGATAGTCCGTGTTCAGCCAGCACTGATGGAGACTGACACCCCAACTCATTACCCAATACATGACCGGCTTAAAGACCCTCTCCCATCAGAGCTTATCCTCTTACTATATTGTAATCAGATTATACAGCACTGCACTTACAGCTGCTCATTATACCTTTCTACTGGGCTAATTATTCTCTTTTCTCTGCTCTATGTAGAATTAGCTGGGTCCCCTCCTGACCCAGCCGCTCTCATCTCCCTGCCAGGGACTTTTGCAGTGACTTATGACTCCTGCAAGGAAAACTGACCTCCTGTTTCTACATACAGCTTATAAATATTAGCAAAAATGTCCAATCACATTGTAAATATAACGGCATCCAAAAATGTGTGCGTCCAATGGACATTCCACACGGACAGTGTAGAGCAGGGGTCTCAAACTCGGCTGGGTATATGGGCCGCATATGGAAAAAAATATGAATTTGGGGGGCCACATTCTTTGCAGGTCAAAGTGACATTTTTAGTGATGCCATTTTTTTTGTATACACCGTCTGAACATTTTTGCTGTGTTTATTTTATTTTTTTATAGCTTGGGTCGTTACGGATGTGGCGATAATAAATGTGCACTTTTTGTGTTTACTTTAGTTTATATATTTAGTTTATATATAAAACAGCATTTTTAGTGGCAAAATATTTTTTCATGCTTTATTTTTATTTTTATAATTTAGTTTCCCTCTTTTGGCCACATAGAGTAATATAGTTTCAGAATTAGCACCATATATAGTAATTCTGGCAAACATCTAGTAATTTGCCCCATCCTGGTCCCCATCTTGAAGTAACGTGCCCCATCCTGGTGGTCCCCATCTTGCAGTAAAGTGGCCCCCATCTTGCAGTAATGTGGCCCATCCTGGTGGTCCCCATCTTGCAGTAATGTGCCCCATCCTGGTGGTCCCCATCTTGCAGTAATGTGCCCCATCCTGGTGGTCCCCATCTTGCAGTAATGTGCCCCATCCTGGTGGTCCCCATCTTGCAGTAATGTGGCCCATCCTGGTAGTCCTCATCTTGCAGTAATATGCCCATCCTGGTGGTCCCCATCTTGTAGTAATATGCCCCATCCTGGTGATCCCCATCTTGTAGTAATGTGCCCCATTCTTGTCCCCACCTTGTAGTAATGTGCCCCATCCTAGTGGTCCCCATCTTGTAGTAATGTGCCCCATCCTGGTGGTCCCCATCTTGTAGTAATATGCCCCATCCTGGTGGTCCCCATCTTGCAGTAATATGCCCCATCCTGGTGGTCCCCATCTTGCAGTAATATGCCCCATCCTGGTGGTCCCCATCTTGCAGTAATATGCCCCATCCTGGTGGTCCCCATCTTGCAGTAATATGCCCCATCCTGGTGGTCCCCATCTTGCAGTAATATGCCCCATCCTGGTGGTCCCCATCTTGTAGTAATATGCCCCATCCTGGTGGTCCCCATCTTGCAGTAATATGCCCCATCCTTGTGGTCCCCATCTTGCAGTAATATGCCCCATCCTGGTGGTCCCCATCTTGTAGTAATATGCCCCATCCTGGTGGTCCCCATCTTGCAGTAATATGCCCCATCCTGGTGGTCCCCATCTTGCAGTAATGAGCCCCATCCTGGTGGTCCCCATCTTGTAGTAATATGCCCCATCCTGGTGGTCCCCATCTTGCAGTAATATGCCCCATCCTGGTGGTCCCCATCTTGCAGTAATATGCCCCATCCTGGTGGTCCTCATCTTGCAGTAATATGCCCCATCCTGGTGGTCCCCATCTTGCAGTAATGAGCCCCATCCTGGTGGTCCCCATCTTGCAGTAATGAGCCCCATCCTGGTGGTCCCCATCTTGTAGTAATATGCCCCATCCTGGTGGTCCCCATCTTGTAGTAATATGCCCCATCCTGGTGGTCCTCATCTTGCAGTAATATGCCCCATCCTGGTGGTCCCCATCTTGCAGTAATATGCCCCATCCTGGTGGTCCCCATCTTGCAGTAATATGCCCCATCCTGGTGGTCCCCATCTTGCAGTAATATGCCCCATCCTGGTGGTCCCCATCTTGTAGTAATATGCCCCATCCTGGTGGTCCTCATCTTGCAGTAATATGCCCCATCCTGGTGGTCCCCATCTTGCAGTAATGAGCCCCATCCTGGTGGTCCCCATCTTGCAGTAATGAGCCCCATCCTGGTGGTCCCCATCTTGTAGTAATATGCCCCATCCTGGTGGTCCTCATCTTGCAGTAATATGCCCCATCCTGGTGGTCCCCATCTTGCAGTAATATGCCCCATCCTGGTGGTCCCCATCTTGCAGTAATATGCCCCATCCTGGTGGTCCTCATCTTGCAGTAATATGCCCCATCCTGGTGGTCCCCATCTTGCAGTAATATGCCCCATCCTTGTGGTCCCCATCTTGCAGTAATATGCCCCATCCTGGTGGTCCCCATCTTGTAGTAATATGCCCCATCCTGGTGGTCCCCATCTTGCAGTAATATGCCCCATCCTGGTGGTCCCCATCTTGCAGTAATATGCCCCATACTTGTGGTCCCCATCTTGTAGTAATATGCCCCATCCTGGTGGTCCCCATCTTGTAGTAATATGCCCCATCCTAGTGGTCCTCATCTTGCAGTAATATGCCCCATCCTGGTGGTCCCCATCTTGTAGTAATATGCCCCATCCTGGTGGTCCCCATCTTGCAGTAATATGCCCCATCCAGTAGAATTGTCCTCTGCGCTGTTCTTCACACACATAAAAAAGTAAAAAAAAAAAATAAAAAGATTCCTTTCACCTGTCCCCCGTTCCCTCTGCTTCCTTTGTGCACATGTGGCCCGCGGGCCGCATGTTTGAGACCTCTGGTGTAGACGGTTATGTAAAAGAATGGGAAGCCACTAGGTGGCAGCACAACGTCACATAACAGGATTTTTTATCCAGATGGCTGTGAATCTACTAGTCATTAGGTTACCTGACTCAAGTAATCATTCATAGATCTCCACAGCCCAATGTAGATGTATTGAAGTAGAACAGTGAGACCAGAACCAGTTAGGCTTGTATTTTACCAGTGAGATTCAAAGACACAATTTAAACTTCCTTGACATTACAATAATAAATACCAACCAAGGCCGGTTACCACAACACTGAAAACTGACAGCCACAAGTGGGTTACTATCCTGGCAGAGCTACCATCCGGCTCCCCTACGTAGAGGAATACCGAAAAGCCAATATATACGCCTAAGGAGAAATTGCTCAACGGTGAATGAGTACATGATAAAATCGAGGGAATTACAAAAACGCTTCCTACAAAAGGGATATCCTAAAAAAGTGCTAGGCCAACGCCCTTACAAGAGACAGAAATTCTCTATTGACCCCTAAAGCACGAGAACAACAAGATAATGAGATCCATCTAATAGGAACCTACGACGACCGAAATCAGGGGGTGATGAACATACTCTATGATCTTTGGGCAATTTTGAGATCAGATAAAGATCTGCAAGATGTGGTCCCTGAGAGCCCCAGGGTCACATACAGGAGAGGCAGGAACCTTAGAGACCACCTTGTGCGCAGCTACTTTGTGGAGGACAACACGGGCAAAACAACGTGGCTGAGCAGTGACACCATGGGGACTTATAGATGTGGTGACTGCAAAGCCTGCAAATACATCTGTAAAAGCAAGAAATGTATCAGTGCCACAACCAAACTAGAAGACCAAAATCACGAATTCACAAACTGCAAGACGCAAGGAGTAATCTATATGGCAACTTGCCAATGTCCGATGAACTACATCGGCAAAACCAAAAGAGTTCCGGAGACGGATATTGCACCATATCGGTTATGTCAGACGTAGGGAGGACACAACTCTCTCGAGACACATGCTTGAGAAACACACCTTGGACCCGTTTTCTTTATACTTTCAAGCCATCGAAGTAGTACGCCCCCCGAGAGGAGGTAATTGGAACCAACTGCTGCTTCAGAAAGAAAGTAGATGGATCCATAGAATGAAATCCTATAACCCACACTACACAAATGAAACATTGTCCTTCTCATGTTTCATTGACACATAATAACATTTTCACCCCCTATGAAACCTCTTGAACCTCGCTAGACCTAAAAACTCTCTAAAATATAATATGTAGAATCCAGTCCATGTTCTTCATAATGGATATTGGTCCACATAACTATCAAATCAGCGCCATATAGGACCAAAACTATTAAAGTTATTATACTTTAAAATCACAAAATGACCTCTTGAACAAATTGAACTTTGATAACAATTGGACAAATTTCATCAGAATTTCTTCCTTTGTTTTTAGATTATAAAATACTCATCTGAAGACTTAATAATACAGATACATCGATACAATGAGACACACTGATACAATCAGAATAAAAGTCATCCCAATGTCTATTATGGACATATTGATACGATCAAATGAAATGAACTTTGAGGAAATAGACGTCCGCAAGCGTTTGCTGGTGTGGAAGCAGTGACATAGCCAGATGGCATTTGTCACGATGAAAGGAAGTTCTGCATCGATGTAAGTGTAGGTGGGACGAGGTAGCACATGAAACAGGCAGATCTGTCTGTAAACAAAACAAATGACAAACTCCGAACAAACACTATTAACAACTCATATCGCAACAAACTCGTAGAGACGACATTATAAGATGCAATGCAATATACCAGTCTCCTTCCCTAGATATAAAAGACATATTAATACTGTGAGATCGCAGTGCAGCCAAGACATCTCTGTGAGAAAAAGATCCTCCTGGAAGAATGAGACGAGTCCCTGCATGATTATATGATCGCAACATGATACGCCTGCAACGCACCCGAGTCACTCGATTGGATGACAGAAGGGGGGGCGCACAAGAGGTGGCACCAACTTTCCTATAAAGTCACGCTGGTTTAGCCGCCAGACGCTGCCGGCAACCCTGCCGATAAGTTTATTACAAAACTATCGTACTATCAAACCAAAAAAGATCATAGACTGTGAGCCCCTGATGACCATGAGAGTCTCATAAGAATGATGAAACGCGTAGGGCTGAGCATTTCTATAGAAAGTACTACAAGAGATGATTAGCCAGGCTACCTCAATATAAAGCTCCTAGATCAGGAGAAACAAGCACCGCACCGGTATATGACGGCAGCACTATAAAGCCGTTCTGAAGAGAATAGCACAGGACATGGTAAAATGAATATTATTAATGCCATTATCAGACTGCAGACTCACAATGAGGAGAGATGAGATGGCATGATTTCTAATAGCCAGAGGCCAAATTGAAAAGGGAGTTATACATATAAATAAAGAGATACCCCTAGGAATTGTGACTAATCCCTGGCCTCCCAACAAGACAATATATATAAATGGTTAGCCGGTGAGATAAATTAAAACCATACACAATAGTCCTATGTTTAGGATAATTTTAGGAAATTTGTCACGGATTTTGGACACTTAAAAAAAAATCCTTTTTAAAATATTGAATAAAGGTTATTTTTTATATTTTACTCCCATTGGATTTGACTGAAATACTGCAGAATTATCTTGGATCATATTTATACTATATAAAACAGTGAGGGGTCAATATTGGTTTAGTAGTTTCCATATTACTCTGGATAGGCTTCTCAGTGTCTACGGCATGGCAGGCTGGATGGCAGCGTTCTGCTACGATCCAGCCTGCCATCTCAATGTAGCAGAGCTGGAGCCGTCGTGGGAACCATGGAAAGGTAAAGATGAGGTTTGTTAATTATTTTACTTCTATTGCAGGAGACATTGGCTTCAGCTGGAATGGGCGTGATGGTAAGTATGGTTTAATTTAGGATATTAAAGTATTGTGTGTTTATTTCAATTAAAAGATTTTATTCTGGGTGTTGGTGTTTTATTCACTTTCACTATGGGGTTAGTAATGGGCGCGTCTTATAGACACCTCCTCATTACTAACCTGGGCTTGATGTCAGCTGGCATTATAAGCTGACATCAACCCCAGCCCTATTACTCCAGTGCCACCGCTACAGGGCAGTGGGAGAGCGAGGCTAAGTGCCAGAATTGGCGCATCCTATGGATGTGTCATTTCTCGGGCGGCTGACGGCTGGTGTTTCTAGCCTGTGAGGCGGCCAATATTCATGGCACCCTTCCTGGGCTATTAATATCAGCCCCCAGCTGTCTGCCTAGCCTTTGCTAGCTATTAAAATAGGGGGAACCCACGTCATTTTTTTTTGGGTCCCCCATTTTAAGATGGCGGATACACAGGTGCAAAATACTGATGAAACAATCACTCACAACCTACAATTTCATGGAGGGGGTGACTGCCTAGTATTAGAATTGCACAAAGATAGGCTTGTATAGGGTGCTGTTCACACTAGGGTAGTGCACAGTATCCGGCCCTGGGCACGGAGCGGGTCTGGGCCATGGCTGCACCCCATCGACAACATAGGACCCGGCTCCGAGTCCCCCATCCCCCAGGGTAGGGCTTCCAGCGTCACACATCTGCTATCTTTATGTGGGCCTGCTGCATCCTGGTAGTGCATTTGGCTTTGAAGATCAGGCCAGGTAAACACTGCTGCCCTTTCCTTACCCCCAGCATAGTGAGCGGGGGTGAGGAGCAAGGGGGAATGTGTGTGTGGAAATATAAGGAACAGGGGGGTAATGTGTCAGGAGACAGAGTAGGGGGAGAAAAGTTTGTGCGGGCACATAATAGAGACTGGATAATGTGGAGAAAGGGTTAACATGAAGAGACAGTGTGAGGGCATACCAAAGAGGAGACAGTACATGTACTGATGGTGGTTCTGGTGATGTTGTACTGTACTGATGAGGGTTGTGATGCTGTATTTCTGCATACTGCTGGTAGTTCTATTGATGTATTTTTGTGCAGCTATTGGTTCTGATCCTGTACACATGGAACAGTCCATAACTTGTAAGATTACATGATACATGGCCATGTTAATAAAGTGTTGTGCTGTCTGAGAAGAGTTACTGTTTTTATTTGTTTTAGGAAAATTAAAGGGTTAGATCAAGTTTGTGATGAAAGTCTGCAATCACTGACAGCATACCTCTGAATTTTCACCGTGTGCATGTGCACTGCATGCGGTCAGGATTCTCTGGTGCTAGTGGTGAGAGCAGGAAGTCTTGAAACCACAATTATGCGAATTGCATACACATGATCACATGCCGACTAGACATGCATGGCCTCATTCTATACAAATTACTTGAGTGAGGCTGGTCACGTTTAGTTGGAATGTGGCCAGAAGTATGAAAATCTCATACTTGCACGCACATGACCTTTCAGGATTCTCCTGTACTGGAGTAAAGGTGAAAGTGTGCAGTGCATGCGCTGCGAGTATTCAGAAGTCTGCAGTCACCTAGAGTTCTTCCGACTTTAATCACAAACCTGGACAACCCTTTTAATTATACAATTAAGTACTGTAGCATGCCCAATCCTAAGAGCGTGTAATATACTCAATGTCAGGATTCAGCTCTGCTAGCTGGGTCCAGCAGACACCACATGACCACTCGTATGTGATTTTCATACTTACGGTTATGTGACAACTAGCCTTTAATCCTGCTTCTCTTCATGAAATAGGAGCTGTAGTTTTTGACTGAAATTGAGAGAATTAGGAAGAGTAGCTAGTCACGTGACTGTCAAAAAGCAAATCGTATATGAGCGTTCACATGACTACTATTCAAACTGCATGAGCGGTGTGTGTGGGGGGCGCCAAACTGAATTCCTGCTCCGGGTGCCGGAAAACAGATCTGCCTCTGTGCTAAGCTTGCAGATATGGTCAGAAGTTCTGTAAGACATTGCTCTATAGATCAGATATTCTTCCAGAAACAAACCGCCTGGAAGCCTCCTTGTCAGATTTATGCTTAAGAACCAATTATATTTTACTTTAAATATTTCTAATAAAGAAAATAATCAATACAGTAATTATAATCCATAATTTTCCAATATGTTCTATTACTTGTGATACGTCTGATATAGTCTAGCTTTATTAAATCATGTTTTGTTTCTGTAAAGGAAATCGAGGCTGAGCCGGCAGATATTGTTAGAAAGTTCTGTACCATGTTATTCTATAGATAAAATGTACTCACAGAAACCAGGTGTCTGGAGGTCTCCTGCAACAGACTTATCCTTGAGAACTAAGAATTGTAATGTTTAATCTGAACATGCATGGAAACTTTGTTACTGTGAGCCAGAACTTTGGTTTAGATACTGCACTCTTCTGTAACAGAGTAGGTCCCTCTCTCATTCATAGGGGTCCTGTATACACAATTTATGTCTCATCTCCATCTCTGAACTGTAACTATTATTCAAAATACATTTTTCTCTCATTCTGATCACCTGTGAATATGGATGTTTTGCTTGGAATACAGATTTCTATGTCATTTCATGATATTGTCTGGGCGTGCGTGGAAACTCCATGCAGGAGAGAAATTTACATTTATATACTTCACCCTCTTACAAGAAGGCCGACCCACTCCTCATTCCTAGAGGTTTCTGTAGAAGTGTTTTTATATCTTAGCCTTATCTATACCTTTTTTAATTGTAAGTTTATTCTAAATTAACCTCCATTTTATTCAATTACCTATGAAGACCTGGTTTGTCCAGAAGTCTGCACCGACTTCTGCTATCAAGCGCATCCAGCGGCCGGTAGCGTTATGGTACGGCATCCAGCGGCCGGTAGCATTATGGTACGGCATCCAGCGGCCGGTAGCATTATGGTACGGCATCCAGCGGCCGGTAGCATTATGGTACGGCATCCAGCGGCCGGTAGCATTATGGTACGGCATCCAGCGGCCGGTAGCATTATGGTACGGCATCCAGCGGCCGGTAGCATTATGGTACGGCATCCAGCGGCCGGTAGCATTATGGTACGGCATCCAGCGGCCGGTAGCATTATGGTACGGCATCCAGCGGCCGGTAGCATTATGGTACGGCATCCAGCGGCCGGTAGCATTATGGTACGGCATCCAGCGGCCGGTAGCATTATGGTACGGCATCCAGCGGCCGGTAGCATTATGGTACGGCATCCAGCGGCCGGTAGCATTATGGTACGGCATCCAGCGGCCGGTAGCATTATGGTACGGCATCCAGCGGCCGGTAGCATTATGGTACGGCATCCAGCGGCCGGTAGCATTATGGTACGGCATCCAGCGGCCGGTAGCATTATGGTACGGCATCCAGCGGCCGGTAGCATTATGGTACGGCATCCAGCGGCCGGTAGCATTATGGTACGGCATCCAGCGGCCGGTAGCATTATGGTACGGCATCCAGCGGCCGGTAGCATTATGGTACGGCATCCAGCGGCCGGTAGCATTATGGTACGGCATCCAGCGGCCGGTAGCATTATGGTACGGCATCCAGCGGCCGGTAGCATTATGGTACGGCATCCAGCGGCCGGTAGCATTATGGTACGGCATCCAGCGGCCGGTAGCATTATGGTACGGCATCCAGCGGCCGGTAGCATTATGGTACGGCATCCAGCGGCCGGTAGCATTATGGTACGGCATCCAGCGGCCGGTAGCATTATGGTACGGCATCCAGCGGCCGGTAGCATTATGGTACGGCATCCAGCGGCCGGTAGCATTATGGTACGGCATCCAGCGGCCGGTAGCATTATGGTACGGCATCCAGCGGCCGGTAGCATTATGGTACGGCATCCAGCGGCCGGTAGCATTATGGTACGGCATCCAGCGGCCGGTAGCATTATGGTACGGCATCCAGCGGCCGGTAGCATTATGGTACGGCATCCAGCGGCCGGTAGCATTATGGTACGGCATCCAGCGGCCGGTAGCATTATGGTACGGCATCCAGCGGCCGGTAGCATTATGGTACGGCATCCAGCGGCCGGTAGCACTATGGTACGGCATCCAGCGGCCGGTAGCACTATGGTACGGCATCCAGCGGCCGGTAGCACTATGGTACGGCATCCAGCGGCCGGTAGCATTATGGTACGGCATCCAGCGGCCGGTAGCATTATGGTACGGCATCCAGCGGCCGGTAGCATTATGGTACGGCATCCAGCGGCCGGTAGCATTATGGTACGGCATCCAGCGGCCGGTAGCATTATGGTACGGCATCCAGCGGCCGGTAGCATTATGGTACGGCATCCAGCGGCCGGTAGCATTATGGTACGGCATCCAGCGGCCGGTAGCATTATGGTACGGCATCCAGCGGCCGGTAGCATTATGGTACGGCATCCAGCGGCCGGTAGCATTATGGTACGGCATCCAGCGGCCGGTAGCATTATGGTACGGCATCCAGCGGCCGGTAGCATTATGGTACGGCATCCAGCGGCCGGTAGCATTATGGTACGGCATCCAGCGGCCGGTAGCATTATGGTACGGCATCCAGCGGCCGGTAGCATTATGGTACGGCATCCAGCGGCCGGTAGCATTATGGTACGGCATCCAGCGGCCGGTAGCATTATGGTACGGCATCCAGCGGCCGGTAGCATTATGGTACGGCATCCAGCGGCCGGTAGCATTATGGTACGGCATCCAGCGGCCGGTAGCATTATGGTACGGCATCCAGCGGCCGGTAGCATTATGGTACGGCATCCAGCGGCCGGTAGCATTATGGTACGGCATCCAGCGGCCGGTAGCATTATGGTACGGCATCCAGCGGCCGGTAGCATTATGGTACGGCATCCAGCGGCCGGTAGCATTATGGTACGGCATCCAGCGGCCGGTAGCATTATGGTACGGCATCCAGCGGCCGGTAGCATTATGGTACGGCATCCAGCGGCCGGTAGCATTATGGTACGGCATCCAGCGGCCGGTAGCATTATGGTACGGCATCCAGCGGCCGGTAGCATTATGGTACGGCATCCAGCGGCCGGTAGCATTATGGTACGGCATCCAGCGGCCGGTAGCATTATGGTACGGCATCCAGCGGCCGGTAGCATTATGGTACGGCATCCAGCGGCCGGTAGCATTATGGTACGGCATCCAGCGGCCGGTAGCATTATGGTACGGCATCCAGCGGCCGGTAGCATTATGGTACGGCATCCAGCGGCCGGTAGCATTATGGTACGGCATCCAGCGGCCGGTAGCATTATGGTACGGCATCCAGCGGCCGGTAGCATTATGGTACGGCATCCAGCGGCCGGTAGCATTATGGTACGGCATCCAGCGGCCGGTAGCATTATGGTACGGCATCCAGCGGCCGGTAGCATTATGGTACGGCATCCAGCGGCCGGTAGCATTATGGTACGGCATCCAGCGGCCGGTAGCATTATGGTACGGCATCCAGCGGCCGGTAGCATTATGGTACGGCATCCAGCGGCCAGTAGCATTATGGTATGGCATCCAGTGGCCAGTAGCATTATGGTATGGCATCCAGTGGCCAGTATCATTATTATACACACTATAATCCTCCCAATTGGCATCAAGATAACAGAACAGTAGTGTTGCGCAGACGTGCTTGGATAAGGTGTCATCTGAGCATGCTCGGGTGCTAACAGATTATCTTTTGCGTGCTCTAATAATATGTTCACACCGCCGCGGCTCCACACAAACTGGCAAGCCCTGCATGTATTGCGGCGGTCTAACAGCCGTGAGACATGCAGCCGCGGTGACGCAAACATTTTTCAAGCACGCCGAAGATACTCTTAGCACCCGAGAATACTCGGACAACGCCTTATCGGAGCACGTTAGCTTATCACTACAGAACAGATCTGAACAGTGCTCAGGATTCTCCTCACCTAGCACCCTGCCGAGAATAATAAATGCCTGTAGCCAATTTCCAAAAGTGCCTCCTACATTGCTCACCCTCCACCTCCCTATGCTTTTTCCCTGCTCCCACATTTCAGTGACGAAACACTCAAGAGGCAGTAAAGTAGATAAAGCTGCAGTTTTCCTTTTCCAAATATTTTTAACTTCCATTTTTTAAATGAGGCCCTAATGGTCCTTGAAAGCATACACACACGCTCCCAAGTCAGACTTTGTTGCAGACGGACAAGCCTATTTTTGGTAACAGTCTCTGCTGCCACTGGCCAAGTCCCAACACATCCTTCTGCATCATCAACCCTAACAGACCATGCTGCTACAGGCCCCTCACACTGTGGTCCCAACTGCAACACCCGGTGGCCTAAAAGATGTACCCAGGTCACCGTACGTGAGGTGTGAAAGCGTGTAACTGGCATGTCTCACCGGAGGTCATCACCACAACCCACTAATGGTCCATCCTAACTGACTGAGGACCTGATGCAAAGTATCTTCTGGATTAACGACCTCTGATGAAGCCTGCAATAATGAAAAATAATAAAAAAGTAAATGCTGCATTGCACCAAATGACCACCAGGTGGCAATGAAGTCACAACATTAACTAGCCCCCTATTGTAGAAAACCTAAACACCATCAGGAGGTGCTGAGGCTTCATGAGAACGCGCCACCCCCAAACTTAAAAGGCTTTTCCACTATTCAGACAACTTCTCAATCACTGTTTCCCCTGAGTAAAATAATAACTATTCTACTCTGTGCCATTCCAGCAGTGTCAGCACTGGCTCTCCCGGGGTCCGCGATCCCTGCGGCCAATCAGAGGTGTCTTCACTCTCTCGTACTTTGGAGGAATTGACCGCTGCAGCTGCTCTCCCACTTCCTCCAGATGTCAATGATGTCTGTAGGAGAGGAAAGTGAAGCCAGCGCTGAATGTCACACCAAAGATGGCTGCCCTCCTATTATATAAATCTCACTATAACTCCACCACCAGCCTATCACATTCCTAGTTCCACATCCAACCTCCATATCAAACCCTGTAATAAACCCTTCATTACCTGGTCTTGTCAGGACCTCAATAAACCCAGCCTTTTTGAGGCCTACTTCTGTACGGCCATTAATAATGCACTGGTGTAAATAATGTGTGTGAGGTTAATTGTGTGGAAAACCGGATTGTAATCAAGCAATGATTTCTTCAATTGGACTGCAATGTCCTGAACCATACGACTTGTACCAGTCATGTGACTTATGCTGCCCCAGGACTACAGCCATATTGGCCAAAGCTGTGATATCACAGTGGCACATACCAGCATGTGGAAGCATGGCGACATAGCGATGACATCACAATGGCAGGTGCCGGAATGTGGAATCTATGACAGCGATGACATCACAATGGCAGGTGCCGGAATGTGGAATCTATGACATAGCGATGACATCACAATGGCAGGTGAGAGGAGACACACGGGAGCTCACAAACCACAAGGAAGGCAAGAAGAATCGATTGGAGAATAGGGACAGGAGAAGCCAAGAAGAACAGAATAACCCGCTTCTTAGCCTTCACTGAGCCATGACAAGACTGAGCGGATGGAAGCGGAGGAGGAGACCCAGGACCCCGTGTCACGCTGTCTCTGTATACTGGTCCCTCAACCTGGAGGTACTGTTAAAGGTACAGAGGTCCAGGCCGCCAGCGTAAACCCTACCTCCTGAGGATCCCTGCACCTAAGTAATCTAGTCCTGAGAAGGACCCTGATCACAACAAAAGGGGACAAGTAATAATATGCCCACACACAGTACTTAGACGAACGAGACCGTACAAGGGAAAAACCAAAACCACCTTGCATACAACAACTACACAACTACAACAGAGGGAACACCAACGGGAAAGGAGATAAATGATAAAGCGAGGAAGGGAAAAAACACTCCAAATACACTTATCTCAGAAACTCCAAACACCACGATCCGCTCTGTTAGTCTGAATGAAATGCTTTCACCGACACTTCCCAAACAGACCAGCAGGCATTTGAAGGAGTCTCACTACAGCAGTATTGATTGCAGCTGGGCGAGGCTGGACCTCGTCTAGCACAGAGAGAGAGAATTAACTCCCTCACTGCCGAAAAACACAAAGCACCAACAAGTCAGCTGCGAGAAGTCAGGCTGTGTACTCGTGACGATCTTCGTGGCGACACACCCGTGACAGTACCCCCCCTTCTACGAGGGGCCTCCGGACCCTCAGGGCCAGGTTTATCCGAGTGAGTCGTGTGGAAGGCCCGAACTAATCGGTCTGCGTTAATATCCGACGCAGGAACCCACATCCTCTCCTCAGGACCATACCCTTTCCAATGAACCAGGTACTGAAGGGACCGGCGATTAAAGCGTGAATCGATGACCCTCGATACCTGGAACTCCAAGTTACCATTGACCACCACTGGAGGGGGAGGTAAAGGTGACGGTACCACCGGCGCCACATACCTCTTAAGCAACGATCTGTGGAACACGTTGTGAATTTTAAACGTAGGGGGGAGGTCAAGACGGAATGCCACCGGATTAATAATAGAACTGATTCTGTACGGCCCGATGAACCTGGGACCCAGTTTCCAGGAGGGAACCTTAAGTTTAATATTCCTGGTAGACAACCATACCCGATCGTTCACACTTAGGTCCGGACCAGACATTCTCCTCCTATCAGCCATACGTTTGTATCGGTTCCCCATAGTATTCAGATTCTTCAGCACCCCTCTCCATACTGAAGCGAGTGATGAGGAAAATCGTTCCTCCTCAGGAACCCCCGAAGAGCCCCCCCTACTGAAAGTACAAAACTGGGGGTGAAAACCATATGCCCCAAAAAACGGGGACTTACCAGTGGACTCGCTCCGCCTATTATTAAGAGCAAACTCTGCCAGAGGTAAGAAAGAAGCCCAGTCCTCCTGGTTCTCTGACACAAAACACCGGAGATATGTCTCCAAGCTCTGGTTCATACGTTCCGTCTGACCATTGGTCTGAGGATGAAAAGCCGATGAGAATGACAAATGCATCCCCCGCCGTGCACAAAACGCCTTCCAGAACTTGGACACAAACTGAGACCCCCGATCAGACACCACCTCGGAGGGTACCCCGTGAAGCCTCACAATCTCCCCAATGAACACCTGCGCAAGAGTTTTAGCATTAGGGAGAGCCGGAAGAGCGATAAAATGTGCCATCTTGCTGAACCTGTCCACTACAACGAGTATGACCGTTTTACCCGAAGACGGAGGGAGGTCCGTAATAAAGTCCATAGACAGATGAGTCCAAGGACGCTCCGGGATCTTCAAAGGTAAGAGGGCCCCAGACGGACGGGTATGTGAGGTCTTAGAGCGCGCACAAACCCCACAGGACGCGACAAAAGTTACCACCTCCTTATGTAAGTTAGGCCACCAAAACCGACGCGAGAGGAGATCCACAGTTGCTTTACTCCCCGGGTGTCCTGCCAAAACTGAGTTATGGTGTGCCTCGATCACCTTTTGTCGCAACTGATCTGGAACAAACAGTCTCCCCGGAGGTCCAACAGGGGCGTCCCCCTGAGCCTCCAATACCTCCTCCTCCAGCTCAGAGCACACTGCCGAAACCACCACCCCCTCCTGAAGGATAGGAATCGGGTCGTCCGTATTCCCGGCCCCAGGGAAACTACGAGATAAGGCATCCGCCTTTACATTTTTTGACCCCGGACGATATGCAACGACAAAATTAAACCTGGTAAAAAACAATGACCACCTAGCTTGTCTGGGATTCAGACGTTTCGCGGACTCCAGATATAGCAGGTTCTTGTGATCGGTGATGACGGTGACCGGATTGACTGCCCCCTCCAAAAAATGGCGCCACTCCTCAAAAGCTAACTTAATGGCCAAGAGTTCCCTATTGCCGACATCGTAATTCCTCTCAGCGGACGACAATTTTTTAGAGAAAAAGGCGCACGGATGCCACTTACCAGGGGACGAACCCTGTGACAATACTGCTCCCACCCCTACCTCGGAAGCGTCTACCTCTACAATGAATGGCTGTGACGCATCAGGTTGAATGAGTATGGGTGCCGAGGCAAAACATTTTTTCAAGGAGGAGAATGCTTGACAAGCCTTGTCAGACCACCTAGAAAATTCCGTCCCCTTTTTAGTCATGTCTGTGAGAGGCTTAACCATGGACGAGAAATTACGAATGAACTTCCGGTAATAGTTAGCAAACCCCAGGAAACGTTGTAGTGCCTTAAGATTCTCTGGCCGATCCCACTCAAGAACTGCCCGCACTTTCCCAGGGTCCATACAAAAACCGGACGCTGAAACCAGGAAGCCTAAAAACTGGAGTTCCTGTACGGCGAACACACACTTTTCCCATTTGGCATACAGTTTATTATCCCGCAAGATCTGTAACACCTGCCTAACGTGCTCCTGATGAGACACCAGATCCGGCGAGTAAATTAAGATATCATCCAGATATATGACAACAAACTGTCCCACCAGGCGGCGAAAAATGTCATTAACAAAGTGTTGGAACACCGCTGGGGCATTAGTCAGACCGAATGGCATGACAAGGTTCTCATAATGCCCCTCCGGAGTGTTAAACGCCGTCTTCCACTCATCCCCCTCCTTCATCCTAATCAGATTGTACGCCCCCCTGAGATCCAACTTAGAGAACCATTTGGCGCCCACGATCTGATTAAAGAGATCGGGAATAAGTGGGAGCGGATACGGATCTCGGACCGTAATCCGATTAAGTTCACGGAAATCCAGGCAAGGGCGTAGGCCTCCATCTTTCTTCTTAACAAAGAAGAACCCCGCAGCCACCGGTGAAGATGAAGGTCTAATATGCCCCTTAGCCAGACTTTCTGAAATATAATCCTTCATGGCCTGCCTCTCAGGACCAGAAAGGTTATACAACCTAGCTTTAGGTAACTTGGCCTCAGGGAGCAGTTTTACAGAACAGTCATACTCGCGATGAGGAGGTAGTTCCTGACACCCTTTCTCCGAGAATACATCCTCAAAGTCCGCCAGAAATGGAGGTAAGACCCAAGGAGTAACCGCACCGATGACCGTGTTCATGCAGTTTTTATTACAGAATTTACTCCATTGGCTTATCTCTCTGGTTTGCCAATAACCGGGTTATGCTTAGCTAACCAAGGAAGGCCCAACACTATAGGAGTGGGAAGACCCTCCAACACGTAGCAAGACAACAGTTCTTTATGTATCGCCCCCACTTGAAGTTTTACGTCATGCACAGCTTGCAAAAAACTTCCCTGACCGAGAGGCCTGGCATCGATCGAGAATATGGGGATGGGTTTAGCCAACTCACTCAATCGCATACCTTGAACCCGGGCAAACCGAGCATCAACCAGATTAGCCCCGGCCCCACTATCCAGAAGAACAGATATCCTCTCAGTTCTCGTACCCACCACCACCTCCGCCGGTACGAGAAACAGACGAACCTAGGGACGAAATACCTACTCCCAGATTGCCGTCCACCACACAACCTGGGATCAACAGTTTTCTGACGACTCTTCACTCGGCAAGGGACGGGATGGACACCCCCCAATAAAATGTCCCTTTCTCCCGCAGAAGAAACACCTTCCTGTCTTATGGCGCACCACCGGTCCCCTCCCCCGAAATGATGTCCCTCCTAATTGCATAGGCTCCTCTGGACTGACCAGGGGAACCACCATATGAGGGGACCTTGTAGGAGGTGGAGTCATCACAGGGGGTAGAGTTATCCCGCACCTCTCCCGAAGCCGTCTGTCAACGCGAATAGCAAGGGCCATAGCGGCTTCCAGTGACGCGGGAGAGTCATACTGTGCCAACCCATCCTGTAATTTGTCGGATAAACCATGACAAAACTGGCTCCTAAGAGCCGGGTCATTCCACTGGGTGTCCGTGGCCCACCTACGGAACTCCGAACAGAATTCCTCCGCCGGACGATCTCCCTGCTGGATCCTACGTAACTTAGACTCAGCAAGGGAGATCCGATCTGGGTCATCATATACGAGTCCCAGAGCAGCGAAAAACCTATCCACTGACTGGAGAGCCGGGGAGCCCGGGGGAAGAGAGAACGCCCAAGATTGTGGGTCCCCTTGTAGGAGCGAGATGACAATTCCCACCCTTTGTTCTTCACTCCCCGATGACCGAGGCCGCAGCCGAAAGTACAACTTGCATGCCTCCCGGAAAACAAAAAACTTGTACCGCCCCCCAGTGAACCTGTCAGGGAGAGCTACTTTAGGTTCTGGTCCGGCTTGCTCCTGAGGATGCAAAACCTTGGACCTAACGTCCGCCAGCTCCATGGACAAACTCTGCAACTGCCGAGCTAGACCGGCTACTGGATCCATGGTAGCTGGAGAAAAACTAAGTGGGTCGGTGAAAATGTCACGCTGTCTCTGTATACTGGAGGTAGGGGGCCTAAGCTGACCCTAAGCTGGGGCCCTGACTAGTCCCTCAACCTGGAGGTACTGTTAAAGGTACAGAGGTCCAGGCCGCCAGCGTAACCCCTACCTCCTGAGGATCCCTGCACCTAAGTAATCTAGTCCTGAGAAGGACCCCGATCACAACAAAAGGGGACAAGTAATAATATGCCCACACACAGTACTTAGACGAACGAGACAGTACAAGGGAAAAACCAAAACCACCTTGCATACAACTACACAACTACAACAGAGGGAACACCAACGGGAAAGGAGATAAATGATAAAGCGAGGAAGGGAAAAAACACTCCAAATACACTTATCTCAGAAACTCCAAACACCACGATCCGCTCTGTTAGTCTGAATGAAATGCTTTCACCGACACTTCCCAAACAGACCAGCAGGCATTTGAAGGAGTCTCACTACAGCAGTATTGATTGCAGCTGGGCGAGGCTGGACCTCGTCTAGCACAGAGAGAGAGAATTAACTCCCTCACTGCCGAAAAACACAAAGCACCAACAAGTCAGCTGCGAGAAGTCAGGCTGTGTACTCGTGACGATCTTCGTGGCGACACACCCGTGACACCCCGTCACATCCACCTGACTGATGAGAAAGGGGAGAAATTATGTAGATTATGTAGCAGCATTACAACTATTCTCGTTACCCATAGCAACCAGTCAGAGCTCAGCTTTTATTAAAGGGGTATTCCCATCTCCAAAATCCTCTCCCAATATGTAGTAGGTGTAATAATAATAATATTAGATATCCATGCTTACAACCACCAGTTATCTAGTTGCTAGTGGTCGTAACCATGGATACCTAAGGTCCTGCAATGCCTGCACATGAGAGAAGAGACAGCGAAGCAGAAAAACTATTCTACATTTCTAATTGGAGGTTTTTGCTAATATTATTATTACACCTACTACATATTGGGATAGGATCTTGGAGATGGGAATACCCTTTTAATCTCTGATTGCTATGGGTAACTAGGAGAGTTTGTTGCTCAGCTTTGATAAGGGATGACAGATTTTACTAGACTAAGTGGATATCATTGATGCAACCAGTGCAGCTGCACAGGGGGCTAATAGGTTAGGGGGTCACTCACCTTCATTTTATTAATTCTGTGTATTGCTGTAGCAGTGCTGTGCGCGTATATTGATGCCGTGGGGCAGGGGCGTACATAGAAATCATCGGGCCCATAGCAGAAGTTTGAGTTGAGGCCTCCCCCTTCAAAAGAAATTAATAAAAAAATTATATTTGTCAGTGTCACAGAAGAGCAGATCTCACAACTTTCCAGCCTTTACATAGTAATTTTCCTCCTGCTGAAGTCCTAGATTCCCCTCTCATTGCCACCATAACGTATGATGCCAACAAAAGTGCCCCCCAAACACAGTATGATACCCCCCATGGTGAATTCCTCTACCTTAGCCTCCACATGTACAGTAGGGTCATCAAACTATGCCCCCCCCCCTCAACTCCCAAGGCAAAGTAAGGTGACCACAACACAGTAATCCCCCAACTGTGGCCCCCACACAGCCCTCCATGCAGTGTAATGGGCCTACATACAGTATAATGGCCCCACACTGTACAATAGTCTGCACTAGCCCTCCAAACAGTATGATGGACACCACATAGGTCAGAGTAATATTCAGCTCACCCTTGAAGGATTCCCAGCGGGTTCCATTTAACGAAGCACAGGATCCAGACTCCGCCAGATGTAGAAGCAAGGTGCATCCAAATCCAGTACAAAAAAAGTCTTTATAAGAACGATTGAAACAATGGCATTGTTGTGACACACCATTTAGGTGTAGTTGGGGGTTTAGAAGGTGCAGAAAATATATGAGTCTAAGAACATGCAGAGTGTTTGAAACGCGTTCGGTGTTGCACATTTTCTACACCTTCCAAACCCCCAACTACAGCTAAATGGTGTCACAACAATCCATTTGTTTTTTTACTGGAGCTGGATATTCACTTCAATCCAAGCATGATGGACCCCACACAAACCTTAACACTGTATAATTGCTTGCATACTGTATAATGGCCCCCACATAACCCTTCACATATTATAATGGCCCCATATAGTGTAACACGCCACCATAATCCTCCATACAATAAAATACTCACTATAGTCCTCCTCACAGTATAATACACTCCCCATGGTCCTCCACACAGTAATATGCACCCGCCCATAGGGTAAAACGCAACCCCACCCCTCCATAGGGTAAAACGCAACCCCCACCCCCCATAGGGGAAAAAACAACCCCACCCCCCATAGGGAAAAAAACAACCCCACCCCCCATAGGGGAAAAAAACCACCCCACCCCCCATAGGGGAAAAAAAACAACCCCACCCCCCATAGGGGAAAAAAAACAACCCCACCCCCCATAGGGGAAAAAAAACAACCCCACCCCCCATAGGGGAAAAAAAACAACCCCACCCCCCATAGGGGAAAAAAAACAACCCCACCCCCCATAGGGGAAAAAAAACAACCCCACCCCCCATAGGGGAAAAAAAACAACCCCACCCCCCATAGGGGAAAAAAAACAACCCCACCCCCCATAGGGGAAAAAAACAACCCCACCCCCCATAGGGGAAAAAACAACCCCACCCCCCATAGGGGAAAAAACAACCCCACCCCCCATAGGGAAAAAAACAACCCCACCCCCCATAGGGAAAAAAACAACCCCACCCCCCATAGGGAAAAAAACAACCCACAGTTTTCCAGTATTATGAGCACCACGTACTCACTGATTTTTTTTTAAGAAAAATACAATACTCACCACTCCTTGTTCCCCCACTGCTTCAGTCTCTGCAGCGCATATACTCACCTCAGCAGCTACACTATCTGACACAGCATGGAGTGCGATGAAGTGTCATCATCGTGCCCGCTGTGTCAGATGCAGGAGGGAGGGAGCATTAAATGCTGCCGTTCAGTCAATACCATGGTTAATCACTAACAGAGGCATTTAAGTGTCCTGGTAGCTACTTCACTCATGTACCTCTTCCCATCGCCCCATAGAAGTGATTGTCGAAGATTTACCATGGCAGTCAGGGGCCTTAAAGAAGGATTCAATCACTGCCATCTTAGTACTCCTATAAAGCTCGGCTTCACAAGAGAATGTCCATTAAACTACATGCATATACTGCAATAATACAAAATTACAAAATATAGTATAAGGGGTTAAATGATCACAAGTCCACTAAGTTAACTTAAAAATAAAGAAAAAATTGAAAAAGTTTTGAAAAATATGAACGTTTAAATTATACTTCAACCGTTATGTTAAAATACCCCCCAAAACAAAAAATGAAATGCTCTTCTTCACAAAAAAACACAATCAAAAGCAATGACATTTAATGCAACCCAAAAAGGTATCAAAAACGGGTCAATTCACTTGTATTGAGAGAGGTCGAACACATCCAGTCGGCACGTGATAGCGTGTATGCAAATTGCAATCTTGCGGCGCCAGTACTAGAGAAATTCTGTCCGCTCGCACACTGTGCACTTTAAGGAGCCACAAGTCTGACTGCAGATGGCGCCCCAAACCTGGGCAAACCTTTTAATATACCCCAAAATTGTATCAATAAAAGCTACGCAAAATCACTGTCACAAAAATCCATCAATAGAAAAAAAAATGTAAAGGTCTCAGAATATGGTGACCCAAACCAATTTCTTTAGTGTTGTTACATAGTTGTTTAACCACCACGGGAGATAAAACACCTTGAATTTGGTATTGCGGTTATCTCAATGACCTGGAGAATTATATTATATTCTAAAAACAAAAGCAATTCCACTATTGTCTTTTAAAGATGTATCTCATTATTTCATCCCAACACAGATTTTGTTTCTCTCCACATTTCAGACATATGATAAATATATAGTTGTATAGTTTGTTTTTATCTTAGTGGTGAAAACATCATTTTGCAACAAAGAGAATAACTCGTTTCCCACTATTTTTTGTGGCCAAATATTTTCCTATTGGTAAAGCAAAATGAGGATTTAGTTTGTGTGAGTGAAGCTCATGTTTTTATTCACAAAAGTTTGGAGAACAAAGAAGATTTTGATTCTTTTTTAAAATCATTATTTGGGTATGTTATATGGTTATTAAAGGGGTAAATACTTGTTATGGTGCTAATATTATGGGTTCAATAATTTAACATTTTTATATGGCGAATTGATTAAATGATACTTCCGCATCTTAATTTTTTATACCTTTGAAATCTGATCGGGGCCCGCCTCAAGCCCGACCAACAGGGAGGGGACCAGGTGATCGGGGCCCGCCTCAAGCCCGACCAACCGGGAGGGGACCAGGTGATCGGGGCCCGCCTCAAGCCCGACCAACAGGGAGGGGACCAGGTGATCGGGGCCCGCCTCAAGCCCGACCAACCGGGAGGGGACCAGGTGATCGGGGCCCGCCTCAAGCCCGACCAACCGGGAGGGGACCAGGTGATCGGGGCCCGCCTCAAGCCCGACCAACCGGGAGGGGACCAGGTGATCGGGGCCCGCCTCAAGCCCGACCAACCGGGAGGGGACCAGGTGATCGGGGCCCGCCTCAAGCCCGACCAACCGGGAGGGGACCAGGTGATCGGGGCCCGCCTCAAGCCCGACCAACCGGGAGGGGGACCAGGTGATCGGGGCCCGCCTCATGCCCGACCAACCGGGAGGGGACCAGGTGATCGGGGCCCGCCTCATGCCCGACCAACCGGGAGGGGACCAGGTGATCGCCCGCCGCCCCCCCCTCCCCGTCTGCCCACCGGGACAGGTGATCGGGGCCCGTCAACACGGTGGCAGCCTCTGAAAGTACTTAGTGTGCGGTTTTAGAACTACTCCTGGTGCTGGTGGGTGCTTCTAGAACTCCCGCCCCCCCCCCCCGGTGGGCGCTTCTAGTACTACCCTTGGTGGGTGCTTCTAGAACTCCCCCCCCCACGTGGGCGCTTCTAGTACTACCCTTGGTGGGTGCTTCTAGAACTCCCCCCCGTGGGCGCTTCTAGAACTACCCCCCCGGTGGGCGCTTCCAGAACCACAAACCCCCCCCCATCCGCTTCTAGAACTACCCGCAGTGCCGTGAGCGGTTCTAGCACTTCTAGTGTGCAGTTCTAATACTGCTCCTGGTCGGCGCTTTTAGAAATACCCGTGGTGGGCGCTTATAGAACTACGCCCGGTGCCGGTGGGCGCTTATAGAACTACGCCCGGTGGGCGCTTATAGAAATACTCCAAGTGTACGGTTCTAGAACTACTGCTGGTATGCATTTCTAGATCTACCCCTTGTGCCCGTGGGGCTTCTAGAACTACCCCTGGTGGGCGCTTCTAGAAGTACACCCCCCCCCCGTGGGCTTCTAGAACTACCCGCGGTGCCGTGAGCGGTTCTAGAACTTCTAGTGTGCGGTTCTAATACTGCTCCTGGTGGGCGCTTTTAGAACTTCCCCTGGTGGGCGGTTCTAGAAGTACTCCTAGTATGCAGTTCTAGAACTATCCCTGGTGCCGGTGGGCGCTTCTAGAACTACCCCTGGTAGGCGGTTCTAGATCTACACCTGGTGCCGTGAATGGTTCTAGAACTTCTACTAGTGTGCAGTTCTAATACTGCTCCTGGTGGGCGGTTCTAGAACTACCCCCTGATGGGCGCTTCTAGAACTACATCTTGTGGGCGCTTCTAGAACTACCTCTAATGTGCCGTTCTAAAACTACTTCTAATATGCAAAACCTACAAAAGGCAAAAAATATATCTCATACCCTACCATCATTATATATAAATGTAAAGCAAAGTTGCATATGACATATAGGGTACTTAGTACCCTATATGTCATATACAACTGCTTTACATTTATATATAATGATGGTAGGGTATGAGATATATTTGTCTTTTGTAGGTTTTGCTTGTGTGAACATGCTCCTATTTCTTGCATGTGTACCATCTTAGACCTCAGTTCACATTGCTTGGTTTTTTGTCTTGTTTGCATTCTGTGCAAATTAAGGGTGTGGCATCCCCCTTGTTGAGCTCGTTAGTATATATGTCGCTTACCATGGGCCTAGGTGGTCTGATATTGGGACCCGGTTCTATTTGTCTACCCTTTTATATGCATTACTTCAACTTTGATATACAGTAAGGTTTTTAATATAGACAGTGTAGGACCGTCCCAATTTAGGGTCACCTTGTCGCTGGTGGGACGGCTTGTATACTTTTTTTGATCAAAAATAGTTCACCAAGTACCCTATATGTCATATGCAACTTTGCTTTACATTTATATATAATGATGGTAGGGTATGAGATATATTTTTTGTCTTTTGTAGGTTTTGCTTCTTTTTGCTAGTGTGAACATGCTCCTATTTCTTGAATGTGTACCATCTTAGACCTCAGTTCACATTGCTTGGTTTCTAATATGCAGTTCTAGAACTACCCCTGGGGGTTCTAGAACTAACCATAGTGCGTGCTTCTAGAACTACCCCTGGTGGGCGCTTCTAGAAGTACTCTTAGTGTGCAGTTCTATAACTACCCTGGTGCCGTGAGCGGTACTAGAACTACTCCTGGTGGGCAGTTCTAGAACTACACCTGGTGTCTGTGGGTGGTTATAGAACTACCCCTGGTGCCGTGAGCAGTTCTAGAACTTTTTAGTGTGCGGTTCTAACACTGCTCCTGGTGGGTGCTTTTAGAACTTCCCCTGGTGTCGGTGGGCACTTCTAGAACTACCCCTGGTGGGTGGTTCTGAAACTACCCCTGGTGCTGTGAGTGGTTCTAGAACTTCTACTAGTGTGCAGTTCTAATAATGCTCCTGGTAGGTGGTTCTAGAAGTGCTCTAGTGAGCAGTTCTAGAACTACCCCTGGTGCCAGTGGGCTCTTCTAGAACCACTCCTAGTGTGCAGCTCTAGAGCTACCCCTGGGGGTGCTTCTAGAACTGCACCTAGTGCCGGTGGGCAGTTCTGAAACTACCCCCGGTGGGCACTTCTAGAAGTGCTCTTAGTGTGCAGTTCTAGAACCGCCCACCATGAGCAGTATTAGAACTGCACACTAGAAGTTCTAGAACTGCACACTAAGTACTTCTAGAAGTGCCCACCGGGGGTAGTTTCAGAACTGCCCACCGGCACTAGGTGCAGTTCTAGAAGCACCCCCAGGGGTAGTTCTAGAGCTGCACACTAGGAGTGGTTCTAGAAGAGCCCACTGGCACCAGGGGTAGTTCTAGAACTGCTCACTAGAGCACTTCTAGAACCACCTACCAGGAGCATTATTAGAACTGCACACTAGTAGAAGTTCTAGAACCACTCACGGCACCAGGGGTAGTTTCAGAACCACCCACCAGGGGTAGTTCTAGAAGCGCCCACCGGCACCAGGGGAAGTTCTAAAAGCACCCACCAGGAGCAGTGTTAGAACCGCACACTAAAAGAAGTTCTAGAACTGCTCACGGCACCAGGTGTAGCTCTAGAACCGCCCACAGACACCAGGGGTAGTTCTAGAACCGCCCACCATGAGCAGTATTAGAACTACCCCTGGTGGGCGCTACTAGAAGTACTCCTAGTGTCCAGTTCTAGAACTACCCTCAGTGCCGTGAGTGGTTCTAGAACTTCTAGTGTGCGGTTCTAATACTGCTCCTGGTGGGCGCTTTAAGACCTACCCTTGGTGGGCGGTTCTAGAAGTACTACTAGTGTGCAGTACTAGAACTACCCCTGGTGCCGGTGTGCGCTTCTAGAACTACCCCTGGTGCCATAATCGGTTCTAGAACTTCTTCTAGTTTGCGGTTCTAATACTGCTCCTGGTGGGCGCTTCTAGAACTACCCCTGGTGGGCAGTCCTAGTACTACCCATTGTGCTGGTGGGCACTTCTAGAACTACCACTGGTGTGCGCTTGTAGAACAACCCTTGGTGTGCAGTTCTAATACTACTCCGATGGGCGGTTCTAGAATTACCCCTGGGAACGGTGGCCGGTTCTAGAACTACACCTGGTGGGCGCTTCTAGAACCACCCCTGGTTGTCATCGTGTGCTTCTAGAACTACATCTGGTGGGCGCTTCTAGAAGTACTCTTAGTGTGCAGTTCTAGAACTACCCCAGTGCCGTGAGCGATACTAGAACTACTCCTGGTGGGCATTTCTAGAACTACACCTGGTCTGTGGGTGGTTATAGAGCTACACCTGGTGGGCGGTTATAGAACTACCCCTGGTGCATGTGAGCGGTTCTAGAGCTACCCCTGGTGGGCGCTTCTAGAACTACCCCTGGTGGGCGCTTCTAGAACTACCCCTGGTGCTTGTGAGCGGTTCTAGAGCTACCCCTGGTGAGCGGTTCTACAAGTACTCCTAGTGTTCAGTTCTAGAACAACCCCTGGTGCCGTGAGCGGTTCTAGAACTTCTTCTAGTGTGCAGTTCTAATAACGCTCCTGGTGGGCGCTTCTAGAACTACTCCTTGTGTTCGGTTGCAGTTCTAGAACTACCCCTGTTGCCGGTGGATGCTTCTAGTACTACCCATTTTGGGTGCTTCTAGAGCTACTCCTAGTGTGCAGTTCTAGAACTACTCCTGGTGCCGGTGGGCAGCTCTAGAGCTACCCATGGTGGGCGGTTCCAGTACTTCCCCTGGGGGGCGGTTCTAGAACTACCCCTGGTGCCGGTGGGCGGTTCTAAAACTACCCCTTGTGGGCGGTTCTATAACTACTCCTGGTAGTTTACATCTATTCTATATTTTTCTATTTTAACTATTGTATGTACATTGGTGTGAGTGCCTGTCTCTACGGTGTCACTCTTACTTAACCGTGTATTTATTATAGTTTTTTTAATTTCCTATTTATGCATAATTTGACAATTTTGTTCGGTTGTTCTTGATTGGTTCTTTGACATTCCTAGTTTGCCTATGGGGTCAATGCACCAAAATGAGTCATCTAGCGTCAATGAACTTTAACCACCTTCACTGCACACGTCAGTGTTGTGCTCTTCTCCCTCGCCCCCCCCCCCCCCCCCCCTCCTCCCAATAGCTGCAAAGTCCCACCTGTATACTGGAGCCCAAGACCACAAGATCATACTCTGGATCTCTGGCACTCCTGATGTCACGTGCAGGGACCTCAGTAGCCTCCGACCACCACACTGACATCTGTCTGCTCTCCTCCACAACTGAGCAGCATCAGAAACCCAGCTAACAGACATTGCTGTCACTGCAAACACTCATTGGATTAACTGACACGATGTCAGCGAGTTGCTGAAGATCTGGATACTGCAGCCATGAGATCTGTGGCAGCATTAGGCAGATGGGACACTGCAGCTAATAGAGAGTAAGAGTGCAACAGAGATGGCCCTAAACTGCATTTAAAGGGTGTCAGGAAAACTTAGTCAGACTTTGCAGCCCTCTGGTGCCCCCTTATCCTGCTGGTCAAACACAGTATTGACTGAGGATAAGCAACAGGGAACAGCTGCTCTCATTTATGTCGACTATTGTGGCACGTGATGTGACAGGACGTATATATACCACCAGTTCAGTCTAGGAACATATATATACCTCAATCCCACCACCCTCAACCACCATATCACATAAATACACCGTATGCTGCCACCACCGATCTCTTAACAGGTGGATCGGGTACCCGTTAGGTAACATGAATTAGCAGGTGAGGAACGCGTTTGCTCGACATAGGACAAGAAGGACGAAGCTGGTAAATAATAATAATTTACTCCCGAAAGTTGGCAGTGTTTACAAAACATAAACAAGATATTATAAAAGAGACAATTTACATATATGCATAAAACAGTTATTAAAATAAAAGGGGTAAATAATAGCAAAACCTGCACCACGAGGTGATTGTCTCAGATTCTGTGGGGGGGACGGCTCCCCGGAAATTAGGTGCGATTCCTCCACGCAGCGAGGAGTGCTTGCATCTGATGTCCCTGGGTTGGAATGAGCCAACATGGACGTTCTGGTTTTTAGTTAGTAGGCAAAACACTAGGACACACCCATGTTTACCTCACACGGGGGCTCTGTTTTGTGAACCCACCCAGCTGCACAAGACATAAAAATCCTTCATCTTCCATATCTTGGTATGGGGGGGGGCCCACATCCAAGTTGGATACATCATGTTTGCCGTCACCAATATTCACGGAGATTGATATCAAATATGATATTTATATGACGTTCAGAAGCCCAGAAACCATTTCCTAGGTTTCTGGTGGTTTCCCAGTTATGAAAGATACACCATCATAACTGGAAAAAGGTGAGCATCCCAAAAATGTGGTCCATGTGTTTGTGACAGTCATGTGCATTATTAAACTCGACATTAAAAGTTTGTACAGTTACACAATAGGGCTTAGGAGGAAATCCAGTGTAGACCAGTATGCTTGCCCTGGGCTGAGGTTTACGGCGGTTATAAAAATTCCTTGTTTGGGGGAAGCAAGAGTAGAGTTCTATGGAGGTCCCTTCCAAGTGAACAGGGGGCGGAGATATAAGACATCTCTGGCTGTCCTTTCAACATTTTTAAAACTAGGACAAAAAGATGTAGTTAGTTACTTACTGGTAACGGGATTTCTCAGAGCCCATGACGGCACCACGGAGAGAGAGGGGATCCGCCCAACAAGGACAGGAAACCTACAGATAAAAGGGCGGTACCTCTCTCCCGCATCCGTTGTTTACAGAGCATGAGAGGACCACCAGGTTAGTAACACAAAATTTTACAATTTAAGACCTCGCTAGACACACTACGTGGCTACAATAATTAACCAATAAGTGTGCGCACCCACACGTGAAGGGAGGGAATGTACGGGTGCCGTCATTGGCTCTGAGAAATCCTATTACCGGTAAGTAACTATGTCTTTCTCCTTCCCCTATGACGGCACCACGGAGAGAATTGCAGAGAAGTGACTCATTAGGGGGAGGACCACAGCTTCCAGAACCCTTCTCCCGAAAGTCAGGTCTGAAGAAAAGGTTAAGTCTATCCGGTAGTGATTAAAGAAGGTAGAGGGGGAAGACCAGGTTGCCGCTCTACATACCTGCTCTATCGTAGCACAGGCCTTCTCTGCCCAGGAGGCTGCCACCGCTCTTGTTGAGTGGGCCTTCAGTTTCTCCGGGGCAGCTTCTCCACGTGAGGAGTAAGATAATGTAATGGCCTCCCTTATCCATCTGGCCAGCGTGCCCTTAGAAGCTTTCTTCCCCTTACGAGGACCCTGAAAGCAGACCGAGAACTATCCTGCCTACACTCGTGTTGCCTCTAGATACTGGATTAGGCACCTTCTGACGTCTAGTGTATGCAGGACCCTCTCTTTTGTGTTCCTAGGGTTAGGGCAGAAAGAAGGGAGGGTGATTTCCTAGGACCTGTGAAATCTTGACGCCACTTTTGGTAGATAGGGTTATTCTGAAAACTGATCCTGCCTATCCTCCAAGATTTGTGTGAAGGGGGGGCCTGCCAATAGGGCCTGAATATCACTAACCCTACGTGCGGATGTGAGAGCTACCAAGAGTGCTGTTTTTAGGGACGCTTCTGACAGGGGTTCAAAAGGTGCCTCAGTTAGGGCTGAAAGGACCAAGTTCAAATCCCAGGGTGTAGCATTTCAGGATGGGATAGGGCGGGATCTAGCTGATGCCTTATTAAACCTAGATACCCATCTATCCCTGGCTAGGTCAAAATTATAGAGTGCTCCCAGGGCCACAACTTTAACTTTTAAAGGTACTTGTGGCCAGGCCCTGCTCCAAACCCCTCTGTAAAAATTACAGGATAGCCGTCAACGGAACCTCCCCACCCAACCTAGGACCTGAGACTGAAAGGAATTTCTTCCAGGTTTCCCCGTATAGTTTGGTGGTGACTGGTTTTCTACATTGAAGTAGTGTGGTGATCAAATTTGGGGAGAAACCTTTGTCTTTCAGAAGAGCCCTCTCAAATTCCAGGCAGTCAAGTGTAAGCTTGACACCTGAGGATGGAGGACCGGATCCTGAGAAAGAAGGTCCGGGAGAACCAATGGATCGGAGATTGACAACCTCCTCAGCCATGAAAACCAGGCTCTCTTTGGCCAAAAGGGGGCTATTAGGATTACCCTCGCTTCCTCTTCTCTGATTTTCCTCAGAACAGCTGGAATCAGAGCGATCGGAGGAAAAGCGCAAGCTAGAGGGTAATTCCAAGGGATCATAAAGGCATCCACGGCTACCGGGTTCCCTTTGGGATCTAGGGAGCAAAAAGAGCGTGTTTTTTTGTTCTGATTGTTGGCAAACAGATCTATGGAGGGACGGCCCCACCTTTGTACAATCTACCGAAAAACCGCCTGACTTAATTCCCACTCGCCCTGCTTCAACTGAGTCCGACTGCGGTGCGGTTTTCTACCCCTTTTATCTGTAGAGCAGATAGGGATTGCAAGTTCTCCTCGGCTAAGTGAAAGATGACCTCTGTCGTCTGCATTAGGGAATGGGACCGTGTACCCCCCTGGTGGTTCAGGTATGCCACTACTACTCGGTTGTCTGAGAAGACCCTCACGTGATGTCCTTGTAGTGTGTGCATGAACACCCGGAGTGCCTGCTCTACTGCTAGGAGCTCCTTCATGTTTGAGGACAGTTTCAGGCGTTCTGTCCAGACCCCCTGAGCTACCAGGTTGTTTAGGTGGGTCCCCCAGCCCCCGGGGCTTGCATCTGTGGTCAGGATTTGCGGTGTCGGGATTGTCCAAGGAATCCCCCGGGCCAGATTGTGCATGTTCCCCCACCACTCTAGGGAAAGTGTGGTTTTTACAGATAGCGTTAACCGCCCTTCTAAACGCCCTTTTAGTGCCTTTTCTGCTTCTAGGATTTCCCACTGAAGGGTCCTGGTATGTATTTGAGCCCATTGAACGGCCAGAAAGCACGCTGTCAGGGAACCTAGCAGGGACATGGCCTTCCGAAGGGACATAGACAGGTGGGATTTCGCCCGTGATATCAGGTTTAAGATTTTTTGAATTTTCCCTGGGGGGAGACGACACTCCTGAATTTTTGAATCCAGTATGACGCCTAGGTACTCCTGTATCTGGCATGGTTCTGTTTTGGACTTTTCCAGATTCAAAAGCCACCCTAAGCAAGTCAAAGAATCCATGACCTTTTCCAGATGGGATTTGCAGTCTAGGAAGGAGCTGCCTATTATCAGGAAGTCATCTAGGTATGGGACGACCTGGGTGTTCTGCTCCCTTTAGATGAGCCATCACCTCTGCAACCACTTTGGTTAAGACCCTTGGGGCTATGGCGATGCCGAATGGGAGGGCTCTATATTGGTAGTGCTTGACCACTCCACCCATAAGAACAGCTACCCTGAGGAACTTCTGGTAGTCCTTGTGTATCGGGACGTGATAAGCGTCTTTTAAGTCCAGGGCAGCCATGAAACCACCAGGAAACAGCATTTTTATTGAAAATTTTATTGTTTCCATTTTGAAGGGTTCCACCTTCAACAGCTTGTTCAGCTTTTTCAGAATCACAATCGTCCTGTACTGTATGTCCCATCTGTTTTTTTCTCAGGATAGTGGAGAATAGAAGCCCAAGCCTTCCTCCCCACCCAGGACCTCCTGGAGGACTGCTTTCCCTACTAGTCCCCGGATTTTCTGCTCCAAGGCTAGTTGCTCCTCGTTTGAAGATCTTTCAGGGGTTATAATAAAGTTTCTCTGAGGGACTTTGAAGAACTGGAGTTTCAGGCCCGATTGAATTAGGGTCAGAATCCATGAGCTGTTGGACATTAGCTCCCAGGCCGGGAGAAAACTTGATAAGCCCCCCCCTCCCCACACCCGGGGCAAATCTTCATTGGGGGGCCTTTCTATTATCACTGGAGGGCTTGTTAAATAGGAATCCCTTGGTCTTCCTTCTCCTGTCTTCCCACCTATCCTGCTCTTTAGGGGGTTTCCTACGCATAAATCTTCTACTCCGAAAAGGCTTCCTGTAAGCAGCATTAGACGGGACAGGAAACCGTTTCTTATTATCCCCCGCTTTATCCAGGATGTCATCAAGGGCAGGCCCAAATAGAAACTCGCCCTCACAGGGGGTGGAGCACAATCTGGATTTAGTTTGTAGGTCCCCGGGCCAACATTTGAGCCAGAGGGCTCGTCTAGCCACGTTGGCAAGCCCCGCCGCTCTAGCACTTAACCTGACGGAGTCCACCAAGGCGTCTGCCAGGAAGGCCGCTGCCCTTTTCATTATCAGGATGGCTTCAAGGATTGTGTCTCTGGATGTCTCCTGCCTCAGTTGTGATTCTAGCTGGTCCAACCAGACCATTAGGGATCTGGCCGTACACGTGGCAGCTATCGCCGGTTTTAACCCCCCCCCCAGAGGCTTCCCAGGAACCCTTTAAGAAGGTGTCTGCCTTTTTATCCATGGGTTCTTTCAAGACACCCATGTCTTCAAATGGAAGGAAGTATTTTTTTGAGGCTTTGGCTATAGCGACATCCAGTTTCGGTGCTTTCTCCCAAAAGGAGCATACGGGGTCCTCAAACGGGTACCTTCGTTTAGGGGAAAGGAAGCCCTTCCTCTCAGGTCTTTTCCACTCTTTCATAATCAGCGAATGAACATGTTCATTGAGTGGAAAAGATCTCCTTTTTTGCTGTTCTAGGCCACTAAACATCATGTCTTGTATGGATTTTTTGGGACGGGGATCTGTTAGACCCATGGTAGACCTGACTGCCTTGATAAGGCTGTTTCCTCAACGGGAAAACAGCTCCGACCTCCTCTAACTGTAGACGAGGAAGAGGAGGAGGAAGAGGTGGAAGTGTCCGAATCCCCGTCATCCTCAGAACTACTAGATGTGGACTCGGGGGGGGGGGGGGATATGTTAGTTTTCTTTAATCTTTTGCCCTGAAAAGATTTAATAGTGTTTTCAACTTGCGACTTAATTAGGTCTCTAAGATCAGAGGCAAATCTCGGGGTTCCCTCGCATATGGTCTGCTCAATGCAGGAGCTGCAGAGTCTCTTTTCCCAAGTAGTGGGCAAGGCCTCAGTGCATAAAACACAAGTCCTATTTTTTGTTTTCCCTGTACTCTTTTTCCCTACGGGAGACAAAAGAGAGAGAGCAAGGGCCCCTAGTTACAAAGTGGACTTTCACGAAGTTCACTTACCAACCAGACGGAAGAGCAGGTACCAGTTCAGGATGTGGAGCCATCTTTGTAGCCGAAGTCCTCCTGGAAGATGCCGAGGTGGAGTCCTTGCTACGCTGCGACGATCTGCCAGAGCGCCCGCTTCCACTCCGGTCCTGGCCTTCCGGTCCCTTTTTCCATTGGGTTGGCAGTGGTGGTGGTGACTGAGGATGTAGCTGCTGCTCCTCAGGTAGGTCCTGGTCACTCATTGTTAGTTTTTTTTTTTTTTTTCACACAGCGTGCCAGAGCCCAGAAGAGCAAATACTGGCGTCCTCTGCTGTGTTTTAAGTGCCTGTAGTGACCTGGCCCCCCCTTGCTCCCTGGCACCCGTGGGGGGACACCCTCGCCTGCACAGACTGGTTACCCAGTCATGCATTGCAGCGCCGCGTCATCTGGGGGAAATTGCGCAGTGAACCCGGAAGCTTAAATGCATGTTGCCGGGCAGCGTGCGTTCTCACCTCTGCAACCAGGGGGGTCTAGCACAGTCCTGGCGGCCTCCTCTTCATCCAGACCCCCCTCCGCAGACCCTAAAGGCCCACTGACCTCAGCAGTGGCGCTTCAGGACACCGCACCAGCCGAGGCAGGGGGACCCCCGCTGCCTGGATCGGACTGGCCGGGCCTGGCATCCCACGACGTCCATCTTCTGGCACCCCGCAGGTATGCCTCCTCCGGACTGTAGGGTCCCGTCAAGGACAGGAAACCAACTGATGCGGGAGAGAGGAACCGCCCTTTTATCTGTAGGTTTCCTGTCCTTGAAGGGCGGATCCCCTCTCTCTCCGTGGTGCCGTCATGGGTGAAGGAGAAATACATTTTGCCTGACAAGGGAATGTCACCAGGTTTATTGCCACCCGATCTGAGCACAGCACAACGTGGGGACAAAGATCCACAATTCCAGCGACATGTTGCTTTCTGGGCTGACTGCTGTAGTTTTGATAAGTGATCCTCCACCAGCAGGAGACTGCCACAAGAGGACTAGTAAAGCTGCTGCCATGTAGTCCAACCCTGTCCCCACAACTGATGAATAGCTCTGTACAGTGTGCATTGGTAGCTTTCTGCCTATCAGTGGTGTGGGTGGGGTTATACAGAGCCCAGCATTCAGAGAATTTGTAGATCTGCAGCAGACACAGTTACTCTGAACTGCACCAAGCGATCCATCACTGGAATCAGGGTCTCTGCCCCTTAATCACCCTGCTCTCAGATGGGGCAGCAAAATCCTGGTGACAAATTCACTAACCCCATCCAGCTTCAGGTGCAAGTATTAGAATTGATTCTGATGCTCAAAATTAAATGTAAAGGCCAGTGGCTAATGGCAGGCAATAGGTACAGCAAAGTGTGGAAAAGTTACCTGCAGGATTGTAGGGAACAAACTTCTCAATGTCGGGGTACTGCAGCTCATCTGTCTTATCAGAAGTGCCAGAAACCTAGTGGGGAACAGGAACCAGGTCACAAGCTTCATTTATCCAGGGTTTACCATTAGGTTCTCCATATATGATCTAAAATGGAGTCAGCCAAGTCCTTGTGGCATAGCTGTGGCCTGGCCATACACTGTTTGGCTAGCAGCCATCTCTCCCAACATACAGATGAGCTCTCATGTGTTCTGTGGGGAGGAGGGTAATCTGCTGCCTCTAAGCAATTTGTGCCTAGAGAACAAGGAGCGGGTATTTGAAATGAACATTTGTTAGGTGAGGAGACCCCCATACACATTACACAGCTAGATTAGCCAGATATTAGCCCACTTTAATCCAACAGAAAACAATGGGACTTGTAATTGTGGCGCCCCTGAGGGTTCAGTCGCCACAGAGGTACTGCACCTCACCCAGAGGTGTGGTGTCCCCTTCTCTCAGGTAAGGAGGGAGTGCTGCAGAGAACCCCAACACCCGCATTCAACACCACACTGCTCCAGGCCGGCTGGAGGAACAACATGCATGAGCACAACTGCTGAGCCCTGTCCCTGACTGGAGTAGGAGGAACCCAGAGGTAGGGGGAACCAGTAGTGGGTGTGGGTGGAGGAAATAGTTTAAGGGAGCACTATAGTAGTAGGTATATAAAGGGGAGCCATTTTAGGGTGGCAGGAGAGTTCGGTAGAGGAGTCAGTGGAGAACAGTCAGGGAGCAGAGTCTCTTTAGGTGCTCTGCTCCTCAAGCAGGGCCCGGTGCTAGAGGCTCAGGAGGGGAGCAGAGAAGTAGGCTCCGATCTAAGGAAGGGGTCCTAGGGGGTACGGGCGAGTGCAGGACAGCACCCATACGCCCTGCATCTGTCAGAAGACAGAGGGATCGTAGGCCGCAGGAAGGGGACCGGCCCCTGGTCCAGCCGTGTAACTCCAGGTCTCGGCTGGGAAAACCGGAGCTTCTGGCTTATATAGTAAGTTGCCGAAGCATCATTCTAATCCTCATGAGGGTCAAGCAGGTCCAGGAACTCCAACGTACAGGAGGGGCTTCAGAGCACCCGAACGGGATTGAGAGTGGTTAAGAGCAGGGCAGGAGTGAGAAAGCTAGACCGTCTTCACGCTGGGTCTAGGATCACAAGAAAGAGGGGTTGTCAGGTGCTCCTAATCTACCTGAGGAAGTGCTGAACCTCTGCCTGGTGAACGCAGTGCGACGTGGGAGGCCGACAACTGTACAGTGCACCAATGGAACTGTCATAAGAACTGTGAGTAAAGACTCAGATGACTGCACCGCACTGCCTCCGTCCATTCTTTATCTGCGCCATCTTTCCCTCCCTGCACTACAACGCCCAGCGCAACTTTCACCAGCTTATACTGCCGTGGAGCAAGCTCTACCTGTGGAGAGCCACACCATCCCTGCTGCCTTAACACCAGCTCCAGAGGACTGCGCCACAGCGGCGGCTCCCTTTGGCCGCATTTCACAGGTGGCGTCACAAACACTTTCCCCAGATCCCCCAATATCTTCCCCTCTTTACTGACTGCCCTGGGTCACAGACCGGGCCAGCCACGGTGATATCCCCTATACCGGCATCCATAGGCCCGGCTGCCGAGTACCCCACGGCCCAGGGGGCGCATCGTAATAGTAGAAAATGCCATGTGATCTTCTTGCCGATGTTTCCTATGGCATTTTAGGATTATGTAGCTACAAGTCCGCACTTAGGCCCGGCTGCCGAGTACCCCACGGCCCAGGGGGCGCGTCATAATAGTAGAAAATGCCATGTGATCTTCTTGCCGATGTTTCCTATAGTATTTTAGGATTATGTAGCTACAAGGCCGCACTTAGAATATTGTGCACAGTTCTGGGCTCCAGTGCTCAGGAAAGACATATTGGAGCTAGAGAGGGTACAAAGGAGGGCGACTAAGGTAATAAAGGGAATGGAGGGACTAGAATACCCAGAGAGGTTGTCAAAATTAGGCCTATTTACATTGGAAAAGAGAAGGCTTAGGGGAGACCTCATAAACATGTATAAATACATCAGGGGGCTGTACAGAGATCTCTCCCATGACCTGTTTATACCAAGGATGGTGACAAAGACGAGGGGGCACACTATGCGTCTGGAGGAAAGGAGGTTCCTGCACCAGCATAGAAGGGGATTCTTTACGGTCAGAGCCGTGAGACTCTGGAACTCTCTGGGAGAGGAAGTGGTGATGTCCAACTCACTTAATGAGTTCAAGAGAGGCCTGGACGCCTTTCTTGAGAACAATAAAATTACATCTTATGCTTAGTGATAGTTAATTAATCCAGGGATTTAATCTAACTGCCAGATTGGTGTCGGGAAGTGAATTTTTCGTCAATGATGTAAATTGGCCTATACCGCATGGTATAGGAATAGCGGAATAGCTGCAGTGCACAAGAAATAGGCTGAACTGGATGGACGTGTAGCACCCCGAGGGCTCGGCTGCTACAGGGGTATTGCACCTCAGTCCAGAGGTGTGATATTCCACTCCCAGGTAAGGATGGAGTGTGGACCGGGGCTCAGTAGGCTGCATGCACCACACACACCCCATTTCCGAGGAACAGACCAACGGTGCTCCCACTAGACAGAGTGCAGGCACAACAGCTTCTGTTCCTGGCTGGAGTGGGGAGGGGAAAGTACACCCAGTGGTGTAGGAGCAGATAGGGGTGGGTCTCTGGGCATAGGCAGGAGCCCATTGGTTGCTAGTCACCTGGGCTCACACAGAGGGAGGTATAAAAGGTGGGCACCATCTTAGTTCAGTTCAGAGAGGAGGAGAAGAAGACAGGAGCTCAGCCAGAGAGGGCTGACAGGGAGCCGTGGCTCAGTCTGGGCCCAGCTCCAGAGGCAGGCCTGGAGTGGAGGCCAGAAGCAGCAGAGAGAGAGAGGAGGAGGAACAGAAAGGAAAGTAAGAAAGGAACTGGAACAGAGGAGAAAGGAAGCAAAGAACACAGAGAAAGGCCCAGAGACACGAAGGCAGAAGGAACCCCATATGTCCAGAGGAGATACAGGGTGAAGGGTTGGCAGAGCAGGGTACCGGAACCCAAATTGGTGGAGGCGACTAATCCTCAGCCAAAACCGGAGGTTGTGACCACATCTTGGTGCGACCCCTCACTACATCCACCAGAAAGGCATACCGCATAGGGTCAGGGAAACCGGGAGAGGTTTCGCCAACAGAAGGCCCGAGGAAGTTGGACAAAGGTGGGTCACTGGTGGGGACGGCCAGTAAAAAGGAAGAGAGGGGAGTTCTGTGCCACGCTCTGGAATTGCCTGGGAGTTGACCGAGTCCCTCACCTGGTGGACGCAGCACGGCTTGGGCAGTCATCGCCTGCAGCATTGACCTGAATAACAACCGTGAGTAAAGCTTTGGAAACTGCAATTACAAGTCTCTGTGTTTCATCGCTGCACCAGCACCATCAGTACTGGTACACTCACACCATCACTACCACCATCATCCACATTAGCTGCCCTGAGGCAATACTCCTCCCGTGGGGAGTTATCCCATACTCAGCTGCGCAACCAACATCAGCCTCAGCGGTCGGCAGCGCAGCGGCAGTCCCCACTGACCGCAATCCACGGGTGGCGTAGTCGGACACTTATTACAATACAAATAGACTGCCACTGGTTTGACCACCCTGGGCACGGACCGGGTCACCGCCACGGAGAACTACAACCCCCAGCGATCCGGCTCCGGGTATTCCCCCTGCACAGCAGCAGCACAACACAGGCCCAGGGGGCGCGTCAGACGCTTGTCTTTTTTCGGCCTTATAAACTATGTAACTATGTAAAGTCTGTACATCAGTACAGGGCAGAACACAAAAGCGGTGTATGATCAGAGCTGCGGTAATACATTATACCTGTATAACAGCTGGCGCAGGCTTTGGCACTTTCCGGTCTCCTTTCAGAGGCTGCCCGTTCTTCTGGGTCATTACTTGCTTGCTGACATTTCCTAGAGCTTTTCTTGATGTTTTCCCACATGATACAGAACCACGCACTTTGTCCTGGTGGCTTTTGACAAGTGACTTTCCTTTAGGGAAATATAGATCATGTGAGGACGGTTCCTGAGCCAACCATGTGGAGCATCAATGGGCATGAAAGTGAAAGATTGCCAACACCAAAGCTGCAGAGGCAAAAGTCTTCCAATACACAAGGAACAGAATTATGCCCACCTGGATGTCAGGTGTACTAGTAATCCCAGCACCCAACCCTCATGCCCAAAAGGACTACGTCATTTCTGCACTAAAAGCATTTCACATGTCAAAACCCCACTGAAGTGGCACTTTAACCCCTTACCAACATGATTTGCAGTTACATCATATGCCAGCTCTGACTTCTTGCCTGGAAGATGATGCCTGTGATATTTAGCCATCATCTGCCTTTAATAGCCACATGTAGAGCAGAGCTCCACCTGTTAGAGATGGACAGCAGCATTAACAGCGAACTGAGAAGGGAGTCATGCCATGTGCCCATCTGTGCCCCTGTAACACGATCGTGGGATGCCATCACTGCCAGGAAGGAGTCTGCTGAAAAGACCCATGACTGTCATGACAGATCTGTGAATGCTGGCTATATACTGCAGTATTGCTGTACATAACACAAGAAACCAGATGATTGCATGTTCACGTCCCCTAAGGCTATGTGCCCACGATGCAGAAATGCTCCGGATTTTTCCTGAGCGTTTCTGCATCTCCCCTGGAAGACAAAACGCATGCGGATTGTACATGCGGATTGTACATGCGGATTGTACATGCGTTTTTCCTGCCAGGGACATGCGGATGTGAAGCGTTCTTCACATGCATTTCCACATGTGGGTTTTCAAGCGCTTTCCAAGCGATTTTAGCATCACTTAGAAAGTGCTTGTCAACTTCGTCACCGGCATGGATTTATATAGTGTGACCCGAGAGAATGTCAAAAAATAAATCTATACTTACCATCCGATGGCCCCCGGAGTCTTGCTTCACTCGGTGCTGACTGCCGGCAGATCGCAGTACACTGCGCTGAAGGACCTGCCGATGTCAGCGTTGTGTGACCCGTCACAAGAATATGACGTCAGCGCAGGTCCTTCAGTCCATCGCGATTTGCCGGCATGAGAGGAGGAGCGCAACGGGGGCCGCCAGAAGGTAAGTATCATATTTATTTTTTATTTTATTCTTTTTTTCACAGTTTCTATGGTACCTGGGTCCGGAGGAGAGTCTCCTCTCCTCTAGACCTGTGTACCATCCGCACATTGGAACACGTGGATTGCGCATCTACATATACAGTGATGCGTAGTCCATGCGTTCTAATGCAAGTCAATGGCAGCGAAAACGCAGCACTTCCGCAAAATAATTGGTAGTGCTGTTTTTTTTTCCCGCAATGATAATCCGCAGCGGAAATTTCCACAGCATGTGCACAGCACATGCGGATTATCATTGGGGAATATGGCAGGCCTTCTACCATGCGTTTTTAAGCGTTTCTGCAGCGTTTTTGCCACTGCGGAAACGCTTAACCGCTTCCCGACCGCCCACTGTACATAAACATCCGTGCTGCCTGGGCTCTGCGCAGCACGGACGTTTAAAAACGGTGGGTGGTCTCGCAGCGCTCTGGACCCCCAGGGTCCTTCAAGAGCGGTGCAGAGCGATATCTGTGACAGGGAACATCATCGGGACCTGATTGGATCAGGTCCCAGTGATGTTAACCCTTTGCTGTCTTCTATATGCCGTGATCTATAGTGATCGCGGCATATAGAAGACAGCAGGAGGAGAGGGGGTGATATACTTACCTCTCCGAAGACCCCTGATACCTTCCAGGACCTTGGGTTGCTATGGCAGCTGGAGGTCACATGACCGCCTCCAGCTCTGCCATATATGGTGTCCTGCCAGGGTCAGCCTGCAGCTGAAGCCTGGCAGGACACACTGACTGTGTGAAGATCTCATGTAATGTAATACATGTCTATTACATTACATGAGATCAGCGATCAGAAAAATAAAAATTATTGTCCCATACAGGGACTAAGTAAAAATGTAAAAAAAAGTTAAAAAAAAAATGTTTTGAAACTGTTAAAAAAAAAAAAAATACAAAATAAATTAAAATAAATAAAATATTAAACCGATAAATCCGTATATTTATGCAAAAATAAAAAAAGTACACATATTTGGTATCGCCGCGTCCGAAACAACCTGAGCTATAAAACTGTCACACTAACAACTTCTGTGCACACCGTAATAAAAATAAATAAAAAACGGAGCAAAAAACTATGCTTTTTCCTCATATCGCCAAACAAAAAGTGGAAAAAAATGCGATCAAAAAGCAAAATGGAAATAAAAATGGTACCGCTGAAAAAGTCATCTTGTTCCGCAAAAAAAAAGCTGCCATACAGCTCCATCAGCCGAAAAATAAAAAAGTTATAGCGCTCAGAATAAAGCAATGCAAAAAAAATATTTTTTCTATAAAATTGTTTTATTCTGTAAAAGCACCAAAACATAAAAAAAATATACAGTAAGTGTAGTATCGCTGTAAACGTACTGACCCGAAGAATAACGCTTCCTGATCACTTTCACCACATGCAGAACGGCATAAAAAAAACCTCAAAAAACAATTCCTGAATTGTTGGTTTTTGTTAATTTTACCTCCCAAAAAACGGAATAGAAAGCGATCAAAAAATGTCACGTACCCAAAAATGGTACCAATAAAAATTTCAACTCGTCCCGCAAAAAACAAGCCATCACATGACTGTCGGCCGAAATATGGAAAAATTATAGCTCTCAAAATATGGCGATGCAAAAACTAGATTTTGCAAAAAAAAAGCATCTTAGTGTGTGACAGCTGTCAATCATAAAAACCCGATATAAATCTGGTATCTCTGTAATCGCACCGACCTGAAGAATAAAGTAATCTCATCACTTATACCGCACGAGGAACGGCGTAAAAAAATAAATAAAACCAATTCTTCACCTGCTACTGATTTGTTTATTATGTCTCCCAAAGATCGCAGTAAGGCTCTGCTCACATTTATCCTGCGTTCTGCGCTGAGCACTTACACCAGAGTTTCCGTGTAAATCTCTGAAATACGTGATTCAGACGGAACCCATGACGGAAGATTCCCTGTAATGAGGCAGATATAGGCCACTGTGGATGCCGTCTGGCCTGTGATCCCACGGTGTCATTTGTTTTAGGCGTGCATAAAAGTGCGGTTGGCCACAGTTTTGTGTACTAATGAAAAAAAGGACACCGCTAAACAGAGGCCAGACGGAGTCCAGAGTAACTCTGCTGCCTCATTATAGTGAATGGATCCTGCAGGGGGTTCATCTGAATTACATCACTTGGAAATTTAGATGGAAACCCCGATGTAAGTGCTCAGCCTAGAGCGCCGGATAAATGTTACGTAAAATGTTCCCAATAAAAGCTTCAACTCAGTCCTCAAAAAAAGCTAGTCCCCACTCAGGTCCGTCATCTGTTAAAAATATAAGGGACTTCCAAGTTACTGGTAGCAGAAAGGCTCTGGAAAAGCGAAATGGCCCTTGCCCCCCAAAAGAAATTCAGAAAATGTTGTGCTCCCAAATCCAAATGCCTATTCTACAATAATTTGTTCTCCACTTGTCAAATAGCACTCAGTCCCCCCCAGATCTCGCCGTATGGCTGAGCGGTACGATACAGCCACATATGGGATATTGACACTTTTAGAAGAAATTGTGTGACACATTTCGGCACCATTTTTACCCATTGCCCTGTGTGAAAATGTAAAATCTGAGGGTAAAACATTTTTTTGTGGCAAAAATATAATTATGCTTTTTTCACTGCCCAATGGTATAAATTTAAAAATTGAAAAATACTCACTACTTCCCTAGATGAATTCCTTGAGAGGTGTAGTTTACAAAATGGGGTCACTTGTGGGGGTTTCTGCTGTTTCGGCATGTCCGCGACTCTTCAAATGTGACATGGTGTCTGCCACCTATCCCAGCCAACATAGCGCTCCTTTCTCTTCCGAACCCTGCCGTACACCAAAGCAGTGGTTTTCCCCCACATATGGGGTATCAGCGTACTCAGGAGAAATTGCACAACAAATTTCATGGTGCAATTTATCCTGTTACCCTTATGGTCATACAAAATTAGGGAATGAAAAACATTTTTTGTGGGAAAATGTGAAAATTTTATTTTTATGGCTCAATATTATAAACTTCTGTGAAGCACTTGGGGGTGCAAGGTGCTCACCACACATCTAGATAAGTTCCCTAAGGGGTCTAGTTTCCAAAATGGTGTCACTTGTGGGGGGTTTCAACTGTTTAGGCACATTAGGGGCCCCCCAAATGCAACATGGCGTCCGTTAATTATTCAAACAAATTTAACATTCAAAAATTCAAATGGCGCTTCTTCCCTTCCGAGCCCTGCCGTGCGCCCAAACAGTGGTTTGCCTCCACATATGGGGTATCAGCGCGCTCAAGAGAAATTGCACAAAAAATTTTGGGGTCCATTTTTTCCTGTTACCCCTGTGAAAATAAAAAAAATTGGGTCTAAAGTAACATTTTTGTGAAAAAAGTTAAATGTTCATTTTTTTCTTCCACATTCCAAAAATTCATGTGAAGCACCTGAAGGGTTAATAAAGTTCTTGAATGTGGTTTTGAGCACCTTGAGGGGTGCAGTGTTTAGAATGGTGTCACTTTTGGGTATTTTCTGTCATAAAGACCCCTGAAAGTGACTTCAAATATGATGTGGTCCCTAAAAAAATGTTTTTGTTAATTTTGTTGGAAAAATGAGAAATCGCTGGTCAACTTTTAACCCTTATAGCTCCCTAACAAAAAAAAATTTTGGTTCCAAAATGGTGCTGATGTAAAGTAGACATGTGGGAAATGTTATTTATTAACTATTTTGTGTGACATATCTCTGATTTAAGGGCATAAAAATTCAAAGTTTGAAAATTGCAAAATTTTCACCAAATTTCCGATTTTTTCACAAATAAACGCAAGTGATATCGAAGAAATTTTACCACAATCATGAAGTACAATATGTCACGAAAAAACAGTCTCAGAATCAGGGGGATCCATTGAAGCGTTCCAGAGTAATTACCTCATAAAGTGACAGTGGTCAGAATTGAAAAAATTGGCCCGGTCACGAAAGCAAAAACAGGCTCTGGTGCGAAGTGGTTAAACAACTAATCGTGGGCACACAGCCTAAGGGGACAAAAAGGAAAAAGTTTAATCTCTACATTCAAATCACTCCTGCCCCTCTATGACCCATTTTAAAATAAAACATATGGGCGTTATCCAATCAAAATATAAAAATAATTAACCTGATCAGTGAACGGCATAAAAACAAAAACCCTCATATGGCTGTATGGACAGAAAAATAAAGCTACTGCTCTTAGAAGAATAAGAAAAATGCAGAGACGGGAAACATTGTCAGGAAGGGGTTAAATTCTGCCACTTCTATAGAAAATTGAACCCATTTCGCTGACTGCCTTCAATGGCAGCCAAATAAGGCAGAGGGTTAGAGGAATACCGACCTTATATTGTAGACTTCTAGGATGCTTAAGAAGTGGACATTCCCTTTAAGCTACATTGTGCAGACAAAGCCATGGCAGTGCAGAAGGCCGACAAGATCTCAGTGGAAAGGCTGCAGGTTTGCGTCTGCATTAGGCAAGTTATAGAGGTAGAAGTGTTGGGACCTTGTTGCTGTGCAGGTAGAATCTGGAGCCTCGGCACCGTCCTGCGGAGCCCATACTACAGGGAGGAGGAGCAGCGCCATGTGTAGTAATCTGAGCAGGATAGTCAATGTTCAGCCAGCACTGATGGAGACTGACACCCCAACTCATTACCCAATACATGACCGGCTTAAAGACCCTCTCCCATCAGAGCTTATCCTCTTACTATATTGTAATCAGATTATACAGCACTGTACTTACAGCGGCTCATTATACCTTTCTACTGGGCTAATTATTCTCTTTTCTCTTCTCTATGTAGAATTAGCTGGGTCCCCTCCTGACCCAGCCGCTCTCACCCCCCTGCCAGGGACTTTTGCAGTGACTTATGACTCATACAAGGAAAACTGACCTCCTGTTTCTACATACAGCTTATAAATATTAGCAAAAATGTCCAATCACATTGTAAATATAACGACATCCAAAAATGTGTGTGTCCAATGGACATTCCACACGGACAGTGTAGAGCAGGGGTCTCACTCGGCTGGGTATATGGGCCGCATATGGAAAAAAATAGATTTTGGGGGGCCGCATTCTTTGCAGGTCAAAGTGACATTTTTAGTGATGCCATTTTTTTTGTATACACCGTCTGAACATTTTTGCTGTGTTTATTTTATTTTTTTATAGCTTGGGTCGTTACGGATGTGGCGATAATAAATGTGCACTTTTTGTGTTTACTTTAGTTTATATATTTAGTTTATATATAAAGCAGCATTTTTAGTGGCAAAATATTTTTTCTTGCTTTATTTTTACAATTTTGTTTCCCTCTTTTGGCCACATAGAGTAATATAGTTTCAGAATTAGCACCATATATAGTAATTCTGTCAAACATCTAGTAATGTGCCCCATCCTGGTGGTCCCCACCTTGCAGTAATATGCCCCATCCTGGTGGTCCCCACCTTGCAGTAATGTGCCCCATCCTGGTGGTCCCCACCTTGCAGTAATGTGCCCCATCCTGGTGGTCCCCACCTTGTATTAATATGCTCCATTTTGGTGGTCCCCATCTTGTATTAATATGCTCCATTTTGGTGGTCCCCATCTTGTAGTAATGTGCCCCATCCTGGTGGTCCCCATCTTGTAGTAATGTGCCCCATCCTGGTGGTCCCCATCTTGCAGTAATGTGCCCCATCCTGGTGGTCCCCATCTTGCAGTAATATGCCCCATCCTGGTGGTCCCCATCTTGCAGTAATATGCCCCATCCTGGTGGTCCCCATCTTGTAGTAATGTGCCCCATCCTGGTGGTCCCCACCTTGTATTAATATGCTCCATTTTGGTGGTCCCCATCTTGCAGTAATATGCCCCATCCTGGTGGTCCCCATCTTGTAGTAATGTGCCCCATCCTGGTGGTCCCCACCTTGCAGTAATGTGCCCCATCCTGGTGGTCCCCACCTTGCAGTAATGTGCCCCATCCTGGTGGTCCCCACCTTGCAGTAATGTGCCCCATCCTGGTGGTCCCCACCTTGTATTAATATGCTCCAATTTTGGTGGTCCCCTTCTTGTAGTAATATGCCCCATCCTGGTGGTCCCCATCTTGCAGCAATGGGCCCCATCCAGGTCCCCTTCTGGTAGAATTGTCCTCTGCGATTAAGAAAAAAAATAAAAAGATTCCTCTCACCTGTCCTCCATTCCCTCTGCGTCCTTTGTGCACATGTGGCCCGCTGGCACAGACCCTTTGACGATCCGACCTGGTCCAGGAGGAGCAGCTGACAGCAGCGTTGCATCGACGCGCAGAGACCAGCTCTCTGCACAATATTTCCAATGCCAGCCGCCAGCCAATCAGAGGCCAGCAGCTGATATCTGCGCATGGTAGTGACGTCAAGAGGTCTCTGCCTGCAGGCTGAATAAAGGAGCCTCAGGGGCCTCATGCAGCCCTCTGGCCACGTGTTTGAGACCTCTGGTGTAGACGGTTATGTAAAAGAATGGGAAGCCACTAGGTGGCAGCACAACGTCACATAACAGGATTTTTTATCCAGATGGCTGTGAATCTACTAGTCATTAGGTTACCTGACTCAAGTAATCATTCATAGATCTCCACAGCCAAATGTAGATGTATTGAAGTAGAACAGTGAGACCAGAACCAGTTAGGCTTGTATTTTACCAGTGAGATTCAAAGACACAATTTAAACTTCCTTGACATTACAATAATAAATACCAACCAAGGCCGGTTACCACAACACTGAAAACTGACAGCCACAAGTGGGTTACTATCCTGGCAGAGCTACCATCCGGCTCCCCTACGTAGAGGAATACCGAAAAGCCAATATATACGCCTAAGGAGAAATTGCTCAACGGTGAATGAGTACATGATAAAATCGAGGGAATTACAAAAACGCTTCCTACAAAAGGGATATCCTAAAAAAGTGCTAGGCCAGCGCCCTTACAAGAGACAGAAATTCTCTATTGACCCCTAAAGCACGAGAACAAGATAATGAGATCCATCTAATAGGAACCTACGACGACCGAAATCAGGGGGTGATGAACATACTCTATGATCTTTGGGCAATTTTGAGATCAGATAAAGATCTGCAAGATGTGGTCCCTGAGAGCCCCAGGGTCACATACAGGAGAGGCAGGAACCTTAGAGACCACCTTGTGCGCAGCCACTTTGTGGAGGACAACACGGGCAAAACAACGTGGCTGAGCAGTGACACCACGGGGACTTATAGATGTGGTGACTGCAAAGCCTGCAAATACATCTGTAAAAGCAAGAAATGTATCAGTGCCACAACCAAACTAGAAGACCAAAATCACGAATTCACAAACTGCAAGACGCAAGGAGTAATCTATATGGCAACTTGCCAATGTCCGATGAACTACATCGGCAAAACCAAAGAGTTCCGGAGATGGATATTGGACCATATCGGTTATGTCAGACGTAGGGAGGACACAACTCTCTCGAGACACATGCTTGAGAAACACACCTTGGACCCGTTTTCTTTATACTTTCAAGCCATCGAAGTAGTACGCCCCCCGAGAGGAGGTAATTGGAACCAACTGCTGCTTCAGAAAGAAAGTAGATGGATCCATAGAATGAAATCCTATAACCCACACTACATAAATGAAACATTGTCCTTCTCATGTTTCATTGACACATAACAACATTTTCACCCCCTATGAAACCTCTTGAACCTCGCTAGACCTAAAAACTCTCTAAAATATAATATGTAGAATCCAGTCCATGTTCTTCATAATGGATATTGGTCCACATAACTATCAAATCAGCGCCATATAGGACCAAAACTATTAAAGTTATTATACTTTAAAATCACAAAATGACCTCTTGAACAAATTGAACTTTGATAACAATTGGACAAATTTCATCAGAATTTCTTCCTTTGTTTTTAGATTATAAAATACTCATCTGAAGACTTAATAATCCAGATACATGGATACAATCAGACACACTGATACAATCAGAATAAAAGTCATCCCAATGTCTATTATTATGGACATATTGATACGATCAAATGAAATGAACTTTGAGGAAATAGACGTCCGCAAGCGTTTGCTGGTGTGGAAGCAGTGACATAGCCAGATGGCATTTGTCACGATGAAAGGAAGTTCTGCATCGATGTAAGTGTAGGTGGGACGAGGTAGCACATGAAACAGGCAGATCTGTCTGTAAACCAAACAAATGACAAACTCCGAACAAACACTATTAACAACTCATATCGCAACAAACTCGTAGAGACGACATTATAAGATGCAATGCAATATACCAGTCTCCTTCCCTAGATATAAAAGACATATTAATACTGTGAGATCGCAGTGCAGCCAAGACATCTCTGTGAGAAAAAGATCCTCCTGGAAGAATGAGACGAGTCCCTGCATGATTATATGATCGCAACATGATACGCCTGCAACGCACCCGAGTCACTCGATTGGATGACCGAAGGGGGGGCGCACAAGAGGGGGCACCAACTTTCCTATAAAGTCACGCTGGTTTAGCCGCCAGACGCTGCCGGCAACCTTGCCGATAAGTTTATTACAAAACCATCGTACTATCAAACCAAAAAAGATCATAGACTGTGAGCCCCTGATGACCATGAGAGTCTCATATAAGAATGATGAAACGCGTAGGGCTGAGCATTTCTATAGAAAGTCCTACAAGAGATGATTAGCCAGGCTACCTCAATATAAAGCTCCTAGATCAGGAGAAACAAGCACCGCACCGGTATATGACGGCAGCACTATAAAGCCGTTCTGAAGAGAATAGCACAGGACATGGTAAAATGAATATTATTAATGCCATTATCAGACTGCAGACTCACAATGAGGAGAAATGAGATGGCATGATTTCTAATAGCCAGAGGCTAAATTGAAAAGGGAGTTATAAATATAAATAAAGAGATACCCCTAGGAATTGTGACTAATCCCTGGCCTCCCAACAAGACAATATATATAAATGGTTAGCCGGTGAGATAAATTAAAACCATACACAATAGTCCTATGTTTAGGATAATTTTAGGAAATTTGTCACGGATTTTGGACACTTAAAAAAATCTTTTTAAAATATTTAATAAAAGGTTAGTTTTTATATTTTACTCCCATTGGATTTGACTGTGAAATACTGCAGAATTATCTTGGAGCAAAATCACACAAAAATCATCAATGGAAATCAAATTTATTAACCAATGGAGGCCTGGATTCGGAGTCACCTCCAAAATTAAAGTGGAAAAACACACTACAGGCTGATCCAACTTTGATGTAATGTCCTTAAAACAAGTCAAAATGAGGCTCAGTATTGTGTGTGGCCTCCACGTGCCTCTATGACCTCCCTACACCGCCTGGACATGCTCCTGATGAGGTTGCGGATGGTCTCCTGTGGGATCTCCTCCCAGACCTGGATTAAAGCATCCTCCAACTCCTGGACAGTCTGTGGTGCAACTTGACGTTGGTGGATGGAGCGAGACATGATGTCCCAGATGTGCTCAATCGGATTCAGGTCTGGGGAATGGGCTGCCAGTCCATAGCTTCAATGCCTTCATCTTGCAGGAACTGCTGACACACTCCAGCCACATGAGGTCTGGCATTGTCCTGCATTAGGATTAACCCAGGGCCAACCGCACCAGCATAAGGTCTCACAAGGGGTCTGAGGATCTCATCTCGGTACCTAATGGCAGTCAGGCTACCTCTGGCGAGCACATGGAGGGCTGGTAGGTCCTTTGACAAGCATTCTGGTTGTACTATCGCTTCTGGTCGGCCTGGGCTCTCGTCATATTGTCGTGCACCAGGTGTGCCAAGGCCTGTATTTTGTCATGGAAGCGTAAGACATTCAATGACTGACACTCCAGGGGATGCCAAGTCCCCTTTCCAGACCTCCTTCACCAGAGCCAGGCGCCCCCGCATGCCGGTCGTACAGGAGCTCAAAAGGGAGAACCCCGTTGAGGCCCGTGGAACCTCCCGGTAGGCAAAGAGCAGGTGTGGGAGGTACCGCACCCAGTCGTGCCCCTAGGAGTCAACCAACATCTTAAGTATCTGCTTCAGAGTGCCATTGATCAGTTCGCACAGGCCATTGGTCTGTGGGTGGTATGGGCTGGTCACCAGATTTTGCATCTGTATTTGCTTACAGAGGGTCTCCATCAACTGCGACATGAACTGGGTTCCCCGGTCGGTGAGCATTTCCTGGGGAAAACACACTCGGGAGAACATCTTCAGTAAGGCGATAGCCACCTTGCCTGCCCGAATGGATGACAAGGCTACCGCTTCCGGGTGGCATAGTCTACCACCATCAGTATGAAGCGTTTCCTGGAGCTGCTGGGAGTGGCCATCGGGCCAGCCAAATCCACAGCCACCCTCCTGAAAGGCTCTTCGATGATGGGCAGAGTTACCAGTGGGGCTTTGGGGCATTGCCCCACCTTCCCCACCCTCTGACAGGTGTAACAGTTACCTCAGCCCCCAACCTTGGCCATTAGAAATGCTGGGCTAGCCTGGCCTTGGTCTTATGGATCCCTAGATGTCCAGCCATCGGAATTTCGTGTGCCATCTGCAACAAACTCCACCCTGAACGGATAGGGTACCACTAACTGTCGATCCCTGGGCCACGCCTCCGGTGAGCCTCGCTGGACTGTTACCCGGTATAGCCATCCTTGGTCCCAGACCACCCACTGGAGGACCGAGTTCGAGGGAGGCTGTGCCACCTGCTCCTCACGAGCCTTCAGGCTGTCAGTCTCTAACGCCACCTGAAACCCCTGACTGGACGTGGCCAGAATAGAAAAACCTGCCACGTCTCCTGGCCTCCGTCTGACCCGGCAACCACTTGGTCGGAAGGGGAGAAGCCATTGGACTCCCGAGGGGCCACTAGGGCCCGGGTGCCGCCACTGCAAGCAACAGTGGCTACGGCCGCTGAGACCGCGGGTAGCGCCCGTTTCTCCTCCTCTTCTGACCAAGCCTCTGGTCTGAACGGACTAACCTGGCCCTCTAACATCCTGGTTGTGGAGGAACCCTACCATGCGGCCTTACCTGGTAGCCCCATCTCTCCTGGAACTGCCCCGCCCTCCATGGCATGCTCTCCCTCTGTAGCTGTTTGCCCCTTGTCTGCCCCCTCTGCGACAACCTCACAGGACAAATTTCTCCAGCCTGCCGTATGGCCACATTCTGAGGCCTCATCACAGCTGACTTGATTGATCTCGTCCCCCATGGGGAGAGAGGTGTGAGGGGCTCAGGGTGGTAGTTGTGGTGAGGGGCTGCTGTGTTCCCACACTCTGGCTCCCTGATAAAGACACATGTCCCAATTCTCCTGTGCTCTGTATGTGGTGTGTAACACTCACGTTTTGGTCGCAGATCTCTGCTGTCTTCGGTTCTTCCACCTCAGGAACCACCGCACACACACATTAGGGAACTTCCACTCCATTTTATAAAAAAGAACTTTACTTGAACGTTTGAATTCAACTTCATACAGCATGCAGCATTGATCACATACACCTTGGCGATGACAGCGCCGGCTTGATGCCTCCAATCCCGGAGCCGGCGAAAGTTTTATCAGGTATCAAATCCTGGGGTGACACCAGTTCGGGCCGCACAAGGGTCATCTCAGCACCGGTGTCTCACAGTCCCATTGCTCTGGCGTGGCCTATGGTAACAGTCTGAAAGTTGTCAAGGGACCTCCCACCACCCCCACTCACACACAAAACAGTGGACAGAATCTGGGACGAGGATCAACTGCTCTCATTAGGGCCCACATGTGATCGACCCAGCAGTCTGCAGGACACCACTGCATACTCTGGAGCTTCTTCCGGTATGACTCAGGAGTCAAGTTGTACTGCCAGACCAGAGCCTGCTTGATGTCCTCATAGCTCAGGGTGGTCTCACTGTGCAAGTACCCAAAGATTTCCAGGGCCTTACCCCTAAGCTGAGGGGTTAGGAACTGGACCAACTGTTCCTCAGGCAGATGGTACTGATGGCAGTTTTTTTCAAATGCCAGCAAGAAAGTGTCCAAGCCCCCTCCTTTGTCCAGCAAGGAGAAGTCATTCGTCCATAGCTTCGGGACTCGGATCTCAGGGGACTTGCGACTGGCTGGGGCCTGCAGTTGGAGCTGGAACACATCTTTCTGGTGCTCGTGCTCCCGCTGACGTTCTGCCATGAGGGTCTCATAGGTGGCCCCGTCTCCAACCTGGAGACTCGCTAGGGAAACTTGTATGAGGGGGTCAGGTGGTGGATAGCCCACTGCGGGACCGACCGCTGGTGAATCTCTCTCTGGGGGGCCTAGGTTGGACTCCCCTTCTCTTAGAGTGACGTGGTCTTCCACCTCCTCAACACCATACGGAGCATTGGCCATCTCCTTGGTTCTGGCCCTGGTGCCACTGGCCATCCTTGCACTCTATGGTCAGTGACACCGAAATGCCACCTGATGCACTCACACACACCTTACAGTATTTGCACTCGGACTGTCTAGTGCTGAGCTGATCTTAAGACCCCAGCAGCAAAAGCTACTACTACGGGCAGTCTTTAGTGTCTGAGTATACGTTACACTATTATCTTGATCCCACCGCTTGCCACCAATGCAAAGAAATTGGCAGCAGGAGGGACCCCACAGGATCCTACCGCTGTCGGAACTGATGAATCCACACCCCACCACCTGCCTGACGTCACAATTACGTCAGACGGAGCAAGTGGTACGGATCTGTCATTTGCACCATCGTAACATTCCGCACCCCCTCGAGGACGTGTAAGGTCAGATTGGTACAGTTCTACACAGACAATGGGACCTCTGCTTATAAAATATATAATTCCCGGCATGACTATATTCTCAACTACAGCTGGAACTTTTATGCTGAAAGGGGCCCTGCCCACACATTACCCTGTCATGACCTCACTGTGGGCAGGGCACCACTTCATGGTTTTATTAAGTTCTCTAACTTCCACAATAACTCCTTGCTGGTTGACCGCAGAAGTTTGCAAGTAATATCACATTTCTTATTACAAATTTACCTTTCTTTAGAGACTAGACATGACATATCTTCGGTTGGTCATTCCTGCCTTCTTGCGTCATAGCGCACCCGTACTGTTCTCAGATAAGGAAAAATATGCATATTGTTCCTTAGCTAACCCTGCCACTAAAAATGTGTCCTATCACAATCTGTGTTATAGAAACTCTGATATTCCATATTTCATTTCAGTGCCTACCAGACTGCAGCTTGAATACATGTGCAAATGGAGAGGAGCTAAGCTTCAAAGGAATTCTAGGAGCTGTATCCTCTTCACCCTGGTGTCAATTCATCACTCCTGTCTCCATTTTATATGGTGATTAGCCTGAACACTTGGTGGATCCCGCTATTTGCATATGGCCAATTGGGTAGAGTGTAAGCTCTTGCTCCTTTGACAAATGGTAGATAGGGAAGGAGGGAAGAGTGAGTGGGATTTCGGAGGGGGGAGAAAGATTCTCAATATTTCTATGACCGTGACATTTCCCATTCTCTTGGGATCTCGAAAATCTAGATTATGAATAACTAGGACATGCTATAATTCAATACAGAGTTATGGGAATACTGTATCTGCCACAAAGGGCATGCTGCATGGCTGGGGTCCAAAGGGGGTCTTGCTGTGGCAGCTTCTTGGCTGAGAGCTGCTGTGAGACATTTGTCACTCGCTGCCTCTCTGCCCCCTCCCTTCTTAGCTGCAGAAGTGTCCAGTTACAACTGTATGCTGTAGACCTCTATAATCCCGCCAAACAGGGCACAATGATGGACATGGGGTTAAATTTTCAATATTCTTCTCAAGGCAAAATCACATTAAAAAAGATGGCATCACTTGCTAACTTCTGTGATCAACCAGTGAGAAGTTATTGCAGAAATTATAGATTTCATAAAACCATGAAGGACAGAGATGAGCCCACGTGAGGTCATCACAGGGGAGTGTGTGGGCAGGGCCACCCCTTCAACATAAAAGATCCAGCTGAATATGGGTCTATACTCATGCCGTGAGATACATATTTGTAAGCACTGGTCCTGCTCCATAACAGTCCATTGGAGCACCTCTCCTCCAGGTAAATTGAATAGTCTCTGATCTGTCTAGTAAGTTCTTCCATTAATACCTTTTATTTTGTGTAACTGTATATGTATTGTACTGTCCCTCTTTGTAAAATCCTTTGTATATTTTTACATAAACCCTGCCTCCCTTTGGATTAAATATAAAATGTATTAGTCCTGTTTCTTCTGTTCTGTAATCGTTCCTCCCCCGAAGCCATACGCTACCAGAAAGCAGGAGTCCGATCAGGCCTGTATTTAGAACTGATCGGTGGTGGCAGTGAATACTATTAATTGGGTTATCGTGAAGCTGGCAATGATCGTATGGGGGCATATACACATTCAATGCGTTGAAATTCGGAGGCGTGTACGCCATACGCTCACTTCTTGCTTGCCGGTAACTACATAGTGAGTAATCAGGATAGTCTGTGTGCAAATCCCTGACAAATTGGTGGCAGCGGTGGGATATTGTAAGATCTCGCCGATGCCTTCCCCCATAGTTCACTATCCAGCTACATCTAATTTTCCTACTTGTCAACTGGGCATTCTGCATATGGGCTGCTTAGATTGCCCTCTTTTGTCCTATTGCAAAAGAGGAGGTGAGAGGGGTGAAGGAATGCTCCTTTACTAGTGGCTTCAGAAATTGCAATATTTTCTATGACACGGTGCAATACCACATTATTATGCTATATAGTGAAAATACCAGTTTCCTTCAAAGCTCTGATTCAGATCAGTTCAAATATAGTCGAGACAGGGACCTTCAGCATGCCACCAGCTTTCATTTTAACTCATCGGCCTCATCCCAGAGCGCCAATGGGAGCCAGCGGCATTTAAATGGTTAACAGCTGCGGCCGAAACGAAGCTCTGACTGCGACTGTTAGAGATAAAATGTCAGCTATATAGAAAGGGTTGTCCACTACTCAAACAGCTCTCAATCACAATATTTCCTACATATTAAACAGCTATAATCACCTTTTGTGCTGTTGCTGTTCTACCCAAGTCTGCGCTTAGTCTCCCAGGACTCGAGTGACCTCATATCACGCAGTCAGTAGCCATTTCGCTCTCACTTCCTTCAGACGAAAGGGACACCCTAAAGAAGTGTAATCTGCTGCTGCTCTCTGGCTGTCAGTTCTGTTCAAAGGATGAGAGAGTGATGCAGTTGTAGCGCCCAGAGGGTTCGGTTGCTACAAGGGTATTGCACCTTAACCAGAGGTGTGATATTCCACTCCCAGGTAAGGATGGAGTATGGACCAGGGCTCAGTTAGCTGCATACACACACTCCTCATTTCTGGGGGACAGTTCGCGGATGCTCCTATTTATTGCAGGCACAACTGACCATGTCCCTGGCTGGAGTGGGGAGGGGGGAGAGAACCCGGTGATGCAGGAGCACAAGGGGACGGTTTCTGGAGCATAGGAAGGCGCTCATTGGTTGCAGGTCACCTGAGCTCAGACACAGTGAAGCAGATAAAAGGTGGGGGCCATCTTAGGAGAGTGTTCAGTCGGTTAGTTCAGAGAGGGAAGAAGTTCAGCCAGAGAGGGCTGACCGGGAGCTGAGGCTCAGCTTGGGCTCAGCTCCACGAGGCAGGCCTAGAGAAGAGGCCGGGGCCAGGAAGGAGAAGAGGAGAAGGAGAAGGAAGGAAGAAAGGTGGAGAGAAAGAGGAGTAGAAAGGCTCCAGAAACAAGAAGGCAGAAGGGACCCTGAGAGAGAGAACTACATAACCGGACACTGGGATCCGAGGCTGTCAGGGTTGCAAGCCCGGCAGCAGATAACCTACCTGCGAGGGATTTTAGGTCCCTTGGCCTGAGAAGCCTGGAGGCTCCGCCACACAGAGGGACTGGTACAGCACAGAGAAGCAACAGGTACCTAAGGCCCGAGTCGCAAGTCATACAGGCGTAGTACACGGCCAGCTCAGGGACATGGGCTATCACACCACTAAAGGGGGAGATAGTCAGCAAGGGCAGAGAGAACGGTAGGCCTACCCACTCACCCTGACCAGTGGGGCTCGCCTGAATGTTCTCAGACACCCAGGCCCATTCCTACCCTGTACTCCTGTTGGGTCATAAGTACCACCTACAATAAAGACCCTGGACTGTTTGAAGTAGACCCTGGACCTTTATTATTGTGACCTGCACCATCACCCCCAGCATCCTATTACCTGCTCTGAGGCTACACTCTTCCCATGGGGAGTTATCCTATCCCTGTGCTGCATATCTACATCAGCCTCAGCGGTCTGCCTTGCAGCGGCGGTCCTCCCTGACCCCAATCCACGGGTGGCGTAGTCGGACATTCAAAACCCTACAAATAGATTGTCACAACATTTGGTCTGACCACCCTGAGCCACGGGATCAGGTTGCCACTACTACCCCCATCATCACACTGAAGCCCGGTTTCAAGTACCCCACGGCCCAGGGGGCGAGTCACAGTCACTGATTGGCTGCAGGGATCCTATGATTAGTCATGCATGTGACTCGCCCCCTGAGCCGTGGGGTACCCGGAACTGGGCCTTCTAGTGTACGGTGCTGATGGTGGTAGTAGTGGCAACCCGATCCCGTGGCTCAGGGTGGTCAGACCAAATGCTGTGGCAGTCTATTTACAGTTTTGTGAATGTCCGACTACGCCACCCGTGGATTGCGGTCAGAGATAACCTCCGCTGCGAGGCAGACCGCTGAGGCTGGTGTTAGTGTGCAGCACAGGGATAGGATAACTCCCCATGGGAAGAGTGTAGCCTCAGGGCAGTGAAAGTGAATGCTGGGGGTGATGGTGCAGGCGCAGCATAAATGACACAGAGTCCAATGATGCAGTCCAGGGTCTTTTACTCACAGTTGATATCCAAGTCACTTCTGTCAGCAAGGACTGCCCGAGCCGTGTTGCGTCCACCAGGTAAGGAGCTCAGTCCACCCCCAGGCAATTCAGGAGTATGGCACAGGACCCCCTTCTGTCCTCTCTCTGGCCTCTCGTGCCCCACCAGTGTCCCGACTTCTGTCCGGCTACCGCGGACCGTGTCGGGTAAGCGTTGGCCTTCACTTCCCGCTATCCTATATGGTGCCCTCCTAGCAGGGGGTCGCACCAATAAATGGTCACAACCTCCGGCTCTTGGCTGAGGGTAGATTCGCCTCCACCAACTTAGGGATCCGGTACCTTTCCACGGCCTGACCCTTTCACCCGGTATAATGGGGTTTGCAACGGTTGCTGGCCGTTCTGCACTCTTAGGATCCCTCCTGCCTTCTTGTTTCTGGAGCCCTTCCACTCCTCTGTCTCTTCTCCTTCCTTCCTCTTCTCCTCTTCTTCTCTCTGGCCCCGGCCTTCTCTCTAGGCCTGCCTCGTGGAGCTGAGCTCAGGCTGAGCTGCTGCTCCCTGTCAGCTCTCTCTCTTACTACTCCTACTATTCTCCTAGACTTAAGATGGCTCCCACCTTATATCTGCTCCTCTCTGCTGAGCTCAGGTGACCTGCACCCAATGAGCTCCTTCCTATGCTCCAGAAACAGTCCCCTTCAAATCCTACACCACTGGGTTCTCTCCCCCCTCCAGCCAGGGAAATGGTCAGTTGTGCCTGCAAAAATGGGAGCACCATCGAGCTGTCCCCCAGAAATTGGGAGTGTGTGTGTGTGCAGCTAACTGAGCCCTGATCCACACTCCATCCTTACCTGGGAGTGGAATATCACACCTCTGGTTGAGATGCAATACCCCTGTAGCAACCGAACCCTCGGGGTGCTACACATGCCCCAGGAGACCAGACACAGACATCACTGGAATGGCGTCGGCTGCAGGGTTCCCGTGATACGTTATGCATGCTCCAGGAGACCAAACGCCGACATCACTGGAATGGCGCCCGCACCAGAAGAGAGCATAGCTGCTATTTCACATGATTGAAACCGTAATTAAGAAGGGGTTGTCTGAGTAATGGACAACCCCTTTATTACAGTCTGCATCAGACACGTGTGGAAGGAGTTCAGCTCCTGAGCCGCCTCCACATGCAGTCACCTCAGCGCGGACGTACAGTTACGCCCATATATGCAAAGGGGTCAAATTCAAATAAAACATTAAATGTTATTCTGAATTTATCTGCCTTTCATTCATTTCTAACAGTAAATCCTCATAGTAGTTGGTGCTCAGTTTTTCAGATTCAGAGCTCCAAATTTTCATAAGCAAAATTAAAGGGGAGGCATCATAAAAAAAGTTTACTTTAAATGCATTCAAAAAAATTGGCAATATTTTCCCATATCAAAATTTATATTTAAAATTAGAAATCTTAGAATTTTTTACACTGACCACTGAGGCTATTCTATGTTCATATGTCCTGTTCTTTCAGGAAATCTACATTAACAGCAATAAACTCACTTAGACACTATGGGCCTCATTCAAAGCCAGAATACTAGTGCAAAAAGCTTTGAAAAGTCACAAAGTTTTAGCGCAACTCGAAGCTGGGCTGAAATTGTGACTTTTTAGCGTTCACACTCCATTTTCACCCAGCCCTGATAAAGTGGGCACCAGCAAAATTTTATAAGCTGTGGTATTCTCTGTGCGACATATCTTACTCCAGTCACTGACTGGAGTAAGATTATTGGCAAGGCACACATGGAGACACACAAGGCGCTTGCTAGTTCTCGGATAGTCCTGATTCATTGACCTCTGCATGACTCTAGCACACCGACCTCATCAAGATTAGCATGAACACCACCGGTCTGAAGTCAGGGCCTCTGTTTTGCATTGAAGCATCCAATGAGCTTGTACAAAGATCATTGGGTGAAGGGGAGGGGAGTAAGGTCAGGTGTGACATCAACTGTGATTGGTGGAACCTGTATTATCAGCTGTATGTTACCGGTCATTGTAATCCGGCCTCTGATAAAAAGCTTTGCTGAAAATTCTTCCAGAAAGGACAGAAGTAAATGTCTAAAATAGCCCTGGTGGCCAGTGTGAGAACTGCAAGATTGTGAGAAGAAAGTATGAAAACATTAAAAAAACACACGGAAAACAAACTAATTTAAACATTTTCTGATGACTAGATCTGAGCGAATCCATTCAACGGGAATCAAGTTCATGTTGAATTTTTGTGCCTAAAATGAATGTCACCTTTTGAGACATTGCAGAAGATTGCATCAGTCAGAGAAGACGGGCTTTCCCAGAATGCCTTGCTGCCATCATATTAGGTCTCATCTGCATTGCACGTACGAGTTGTAGCAGTTTTAATGGATAGAACGTGTACTCAATGTATGGTGCTATTCACACACCAGTGTTTTTACACACCCCTTGTGTCCATACAGAACACACAGAGCCATGTCCATTTTTTTTCCGGCAGCACGGATGACACAGAGGTCCAATAGTGGTCTATGGGTCGGTCAGTGTGCCATCAGTGTCCTGTACAAGTTTAACATTGTATAGGAGAAGCTTTGTAATTTCTTTATCCATCGGTGAAAAACACTGATCGAAAACTGAGGACACCGGTACCATTTTTTCACGTACATGTTTAAACCCTGCACATGTGAATGAGGCCTAACATAGTATAGCTCAGACAATTAAGAAGGACTATTATAGCAAGTATAAAAGCAGAAGCAGGAGAGGAAGCAGCCATTTTGTGGTGAACCTGGATAGAGAAAAGTACATCACAGCTCACAGCCTAGCCATAGAAATAGGGAGAGAAAGCCATGAAACATGATAGAAAACAGACAGAGAGAGAGGGCGACATCAATGCAGTGAAGGGGATTAGTGTGTTAAGGAAAAAAGGGAATGGCGTCATACATGTTTTTCAGGGCAAGTAGAGGCTTTGGAAGACATTTGCAGAGAATGGAATTTCCTGGGAAAATTCTGCAAATGTAAGTTTCAAAAGTCTTGCTCATCTTTACTGATCGGTCATTATCCATTGGTGGCAGTTTTACCTATAGTATGTTCCCCTCCATACAGGGCAGTAACTCCCCTGTGGGCCTCATTGTTCCAGTTACCTTACACATCTTCCTTCCGTGTAGTGCACATTCCCATCATCTTCATGCTTTCCCATCCTGCACAGCCGGCTGCAGCGGAGGAGGATCAGGACAAATTCCTATCCTCCTCCTTGAGGGATAAGAGGGAATGTGGAGCCATCACCCTGCTCCATGCTGCTCTACTCCTCCAAGCTAATTACTCTAAAGGCAAACCTGGGACTGAGCTTTATATTAACTCTTCTCCTCCCGCCTTCTGGATGCTACATAGCTAATCTGTTGGGTTAACCCTGTAGTGTGTAAAGTGCTGAATTATACAACAGTGATATGTCTTCTACTCACAAAAATGGTGTAAGTGTGATGAGTGTTTTTGATCAGTTTCATCACAGTTTGGTCAGGGTTCATTAGCTTTTCTCAGCTGAAAATAAAACTGATGAATGTTTCTCCCCCTTCTCATAACCAACAGTCCATTTCATGACTGGCACACAGATGACATCCAAATGCTGTCCACAGTTTTTGCGGCCTAATAGACTTGCATTGGTGATACCGTATATAATTTCGTGTGGACCACTTAGGCCTCATTCAGACATCAGGTTTTTTCATGTACGAGAAAAATGGAGCGAGTTTAATCAGTGATTTTTACCTTAGGTTGGTCAGAATTACATCAGTACTTTTCCCATCGGTCAGTCAAAAACGGACAAACTTCATCCGAGTTCTGGCCCATCTTTTAACAGACCCGGACACTTTCATTGATAAATTTGATCTGACACTTGAATCAATATAAAACATATCTCAATGAAAAATCATGGCCATGTGAGCATCCCCATAGACTGTCATAGGTACACATGCTACCTGTGAAAAAAATAAAAAATAGCACTATACGTGATAGCACAGAAACTAACATGTGAATGAGCCCCAAGACTGTGAAAATACACTGGCATGTAAACAGGCCCATAGACATGGGTGTACATAGAAATCATGGGATCCCATAGCAGAAGTGCTAGTTGCCCCCCACCCAACAAAAAAAATAACATTCGACGGGGTCACAGAAGAGCATATCTCACAACTTTCCAGCCTTTAGAAAGTAATTTTCCTCCTACTGAAGCCCCAGATTCCTCTTTCATTGCATGTTTAAAGTATGATACCAACAAAAGTGCCCAACAAACACAGTATGTGAATTCTTTCACAGTACCCTGGACATGCACATAATGATGACCCTACTGTACTCGACTTCAACTCCCCCGGCAAAGTATGGTGACCCTGACACAGTGTGATCCCCCAGCTTTGGCCCCCACACGGCCCTCTATAAAGTATAATAGGTCATCATACAGTATAATGGCCCCACACCTCGCCATGCTGTATAATGGCCCCCACTAGCTCTCCAAACAGTACAACCAAACAGTGCAATGACCCCCACGGCCCTCCACATGGTATGATGGTCCCCACTCAAACCTTCACACTGTATAATTGCTTGCATACAGTATATTGGCCCTCACATAGCCCTCCACAAAGTATAAAGGCTCCCACATAGCCCTCGAAATATTATAATAGCCCCCACATAGCCCTCTATATACTATAATGGGCCCCATATTCCTCCATATTGTATAATGCAAAATCATAATCTTTTATATAGTGTGCTGAACCCTATAGTCCTCCATATAGTATCATGCACTCCCCATAGTCTTCCATATAGTATAATGCACTCCCCATAGTCCTGCATATAGTATAATGCAATCCACACAGTCCTCCATACAGTATAATGCACCCCATATTCCTCCATATACTATAATGCACTTCCCATAATCCTCCATATAGTATAATGCACTCCCGATTGTTCTCCATATAGCATAATGCACTCTCCATAGTCCTCCATATAGCATAATGCACTCCTCCATATAGTAAAATGCACTCCTCATAGTGCTCCATACAGTAAGATGCACTCCTCATAGTCCTCCATATAGTATAATACACTCCCCATAGTCCTCCATACAGTATATGGCACTGCCGATAGTCCTCCATGTAGTATAATGCACTTCCCATAATCTGCCATATAGTATAATGCACTCCCATAGTCCTCCATATAGTATAACTGTTAGAACCTTGCTGTTAGGTTTTTTTTTCCTTTGTTGGTCACATGACCTTGTTGGCCTATTTAATCCTGCTCCGCCCTTCTGGCTTTGCTGGACTTCATTGTATATCTACTTTCTAGCTAGCCTGTGCTCTGTATCTAACTCTGTTAGTTTTCTTGGTCTACGGACCTCTAGGTTCTATCTATTTTGTTTGTTCGTCTGTCTGCTGCTATTTCTGTTAGGAGGTGTCCCATATTCCTCCCAGTCCTTAGTACTTGTAGGGATTCCCTCCCCAAATCTATAGGTCTCCGTACAGACTAGATTAGGACTTTAGCAGGTCTGATCGCAGGATCAGGTTCCCTGTTACTTCGTAGGGATTCAGCTGAGTCTTATAGTAGGGACAGATCTCCTCTCTTTCCTTAGCTTTGGTAGCAGAACATAACAGTAAGTCCAGCCTGTAAATTCTCTAAGGAAAGATTTTTTTTTGTTCCATCATGGTGTCGGTTCAGGATTTGGCTAAACACCTGCAGGGACTCTCTCTGGAAGTGGCCGAGCTCCGTCAGCACGTGAGTAACTGTCCTGGAGCATATTTCTTGGAGCCTAAGGTATGTTTGCCGGATTTATTTTTTGGTGAACATCGAGAATTTTTTTCATTTAAAAATGCTTGCTTATTGTATTTTCGTTTGAGACCCAAGTCCTCTGGGGATGAATCCCAGCGCGTAGGGTTCATAATGTCACTTTTGCGCAAAGAGCCTCAGGAGTGGGCCTTTTCTTTGCAACCTAGTGATACATGCTTCAGATCAGTGGATAGTTTTTTTTCTGCTTTAGGACTATTATATGATGATCCTGACCGTGTGGCATCAGCTGAGACTGAGTTGAGACGTTTAAAACAAGGATCAGGTAATATGGAAAAATATTGTACACATTTTCGTCGTTGGTCCACTCAAACAGGGTGGAACGATTCTGCTCTGAAAAGTCTATTTCTTGCTGGGCTCAGTGAAAAGGTTAAAGACCTGCTAATTGCTTATCCTACACCTGAGGATTTGCAACAGGCTATGCAATTAGCTATACGGGTGGACAGAAGACTGCGTGCTAGGGTTAATGAGAGCAAATCCTCTACTATGTCAGTTTCTGGTTATGATAATGTGTGTACTAACAGTGGTGAACCGATGGAGATTGGATCGGTGGCACCTCGCTCTCAAGAAAAACACCGTTTTTCAGAAGGCTTGTGTTTCTATTGTGGAAAATCTGGTCATTTGATTAAAGGCTGTGAGCTTCGTATGAAGAAAGAAAAAAAAATGGTCAGTCACGCCCGTATTGCCTGTTTAAATTCCAAGGGTATATTTTTAGCTGCTTCCACGATTGCTCAGGAAAAATTAATGGAATTTCGGGTGTTTGTTGATTGCGGGTCTACACTGAATGTTATTGATGGGGGATTCGTGGAAAAACTCAATTTAAAACCTGAACCTTTATCATCCCCCATTGCTGTGGTTTCTGTGGATGGCTCCCCTTTGAAGAATATTACTCTCAAGGTCAGTGAATTTCCTCTCACTATTAATGGTGTTCACCATGAGAAATTGGATTTGGTAGTGTTGAATAACTTGCCTTCTCCAGTAATATTGGGTTTGCCCTGGTTAAAATTTCACAATCCTGTACTGGATTGGTCTACCAGTGAAATTAAATCCTGGAGCCATAAATGTTATGACAAGTGTTGTAACGGGCGTATTGCAGCTTTGGATAGGGGAGAATTGCCTGTTCCTATTCAGGATTTTTGGAGAGTTTTTTCTGAGAAAGAATCGCAGGTTTTGCCTCCCCATAGAGACTATGATTGTTCTATTGAATTTGTCCCTGGAGCGACTCTTCCTAAAAGTCGTTTATTTAACCTTACTATTCCTGAGAGGAAGGCTTTGGAGGAATACATACAGACAAGTTTGGCCGCCGGTCACATTAGGCCCTCTAAGTCTCCTGTGGCGGTTGGATTTTTTTTTGTAAAAAAAAAAGGACGGCGGTTTACGTCCTTGTCTGGATTTTCGTGAGATTAACAAAATTACGGTACGCAATCCTTACCCACTGCCATTGATTCCTGATCTGTTTAACCAGTTATTGGGGGCCAAGTGGTTCTCTAAAATTGACCTTAAGGGGGCATACAATCTGTTGCGCATGAAGGAGGGTGATGAATGGAAGACTGCTTTTAACACTCCTGTGGGTCATTTTGAGAATCTGGTTATGCCTTTTGGTCTTACTAATGCTCCTGCATTTTTTCAGAATCTGATTAATGACATCCTTAGACCTTTGATCGGTAAAAATGTGGTTGTGTATTTGGATGACATTTTGATTTATTCGCCAGATCTGGAGTCTCATTGGCGGAGCGTGCGTGAGGTATTACAGTTATTAATGGACAATTCGCTTTTTGCTAAGCTGGAGAAATGTGAGTTCGCTGTACAGAGAATTAGTTTTTTGGGCTACATTATCTCCAGCAAAGGTTTTGAGATGGATCCGGTTAAGGTTCAGGCTGTGCAGGAATGGCCTAGGCCTATTGGTTTGAAATCAATACAGAGGTTTTTGGGTTTCGCCAATTACTATAGAAAATTCATAAAAAATTTTTCTAGTATTGTCAAACCTCTGACTGATCTCACCAGGAAAGGTGCTGATGCGGTTCAGTGGTCTTCTGAGGCCATTGAAGCTTTTGTGTATCTCAAGGAGAGGTTCACCTCTGCTCCCATCCTTATGCAGCCTGATGTTACTAGGCCGTTTTTGGTTGAGGTTGATGCTTCCTCTGTGGGGGTTGGCGCAGTATTGTCTCAGGATAACGGGGATGGATTACATCCCTGTGCATTTTTTTCAAAAAAATTTTCGGAGACTGAATTGAATTACGATATTGGTAATCGGGAATTATTGGCTATTAAACTCGCATTTGAACACTGGCGCCACTTCTTGGAAGGTGCGGGATTTCCCGTTCAGGTTCTTACGGATCATAAAAATCTGATATATCTTGACGCTGCCAAGCGCCTGAATGCCCGTCAGGCTAGGTGGGCACTGTTTTTCTCGCGGTTTAATTTCTCCGTTACTTACATCCCTGGTACTAAGAATGTTAAAGCGGATGCCTTGTCTCGCAGTTTTTCTCCCATAGTCGGTGCTGAGAAAGAGGAAAACATTTTACAAGAAGGTGTTGTGATAGCTGCTTTAGACTCCGTTTTGGAAGATGAGATTCTTAAAGCTCAGGAGAATGCCCCATCTAACACTCCTCATGGGAGGTTGTTTGTGCCTGGGACCTTTAGGAGAGATTTGTTTGTTGAGTGTCACGAATCTCGGTTGGCAGGTCATCCCGGAATCTCTGAGACCAAGAGACTGGTGGGTCGCAGTTTTTGGTGGCCTGGATGGCAGAAGGAAGTCATTAAGTGGGTGCGCCAATGTACTATATGTGCTAGATCTAAGTCCTCACATACTCCTGCTGCGGGGTTGCTTTGTCCTTTGGAGGTCCCCAGTGCTCCTTGGACACATTTGGCTATGGACTTTATAACTAACCTTCCCCCCTCTGAGGGTTTTACTGTCATCTGGGTGGTCGTGGACCGTTTTAGCAAGATGTGTCACTTGGTTCCCTTCGTCAAACTGCCCTGCGCTAAAACTCTCGCTAAGGCCTTTGTCAAGGAAATTGTCAGACTTCATGGCGTTCCTACTGACATTGTTTCTGATAGGGGTCCTCAGTTCGTGGCTCGTTTTTGGCGTGCCTTTTGTGACAGGTTGGGAATTCATTTGTCGTTTTCGTCCGGATATCATCCTGAATCTAATGGCCAGACAGAAAGGAAAAACCAGGATGTTGAGCAGTTCTTGCGTTGTTTTGTGGCAGACAATCAAGAGGGGTGGTCTGAGTTTCTGCCACTTGCCGAATTTGCTCTGAACAATCATACATCTTCTTCTGCTGGTTGTTCGCCTTTTTTTTGTTGTTCTGGGAGACATCCGTCGTTTGGGTCGTTCTCCAAGTTGGGATCTGCCGTGCCTGAGGAGGAGAATTTTTCCGGTGATTTGGAAAGAGTTTGGACGGATGTGCGTGGTAATCTTCAGGAGGCCAACAGAAAATCTAAAGACTACTTTGATAGGAAACGACAGGAGGTTTTGTTCGCTGTTGGTGACATGGTTTGGTTGTCCTCTAGGAATCTGCGGTTGAGGATTCCTTCTAAGAAATTGGGTCCCAAGTTTGTAGGGCCCTTTAAGGTGCTTCAGGTTGTCAACCAATCTGCTGTTAGGTTGGAGGTTCCTACCTCCTGGAGAATTAATCCGGTCTTTCATGTCTCTCTGTTAAAAAAAGCTGTTGTGTCGGATGGTGACGCCTCTGCCTCTGTTCCTCCGGTGGTGGAGGACGGGGAATATGAAATTTCTCGCATCCTTGACTCTAGACGGTATAGAGGTAGTTTGCAGTATCTTGTGGCCTGGAAAGGTTTCGGACCCGAGGATAACTCTTGGGTGAGGTCAGATGATGTTTCCGCGTCCAGACTTATCAGAGCGTTTCACAGGAGATTTCCTGATAAGCCTGGTCCTAGGGGATCCGGAGGATCCTCTTAGAAGGGGGGGTACTGTTAGAACCTTGCTGTTAGGTTTTTTTTTCCTTTGTTGGTCACATGACCTTGTTGGCCTATTTAATCCTGCTCCGCCCTTCTGGCTTTGCTGGACTTCATTGTATATCTACTTTCTAGCTAGCCTGTGCTCTGTATCTAACTCTGTTAGTTTTCTTGGTCTACGGACCTCTAGGTTCTATCTATTTTGTTTGTTCGTCTGTCTGCTGCTATTTCTGTTAGGAGGTGTCCCATATTCCTCCCAGTCCTTAGTACTTGTAGGGATTCCCTCCCCAAATCTATAGGTCTCCGTACAGACTAGATTAGGACTTTAGCAGGTCTGATCGCAGGATCAGGTTCCCTGTTACTTCGTAGGGATTCAGCTGAGTCTTATAGTAGGGACAGATCTCCTCTCTTTCCTTAGCTTTGGTAGCAGAACATAACAATAACACACTCCCCATAGTCCTCCATATAGTATAATGCACTCCCCATGGTCCTATATAGTCCATACAGTATAATGCACTCCTCATAGTCCTCTATACAGTACTATGACCACCACAATGTGTTCATTGATTTAAAAAAAAAATACTCACCTCTCCTCCATGTTCTCCGCTGCTCAGGTCTATGCAGCAAGCATTCTGAAGTGCTTGCACATCTCAGGGCAGTGGATGCCATGTAATGATGTCATAGGGCCCGCTGTACTGAGACGTCAGATGCTGAGGAAGAATGACGAAGTAGGAAGTCACAGGCCCCATAGTACTCGCGTGGCCTATGTTCCAACAATGAGCTTTTGGTTTGCTTTTGACACTAATTATTTTCTGTGGCAAAAACTGAGTGTTTTACAATTCAAGCAAAGTGGATGGAATTTATAGAAACCTCATGGCCACTGTGCTTTAATTTTATTCAGCGTAAACTGAGCTGCGGTGTGTGTATCAAATCCACATCATGTCAATTTCTCTTGTGAGTATGCTGAGTTTTATGTGTGGATTTTCACCATAGATTTTCATTAGATGCCGAAAATCTGCAGGTAAAAACGCACATACATAGTCCTGCATATAGTATAGTGCAATCCACATAGTCCTCCATACTGTATAATGCACTCCACATAGACCTCTATATAGTATAATGCACCCCATATTCCGCCATATAGTATAATGCACTCCCCATAGTCCTCCACATAGTATAATGCACTCCCATAGTCCTCCACGTAGTGTAATGCACTCCCCATAGTCCTCAATGTAGTATAATGCAGTTCCATAGTCCTCCATATTGTATAATGCACTACCCATAGCCCTCCATACAGTATAATGCACTACCCATAGTCCTCCATATAGTATAATACACTCCCCATAGTCCTCCATATAGTATAATGCACCTCCATCGTCCTCCATACAGTATAATGAATTCCCCATGGTCCTCTATACATTACTATGACTACCAAAATGTGCTCATTGATTTAAAAAAAAAAAAATACTCACCTCTCCTCCTTGTTCCCCGCTGCTCCGGTCTATGCAGCAAGCATTCTGAAGCGCCTGCACATCTCAGGGCAGTGGATGCCATGTAATGATGTCATCAGGCCCGCTGTGCTGAGACGTCAGACGCTGAGGAAGAATGATAGAGGAGGAAGTCACAGGCCCCATAGTACTCTTGTGGGTTATGTTCCCACAATGAGCTTTCGGTTTGTTTTTGACAATATTTATTTGCTGTGGCAAAAACAGAGTGTTTTGCAGTTCAAGCAAAGTGGATGGGATTTTATAGAAACCTCATGGCCACTGTGCTTTAAAGGGGTTGTCCACTACTTTCACATTGATGCCCTATCCATAGGATAGGGCATCAATTTATGTTTGCCCGGGGTCCCGCACACAGCACCCCCGCCATCAGCTGTTATCGGTGCCGGCGGTGGCCGCCGGCCGGAAGTGCTTACCTTCCGGTGACTGGTCGCCATGTTGTAGTGGTCGGCACTTGTTAGTGCACATCAAACTGCCATTCAATTGAATGGGAGGCGGATGTGCAGTACCCCGCGGCGGCCACTACAGATGGATGGCCAAACACCGCAGGCAAGTACTTCCGGCCGGTGGCCGCCGCCGCCAGCACCGATAACTTCTGATCGGCAGGGGTGCTGCGTGCAGGACCCCGGCCGATCATACATTGATGCCCTATCTTATGGATATGACTCGCCCCCTGGGCCGTGGGTTACCCGGAACCGGGCAATAGGGCAATAATGGGGGTAGTAGTGGCAACCCGGTCCATGGCTCAGGGTGGTCATACCAAATGTTGTGGCAGTCTATTTGTAGGGTTTTAAATGTCCGACTACGCCACCCGTGGATTGCGGTCAGGGTTAACCGCCGCTGCAGTGCAGAACGCTGGGGCAGATGTAGGTGTGCAGCACTAAGTAGTATAACTCCCCACGGGAGGAGTGTGGCCCCAGGGCAGTATATAGATGGATGATGGAGGGGATGATTCTGACCGCAATAGCCAGGAAACGGAGGCCTCTTAAACAGTTCAGGGTCTTTATTAGAACAGGTGAGACGACCCAAAAACAGTCCCGGCTAGGAGGGGGCCTGGATGTCTGAGAACAAGTGGGAAGCTGGCCCTGGTCAGGGTGAGGGTGAAGGCCTACCATGCTCTCTGCGCTCTTTCTGGCTATTTCCCTCCTTGTGGTGTAACAGCCCACGTTCCTGAGCTCACCGTGTCTTCTCGCCCGTATGGCTTGCAACTCGGGTCCCTTTCTACTCTTGGCCTGGTGCAGCTTTGCTGGTCCCTTCTGCTGTGGCGGAACCTCCGGGCTTCTTAGGCCAAGGAACATACAGTCCCCTGCGGGCTGGTTATTTGCTGTAGGACTTGGATTCCTAACAGCCTCGGACACCAAGTCCGGTAGATCAGTTTCTCTCTCAGCCAGGACAGGCTCTCCTCGCCTTCCGTCCCTGGCTCGTGGCTCCTCTACTGCCACACGACCTCCTCAGCTTCAGCTGAACTGGCTCTCCCTTCTCTGGGACACCTCTCACTCCAGAGACAGGTCGTCCAGAACTCTCTAACCCTGCCCCCAGTTCCAGCTTTTATAGGGTCAGCCTGCTCCCCCTACTGACTTGGGACAGGAGGTGCTGCATGCTAATGGTCCCTGACCAGAGAACCTCCCCCTTGCTCTCAGACACAGCTTTATTATACATTTGTGGCATCCAGGCCAGGGTGACACATTCCCCCCTAGTAAAACTTAGTACTCCGGGACTAACAGGAAACACAAATATAGGTTATAAACAACAACATAACATATGTACAAGTGCATTTTGTCCTTAAGGAAACGGCGCTTCCGCGACCGGGTGTCCATTTCACCCAACAAGGCGAAGTCTTTGAGCGATGTGGGGACCTGTCCAAAGCAAACCCCAAACGTTGGGCGTGGCTGCAAGGCAAAACTACCTACTTTGGACCACACGGGGCCACGCCAGACAGGTTTTTCTTCCGTGGCCGTCTTCGCAAGAGGCACCAACTGCAACTATCTACATGATAGTTCCGGTTATTCATCGTCCATAACCTGTCAGTCCATGAGCTAGAAAAACTAGAAAAACATAATTAATAACCAGGGTACAACATAACACATTAAATACATACATTATCCACTTAGATCTTCCAGCGAGCTGGCATTTGCCCCTTAGTGCTTCGGGTTGACCTACATAACCCACTGTCTGGTGGTGGTCTAACCTGGTTTTTCTCACTAGCGCTCGGGGTGCAGTCACTGGCTAAACTTACAGGCAGGGCAGGCAGCTGTCTGCGGGTCCTCTGGCTTACCGCAGGCATGGCAGGCTCACTGTCAGCAGAGGGTTGACTCTCCTGGGCTGCTGGTACAGGCCCTTCTGCCTCTGGAACTGCTTGTTCTTCTCCACCTTCCTGCTCTGGTGTAGGTTGTTGCTGAGCCGGTTGCAGGAAATGCAGGACGGGTACCACTATGGCATCGTTTATTCGAGTCCAGGACTGAGGGAATTCTCCGAGAATGGTGCTGATCATTTCTTCCTTGTCCTCTGCGGGTTCAAGGTCACTTTGATCCTCTTCTGCACTACGGAGTTGCTCGGGGCACATTTTTAGGTGGTCTCTGGAGACGGTACTAGTGGTTTCTCCTCCATCCTTAGTGACCACGCACACCTTCGGGTTGTCGTGATCAGACTGCAGTACTGTGTAGGGTTCCCTTTCCCACTGGTGATCCAGCTTGTGTAGCCTTCTCTTTCGCTTCAGAACCTGCTCACCAGGTTCCAGGGGACAAGCAGGGACGTGTTGGTTGAAGAGCCTCTCTTGCTTTTGTCTCGCCTGGGCCAGGCTCTTCTCCACACTCTCCTGTACCTTCTTGTACTGCAGTCGCCTTTCCGTATCCCAGTCCGCATCTGGGGAGGTGTCCTTGGGTGTTAGGACTCCCATCTCCAGGTCTATGGGCAGCTTACCTGGTCTGGCTCTCATCAGGTAAGCCGGGGTGCAGTTTGTAGCATTCACCGGGATATGGTTGTATAAGTCTATCAGGTCCGGCAGTTTTTCTGGCCACAGGCTGCATTCCTCCAGGGGCAACGTCTTCATGAGATCAATGACTATATTGTTCATTTTCTCACACATCCTGTTGGTTTGTGGGTGGTAAGGCGTTGTCCGAATCTTCTTACAGCCATAGAGGTTGCAGAACTCTTGGAAGATTTTGGCCTCGAATGCAGGACCTTGGTCTGTCAGGACCTGTTCTGGATACCCGTGTGGGTGGCAGAAGGTTTGCTGGAAGGCTCTGGCCGCCGTTTGAGCTGTCAAGTCTTTTACCGGGACCACCACTAGAAATCGGGAATAGTGGTCCATGATTGTCAGGGCATAAACGTATCCTGACCGGCTTGGAGCCAATTTGACGTGGTCCAGAGCTACCAGCTCAAGAGGCTGCTTGGTGACGATGGGCCTCAAGGGTGTCTTCTGGCTGGTGCGGTCCTTCCTCCTTAGATTACAAAGGCCACAGTCTCTGCACCACTTCTCTACAGCCCCTCTCATGCTGATCCAGAAGAACCGTCCTCTTAGCAGGAACTCCAGTTTCTTCCAGCCGAAGTGCCCCGCTCTGTCATGGTAAGCCTCCAGGACCATGGCTGCATCTCGCCTTGGGACGACTTGCCAGGTCAGCTCGTGCGTCCGGTGGTTGACGAGTCTTCTGCACAGCTTACCTTCATAGAGGAACAGCCTGCTCTTCTCTTTCCATAGCTGCTTGGCTTCCTCTGGGGCATCCGGATCTAGACGGACGTCTTCTCGGGTCAGCAGGTCTTTCACCATGCGGACTGCAGGGTCACTATCTTGGGTCTTGGCCCAGCTGTGGTGAGGTAGGGGATTGATCATGATGGTTGTTAAGTCTTCCTCCTTCACGCGGTGGGAATATTGAGTGGCCCCATACCGGTGGAATGCAGGGAGCTGTTATGAACTGCTACAAACACTAAGGAAAGAAAGGAAAACTGTCCCTACCATAGGACTAAGCTGATTCCCTACGATGCAGCGGGGGACCTGTTCCTTGTGAACAGACCCGCCTAAGTCCTCGGCTAGTCCGAACGCTGACCTATAGATATAAGGGAGGGGTCCCTACAAGAACTAAGGACTGGGATATAGTTGGACACCTCCTAGCAGAAATTGTAGCAGAGCAAAGACAAACAAACAAACAGAAGTACTAGTGGTCAAAAGACCAAGCAAACTACAGAGTAAGGTACAAGGCACCTGGCTAGCTTAAGAGTAAATGTAACACTGAAGTCCTGCAAGGCCAGGAGGGCGGAGCTGGATTATATAGGCAAAAAGTCATGTGACCAGCAAAATAGAAAAAACTAACAGGAGGGTTCTAACAGTACCCCCTCTTCAATGAGGATCCTCCGGATCCTCCAGGCCCAGGTCTATCAGGAAACCTCCTGTGAAACGCTCCGACAAGTCTAGGAGCAGAGACATCATCCGCCCTTACCCAGGAGTTATCCTCGGGACCGAAACCCTTCCAAGCGACGAGATACTGCCATCTAGAATTAAGAATGCGAGAAATTTCATATTCACCTTCTTCCTCCACCGGAGGAACAGAGACAGTGGCGTGCCTATCAGAAACATCAGCTTTTTTCAATAAGTAAACATGAAACACCGGATTAATCTTCCAGGAGGTAGGAACCTCCAACCTAACAGCAGATTGGTTAACTACCTGAAGCACCTTAAACGGACCTACAAACTTCGGGCCCAATTTCTTAGAAGGAATCCTCAACCGCAGATTCCTAGAGGACAACCAAACCATGTCACCAACAGTAAACAAAACCTCTTGACGTTTCCTGTCAAAGTACCTCTTTGATTTTTTGTTGGCCTCTTGAAGGTTACGACGTACATCAGTCCAAACTCTCTCCAAATCATCGGAAAAATTCTCCTCCTCCGGCACAGCCGATACCAATTTGGAGAATGACCCAAACGACGGATGTCTCCCAGTACAACAAAAAAAGGAGAACACCCAGCAGAAGAGGATGTATGGTTGTTAAGAGCAAATTCAGCCAGTGGCAGAAACTCAGACCACCCCTCTTGATTGTCAGCCACAAAACAACGCAAAAACTGTTCAACATCCTGGTTCTTTCTTTCTGTCTGTCCATTAGACTCAGGATGATAACCAGACGAAAATGACAAATGGACTCCCAACCTGTCACAAAAGGCACGCCAAAAACGAGCCACGAACTGAGGTCCCCTATCGGAAACAATGTCGGAAGGAACGCCATGGAGCCTGACAATTTCTTTAACAAAAGCCTTAGCGAGTGTCCTGGCGAAGGGCAGTTTGATGAAGGGAACCAAGTGACACATCTTGCTAAAACGGTCCACGACCACCCAGATAACAGTGAAACCCTCAGAGGCAGGAAGGTCAGTAATAAAATCCATAGCAAGATGCGTCCAAGGAGCACTAGGAACCTCCAGAGGGCAAAGCAACCCCGCAGCAGGAGCATGTGAAGACTTAGATCTAGCACACACAGTACATTGACGCACCCACTTAATGACTTCCTTCTGCCACCCAGGCCACCAAAAACTGCGACCTACAAATCTCTTAGTCTCCGAAATTCCTGGATGACCTGCCAACCGAGACTTATGACACTCCACAAACAAATCTCTCATAAAGTTCCTAGGCACAAACAACCTTCCATGGGGAGTGTTAGATGGGGCATACTCCTGGGCTTTCAGAATCCCATCTTCCAAAACGGAGTCCAATGCTGCTATCACAACATCTTCCTGTAAAATGCTCTCCTCCTCCTCGGTACCAACCATGGGAGAAAAACTGCGAGATAAAGCATCAGCTTTTACATTCTTGGTACACGGGATGTAAGTAACAGAAAAATTAAACCGCGAAAAAAAAAGTGCCCACCTAGCTTGACGGGCATTCAAGCGCTTGGCAGCATCAAGATAGATCAGATTCTTACGATCAGTAAAAACCTGAATGGTAAATTTAGCACCTTCCAAGAGATGACGCCAATGTTCAAATGCGAGTTTAATCGCCAGCAATTCCCGATTACCGACATCGTAATTAAGTTCGGTCTCAGAAAATTTTTTTGAAAAAAAAAGCACAGGGATGTACTCCATCCTTGTTTTCCTGAGACAAAACAGCACCGACCCCCACCGAAGAAGCATCAACCTCGACCAAAAAAGGCTTGGTCTCATCAGGCTGCATAAGGATGGGGGCAGAACTGAACCTCTCCTTGAGATACATAAAAGCTTCAATGGCCTCAGTAGTCCACTGAACCGTATTCGCACCTTTCCTGGTGAGATCGGTCAGCGGCTTAACAATTATAGAAAAATTCTTAATGAATTTTCTGCAATAATTGGCGAAACCCAAAAATCTCTGTATTGGTTTCAAACTAATAGGCCTAGGCCATTCCTGCACCGCCTGAACCTTCACCGGATCCATCTCAAAGCCCTCACTGGAGATAATGTAGCCCAAAAAACTAATTCTCTGCACAGCGAACTCACATTTCTCCAGCTTAGCAAAAAGTGAATTGTCGCTTAACAACTGCAATACCTCACGTGCGCTCTGCCAATGAGACTCCAGATCCGGCGCAAAAATCAAAATGTCATCCAAATACAACACCACATTCTTACCGATCAACGGTCTTAGGATGTCATTAATAAGGTTCTGAAAAAAAGCTGGTGCGTTGGTAAGACCAAAGGGCATAACCAGATTCTCAAAATGACCCACTGGAGTGTTAAAAGCAGTTTTCCACTCATCACCTTCCTTCATACGTAACAAATTGTATGCCCCCCGGAGATCAATCTTAGAGAACCACTTGGCCCCCACTAACTGGTTGAACAAGTCAGGAATTAATGGCAGTGGGTAGGAATTGCGTACTGTAATTTTATTAATTTCGCGAAAGTCCAGACATGGACGTAAACCGCCGTCCTTTTTTTTTCCAAAAAAAAATCCAACAACCACAGGTGACTTAGAAGGTCTAATGTGACCGGCGGCCAAGCTTGTCTGTATGTATTCCTCCAAGGCCTTTCTCTCAGGGATAGTAAGATTAAATAAGCGACTCTTGGGAAGAGTTGCTCCAGGGACAAACTCAATAGTACAATCATAGTCCCTATGAGGAGGCAAAACTTGCAACTCCTCCTCTGAAAAAAACTTCCAAAAATCCTGAATAGGTACAGGTAATTCCCCTCTTTCCACAGCAGCAATGCGACCGTTACAACATCTATCATAACACTTAGGACTCCAAGACTTAATTTCATTGGTAGACCAGTCCAGTACAGGATTGTGCAATTTTAACCAAGGTAACCCCAAAACCACTGGAGCAGGCAAATTATTTAACCGGTTCCCGACCGCCCACTGTAGATAAACGTCGGCGCTTGCTGGGCTCTGTGCAGCGCCGACGTTTAAAAACGGTGGGTGGTCTCGCAGCGCTCAGGACCCCCAGGGTCCTGCAAGCGCTGCGATTCCGGTGCAGAGCGTTAGCTCTGACAGGGGACATCATCGGGACCTGATTGGATCAGGTCCCAGTGATGTTAACCCTTTGCTATGTTCTATATGCCGCGATCTATAGTGATCGCGGCATATAGAAGATAGACAGAGGAGAGGGGGTCGTCTTACTTACCTCTCCGACGACCCCTGATACCTTCCAGGACCTGGGGTAGCTATGGCAGCTGGAGGTCACATGACCACCTCCAGATCTGCCATATATGGTGTCCTGCCTGGCTCAGCCTGCAGCTGAAGCCTGGCAGGAGACACGGTGTGAAACAGTCAGCAAAGATCTCATGTAATGTAATACATGTCTATTACATTACATGAGATCAGTGATCAGAAAAATAAAAATTAATGTCCCATACAGGGACTAAGTAAAAATGTAAAAAAAAGTTTAAAAAAAGTTTTTAAACTGTTAAAAAAAATCACAAAATAAATAAAAAATAAATAAAATATTAAACCAATAAATCCGTATATTTTTACAAAACCAAAAAAAGTACACATATTTGGTATCACCGCGTCCGAAACAACCCAAGCTATAAAAGTGTGACACTAATTAACTCCTTCTGTGCACACCGTAAAAAAAATAAATAAAAAACGGGGCAAAAAAATATGCTTTTTCATCATATCGCCAAACAAAAAGTGGAAAAAAATGCGATCAAAAATCAAAATAGAAATAAAAATGGTACCGCTGAAAACGTCATCTTGTTCCGCAAAAAAAAAGCCGCCATACAGCTCCATCAGCCGAAAAATAAAAAAGTTATAGCGCTCAGAATAAAGCATAAAATTGTTTTATTGTGTAAAAGCGCCAAAAAATAAAAAAAATACAGTAAGTGTAGCATCGCTGTAAATGTACTGACCCGAAGAATAACGCTGCCTGATCACTTTTACCACACGCAGAACGGCATAAAAAAAACCCCTCAAAAAACAATTCCTGAATTGTTGGTTTTTGTTAATTTTACCTCCCAAAAAACGGAATAGAAAGCGATCAAAAAATGTCACGTACCCAAAAATGGTACCAATAAAAATGTCAACTCGTCCCGCAAAAAACAAGCCATCACATGACTCTGTCAGCCAAAATATGGAAAAATTATAGCTCTCAAAATATGGTGATGCAAAAACTAGATTTTGCAAAAAAAAGCATCTTTTAGTCTGTGACAGCTGTCAATCATAAAAACCCGATATGATTCTGGTATCGCTGTAATCACACCGACCCGAAGAATAAAGTAATCTAATCAGTTATATCACACGAGGAAAGGAGTAAAAAATAAATAAAACCAATTCTTCACCGGCTACTGATTTGTTTATTATGTCTCCCAAAGATCGCAGTAAGGCTCTGCCCACATTTATCCTGCGCTCTGCGCTGAGCGCTTACACAAGAGTTTCCGTGTAAATCTCTGAAATACGTGATTCAGACAAAACCCATGACGGAAGATTCCCTCTAATGAGGCAGATATAGGCCACTGTGGATGCCGTCTGGCCTGGGATCCCACGGTGTCATTTGTTTTAGGCGTGCATAAAAGTGCGGTTGGCCACAGTTTTGTGCACTTCTGAAAAAAAGGACACTGCTAAACAGAGGCCAGACGGAGTCCAGAGTAACTCTGCTGCCTCATTATAGTGAATGGATCCCGCAGGGGTTTCATCTGAATTACATCACTTGGAAATTTAGATGGAAACCCCGATGTAAGTGCTCAGCCTAGAGCGCCGGATAAATGTTACGTAAAATGTTCCCAATAAAAGCTTCAACTCAGTCCTCAAAAAAAGCTAGTCCCCACTCAGGTCCGTCATCTGTTAAAAATATAAGGGACTTCCAAGTTACTGGTAGCAGAAAGGCTCTGGAAAAGCGAAATGGCCCTTGCCCCCCAAAAGAAATTCAGAAAATGTTGTGCTCCCAAATTCAAATGCCTATTCTACAATAATTTGTTCTCCAATTGTCAAATAGCACTCCGTCCCCCCAGATCTCGCCATATGGCTGAGCGGTACAATACAGCCACATATGGGGTATTGCCACTTTTAGTAGAAATTGTGTGACACATTTCGGCACCATTTTTACCCATTGCCCTGTGTGAAAATGTAAAATCTGAGGGTAAAACATTTTTTTGTGGTAAAAATATAATTATGCTTTTTTCACTGCCCAATGGTATAAATTTAAAAATTAAAAAATACTCACTACTTCCCTAGATGAATTCCTTGAGAGATGTAGTTTACAAAATGGGGTCACTTGTGGGGGTTTCTGCTGTTTTGGCATGTCAGCGACTCTTCAAATGTGACATGGTGTCTGCCACCTATCCCAGCCAACATAGCGCTCCTTTCTCTTCCGAACCCTGCCGTACACCAAAGCAGTGCTTTTCCCCCACATATGGGGTATCGGCGTACTCAGTGCAATTTATCCTGTTACCCTTATGATAATGCAAAATTAGGGAATGAAAAACATTTTTTGTGGGAAAAATGTGAAAATTGTATTTTTACGGCTCAATATTATAAACTTCTGTGAAGCACTTGGGGTGCAAGGTGCTCACCACACATCTAGATAAGTTTCCTAAGGGGTCTAGTTTCCAAAATGGTGGCACTTGTGGGGGGTTTCCACTGTTTAGGCACATTAGGGGCCCCCCAAATGCGACATGGCGTCTGCTAATTATTCAAACAAATTTTCCATTCAAAAAGTCAAATGGAGCTCCTTCCCTTTCAAACCCTGCCGTGCGCCCAAACAGTGGTTTGCCTCCACATATGGGGTATCGGCGTGTTCAGGAGAAACTGCACAATAAATTTCATGGTGCAATTTATCCTATTACCCTTATGATAATGCAAAATTAAGGGATATAAATCGTTTTTGTGGGAAAAATGTGAAAATTTTATTTTTACAGCTCAATATTATAAACTTCTGTGAAGCACCTTGGGGTTCAAGGTGCTCACCTCACATCTAGATATGTTCCCTAAGGGGTCTAGTTTCCAAAATGGTGTCACTTGTGGGAGGTTTCCACTGTTTAGGAACATCAGGGGCTCTCCAAACGCAACATGGCGTCTGCTAATTATTCAGACAAATTTTACATTCAAAAAGTCTAATGGCGCTCGTTCCCTTCCGAACCCTGCAGTGCGCCCAAACAGTGGTTTTCCCTCACATATGGGGTATCAGCGCGCTCAAGAGAAATTGCACAAAAAATTTTGGGGTCCATTTTTTCCTGTTACCCCTGTGAAAATAAAAAAAATTAGGTCTAAAGTAACATTTTTGTGAAAAAAGTTAAATGTTAATTTTTTTCTTCCACATTCCAAAAATTCCTGTGAAGCACCTGAAGGGTTAATAAAGTTCTTGAATGTGGTTTTGATCACCTTGAGGGGTGCAGTTTTTAGAATGGTGTCACTTTTGGGTATTTTCTGTCATAAAGACCCCTCAAAGTGACTTCAAATATGATATGGTCCCTAAAAAAATGTTTTTGTAAATTTTGTTGGAAAAATGAGAAATCGCTGGTCAACTTTTAACCCTTATAGCTCCCTAACAAAAAAAAAATTTTGGTTCCAAAATTGTGCTGATGTAAAGTAGACATGTGGGAAATGTTATTTATTAACTATTTTGTGTGACATATCTCTCTGATTTAAGGGCATGAAAATTCAAAGTTTGAAAATTGCAAAATTTTCAAAATTTTTGCCAAATTTCCGATTTTTTCACAAATAAACGCAAGTGATATCAAAGAAATTTTACCACTATCATGAAGTACAATATGTCACGAAAAAACAGTCTCAGAATCAGGGGAATCCGTTGAAGCGTTCCAGAGTAATTACTTCATAAAGTGACAGTGGTCAGAATTGAAAAAATTGGCCCGGTCACGAAGGCAAAAACAGGCTCTGGAGCGAAGTGGTTAAAACATTATCTTTCTTATTATTCTAACATTTGGCAAATATTAAAAATTATGGTAATCCTAATTGACCTAAAACGGGAAAGGTTTATTCTTATTTCATGTCAGATTTTGAGAAAAACATGCATATGTGTCTTTTTATATAGTGTATGTAAACTTCTGGTTTCAACTGTATATATGTATATATGTGCACATCTCATTGCTATAGCAAATCAGTGGGAGTCATCAACAGTGATAAAATAATAGAAAAAAAGGAAGAAAATTGAATCCTTAGAGGAAAAGTAAGATGATTTGTCTAAAAAATGCCAGTGTAAGGAGGCTCGTAAGCTCCCCGGGGAGCCATTGCATGGTTTATAAGCCTCCTTACTCTGGCATTTCACTCTCCTCACTAGGATCTAAGGGGTAAAGTTTTTCCTTCTGAAGTCTCTCACACAGCTAAATCAGATCTCATGCTTTGCACTGCTGAGGGGCAACACCCCGAAACACCATGGCTGCAAATTGAGATTCTAGTTTCCCATTTATCCTAAATCATGTGGAAAGGCTTGTTAAAAGGTTGATATTGACTTTTAGGATTGCTACTTCTAATAGGTGGCACTGGAAGAGACAGTTTGCAAGTTTTGGGTAGAATTTCTCTTCAATAAAAATACTTTTTGATTACACCAGTGATTTTTTTCCTTTCTTACAGACTGGACCAGTCATTGGGGAAGCCCTCGCTGTTTCTTTCTGGATAGATTCCACTTCCTACCACTATGAAATGGAATAAATGCTATGTTTTAGAGAAATTAACAATAGTAATGGTAATAATCTGACACCATATGATGGCAAATCCAAGCAACATGCCGTCATTTGTAACAATGGGAAAGCCTTTTTTTAAGAGGTTGTCCAGAATAAGGATGCCATATTTCATCGCTTTGTGGAAAAATAGGTGAATCGTTTCTCATGTTATATTCTCTGAACTGTAAATCGTAAACAGTTTCACAAATTTGGTTGAATGCCAGTGGACCCAAAAAAATGCTAATTTCTATTAGTAAATTTAAAAATGACTTTTTTTTACTTTTATTTATTTCCAGATAAAGTGAAAGATCGAGGCTCTAATACAATTGGGTCAAGATTGAACCGTGTCGAGGACAAGGTAAGAAAATAAGATAAAACCATATATATTTATATTATGCACAGCTACTACTTACACATACACACATGGAGTACAGGATATACAGACAATTACCACATACTACATACAGAATATTCCTCACTCTCTGAAAAAGTGTAAAATACATAATGGTGCATCCAGACACCAATTCTACAGCGCTGCTCATACACTGCAAAGAGTCTAAATACCTGTGGTCATCTGTGACTTGCACACACAAGTTAAGGTGGCCACACACAATAACTGAAAGTTGATTGCTGGTTCGGCCGTGCACTACCTCTCCCAACTCTCATACACGAGAAGGTTTGGCTTGGTTAAATGTTCATGTGTTTTCAAAGTGGAGAACTGTGAAAATCACTGCCAAACGGCTCTGGCAGCAGCTTATCACCTGAATAACAAAAGGGTCGGGCATTAAGGGTCAGGCAGTTTGAATTTTACCTCCTCTGACCTCATCTGTCAGGGAAGAGTCTGGATGTCCCCTTAGACTATTAGCTTAGTCTATTGTGTATGGAGGCTTAAAGGGGTTTTCCATTACTCAGACAACTCCTTCTCAATCCATATGTGTGTCCCCCAGTAAAATAATAACACCTATACTCACCTCCAGTGCCAGCACTATTCCAGCGGTGTCTGCACTGGCTCTCCTGGGGATTGCGTGTGTCATGGGTGTGTCAGAAGTGACAGACAGTCATCCTGCAGTTGGTTGCAGGAGATCTCTTCATTTGGCCTTACAGACAACTTCTTAGAATATGTATCTCTAGGACCCAGGGGCTAGCTTCCACGGGCTAATTAACACCCTGGCCTGGATGTATAAATACCTGTTGTGAGCCAGAGGGAGGTGCCAGCGATATTCATTGCCCCTTGTGAAGGCTTGAGCAAGAGCAGTACTTCTATCTCTCTAGTGCTAGAGAACGTGTGCGCATTTGTCTGGAGTCGAGTAAAGCTAAGCGATTTTCCCTTGTTTGTCCCCCCTTGTTGTCTTTAGTGTTCAGTGGGGATCAACTAGTGCTCATCCTTTCTGTTCCCTAGCCTGAGCCTAATGCCAGGGATAGACAGGCTGAGGTATGCGTGCGGCGATTGGTGAAGAACCAATAAAGGGACATTAGTTGAGACAGGGTGACACTAGATCAGCCTAGGAGTTCTCCACTCCCCACTTTCCCTAGTCTGGGTTCCCTTTCCGTTTTCCCTTTGTGTTGCACTTAGTCTTTCCCACACCTTGCGTGACAGCATGACATTATGTCTCATGATTCCTAGGGGCAATCAGTGCTGACTTTACTCTCCCCGCCTTTGGCCAACTTGCATACATCCAGAGGAAGTGAGAGATGTTGCTGCTCTTACTTCCTCCGGATGTACAGGTATGTGCTATAACTGGAGGCAGGAAGAGTGAAGCCAGTGCTGATTGGCAGCAGGGATCACTTGACATAACAATGTCACGTGATCCCAAGGAGAGCCAATGCCGACACGGCTGGAACACTGGAAGGGAGTATAGGTGTTATTATTTTACTGAGGGCAAAAATATATATATGGAGAAGGAGATGTCCGAGTAGTAGAAAACCCCTTTAAGTGTTGGCTACTACTTTCATGGATGTGGACAGAAAGCTCTTTCTGAGTTCATTAAGTAGTTCAATCTGACAAAGGTTTCCAATAGAGTTGGTGCGAGTCAATTCGCAGGACCCAGTCCATCAGCCACATCCATAATCTGTGACGGCTGCATCGGAGCCCTGAGAACCACCTCCTACATCCCGGCATCCACAGCTGTTCTACTGATTAGCCGGCCTGATGCAATGTCACATATGCATCATGCTGTAACCATAAAGATGCAGCTAATCAGAAGAGAAGCAGGGAATCTTGGAAGGTAGAAGGCAGGTCTTGAGGCTCCTGTCCAGCATCCAAAGATTACTGACGTGGCTGATGGACCCAGTGCTGCGAAAAGAATCGCACCAACTATAGTTTTCAATTAAAACAACAATGTCTAAATGGCTAACCAATATTGCATTAAAGGATCTATCTACTTTATTTCTCCCCAAAACTGTGCCTCTCTTGTCCATGGGGTGTGTCTGGTATTGCAACTCAGTGCCCCATTGATTTGGTTAGGGATAAGCTACAATATCAGGCAGCGCTCATGGGTAGTGTGAAATGTGTATGGAGTGTGGTCTGTATCTATGCTATTTTCTTTGTTTGAATTTTGTTTTATATATTTGTAGGTAACTCAAATGGATCATAAACTCAATCTCATAACCGATATGATTCACCACCTGATAGCAAACCAACAAAGCGGTCAGTCTACCAACAGAACACCGCACCGGAGCAACTCTCTGAACAACGGGAGCAACCTCTCCAGTACTCTGCCTACCTACCAACAGTTAACAGTGCCAAGACGAGACCAAGATAATGCATCTTGATGAACAAACACAAACTAGGTCTTCTACTGTCCTCAATGCAGATATTCATTATTTTAATGAATGCATTTATAAGCAGAAAGTAAAATGAATGATGAAATTAGACTGAGTATCGAGTAAGTGTGTAACACTGTAAAGGACGTCTTGTCTATTCTCTGTAGATCCTATCAGGGTTCATTGAAGGTTTCTTAGAGGAAGGGACATGGAACATATGTGTATTGCTCCATGTAGAAACATGCAAGAAAGGATCTGATACATTGATGAATCCTTTCTCAGGAAGATTGTAGCTCATCGGCCTGTGGGATCGTAAATCGCTACGGGTCGTGCTGTAAAACTGGCAATACAACTGAACAATTACCCTGATTTTTTTTATTGTATTAAAATACACTTTTTACATTGATTTTCAATTTTTGGGGGGCCTAAAATGAAAATTCATTTGAGAAAAATAGAAATAAATATTGTACTGTAGAAAATTACACTTCTTTTTTTTTACAATGTATTTTTGGTAAAAATGGTATTAAAGAGTTAATTTTTCTTTATGATTTCTGATCACAATTTTTTTTTCTGGAATATTTTTTGACATCTGATCAAATGTATTGTATTTTCTCAAAAATGTTGATATTTGCACATTGATTGGTTTAAAACAGTGATGGCGAATCTTTTAGAGACCGAGTGCCCAAACTGCAATCCAAAACCCACTTATTTATCGCCAAGTGCCAACACGGCAATTTATCCTAAATATTGAGGTTTTACTGATACAAACAACTGATACAAAGAGCAGGCGAGGGCAGCATAGAGCAGCCACAGACAGGAGCAGGGGTAAGAGACTGCAGAAATAAAGAATGTGCTCACCCACATCCTGGTATATATGCTGGCCCTCCCCTCAATCCTGGTATATATGCTGGCCCTCCCCTCAATCCTGGTATATGTGCTGGCCCTCCCCTCAATCCTGGTTTATATGCTGGCCCTCCCCTCAATCCTGGTATATGTGCTGGCCCCCCCCTCAATCCTGGTATATATGCTGGCCCTCCCCTCAATCCTGGTATATATGCTGGCCCTCCCCTCAATCCTGATATATATGTTGGCTCCCCCTCAATCCTGGTATAAATGCTGCCCCCCCCCCTCAATCCTGGTATAAATGCTGGCCCTCCCCTCAATCCTGGTATATATGCTGGCCCTCCCGTCAATCCTGGTATATATGCAGGCCCTCCCCTCAATCCTGGTATATATGCCGGCCCTCCCCTCAATCCTGGTATATATGCTGGCCCTCCCCTGAATCCTGGTATATATGCTGGCCCTCCCTTCAATCCTGGTATATATGCTGGCCCTCCCCTCAATCCTGGTATATATGCTGGCCCTCCCTTCAATCCTGGTATATATGCTGGCCCTCTCTTCAATCCTGGTATATATGCTGGCCCTCTCCTCAATCCTGGTATATATGCTGCCCCTCCCCTCAATCCTGGTATATATGCTGCCCCCCTCAATCCTGGTATATATGCTGGCCCTCCCCTCAATCCTGGTATATATGGTGGGCCTCCCCTCAATCCTGGTATATATGCTGGCCCTCCCCTCAATCCTGGTATATATGCTGGCCCTCCCCTCAATCCTGGTATATATGCTGGCCCTCCCTTCAATCCTGGTATATCTGCTGGCCCTCCCCTCAATCCTGGTATATATGCTGGCCCTCCCTTCAATCCTGGTATATATGCTGGCCCTCTCCTCAATCCTGGTATATATGCTGGCCCTCTCCTCAATCCTGGTATATATGCTGGCCCTCCCCTCAATCCTGGTATATATGCTGGCCTTCCCCTCAATCCTGGTATAAATGCTGGCCCTCCCCTCAATCCTGGTATATATGCTGCCCTCCCCTCAATCCTGGTATATATGCTGGCCCTCCCCTCAATCCTGGTATATATGCTGGCCCTCCCCTCAATCCTGGTATATATGCTGCCCTCCCCTCAATCCTGGTATATATGCTGGCCCTCCCCTCAATCCTGGTGTATATGCTGGCCCTCCCCTCAATCCTGGTATATATGCTGGCCCTCCCCTCAATCCTGGTATATATGCTGGCCCTCCCCTCAATCCTGGTATATATGCTGGCCCTCCCCTCAATCCTGGTATATATGCTGGCCCTCCCTTCAATCCTGGTATATATGCTGGCCCTCTCTTCAATCCTGGTATATATGCTGGCCCTCTCCTCAATCCTGGTATATATGCTGGCCCTCCCCTCAATCCTGGTATATATGCTGGCCCTCCCCTCAATCCTGGTATAAATGCTGCCCTCCCCTCAATCCTGGTATATATGCTGGCCCTCTCTTCAATCCTGGTATATATGCTGGCCCTCTCCTCAATCCTGGTATATATGCTGGCCCTCCCCTCAATCCTGGTATATATGCTGGCCCTCCCCTCAATCCTGGTATAAATGCTGGCCCTCCCCTCAATCCTGGTATATATGCTGCCCTCCCCTCAATCCTGGTATATATGCTGGCCCTCCCCTCAATCCTGGTATATATGCTGGCCCTCCCCTCAATCCTGGTATATATGCTGCCCTCCCCTCAATCCTGGTATATATGCTGGCCCTCCCCTCAATCCTGGTGTATATGCTGGCCCTCCCCTCAATCCTGGTATATATGCTGGCCCTCCCCTCAATCCTGGTATATATGCTGGCCCTCTCTTCAATCCTGGTATATATGCTGGCCCTCTCCTCAATCCTGGTATATATGCTGGCCCTCCCCTCAATCCTGGTATATATGCTGGCCCTCCCCTCAATCCTGGTATATATGCTGGCCCTCCCCTCAATCCTGGTGTAAATGCTGGCCCTCCCCTCAATCCTGGTATATATGCTGCCCTCCCCTCAATCCTGGTATATATGCTGGCCCTCCCCTCAATCCTGGTGTATATGTTGGCCCTCCCCTCAATACTGGTATATATGCTGGCCCTCCCCTCAATCCTCGTATATATGCTGGCCCTCCCCTCAATCCTGGTATATATGCTGCCCCCCCCCTCAATCCTGGTATATATGCTGGCCCTCCCCTCAATCCTGGTATATATGCTGGCCCTCCCCTCAATCCTCGTATATATGCTGGCCCTCCCTTCAATCCTGGTATATATGCTGGCCCTCTCCTCAATCCTGGTATATATGCTGGCCCTCCCCTCAATCCTGGTATAAATGCTGGCCCTCCCCTCAATCCTGGTATATATGCTGGCCCTCCCCTCAATCCTGGTATATATGCTGGCCCTCCCCTCAATCCTGGTATATATGCTGGCCCTCCCCTCAATCCTGGTGTATATGCTGGCCCTCCCCTCAATACTGGTATATATGCTGGCCCTCCCCTCAATCCTCGTATATATGCTGGCCCTCCCCTCAATCCTGGTATATATGCTGGCCCTCCCCTCAATCCTGGTATATATGCTGGCCCTCCCCTCAATCCTGGTATATATGCTCCCTCTCCCCCCCCCCCCCAGCCATTGTGCATCCCATATTAAAAAAAAAAAAAAACACATAATAAACCCTCCTCCTCACCTTCCTTCTTCTCCCGCGCAGCGTCCTCTCCTGTAGTCGGCACATCTAGCTGAAGTGTATTGCCGCGCACGTACTAGCCAGGTCCGTGCGCGCTGCAGTACACTCTGCCGGCCAATCAGAGGCCAGCGGCCGCTGGCCTCTGATTGGCCAGCCGACGTCATGCTGGCCTCTGATTTGCCGGCAGCCGCTTCTGATTGTCCGGAAGTTGCTAGCCTCTGATTGGCCGGCCAACGTCATGCTGGTCTCTGATTGGCCAGAAGCCGCAGGCCTCTGATTGGCCGGCCGAATTCATGCTGGCCTCTGATTGGAAGGAAGCCGCTGGCCTCTGATTGGCCGGCTGACATCATGCTGGCCTCTGATTGGCCGGCAGACGTTGGCCTCTGATTGACCGGTCGTCGTCATGCTGGCCTCTGATTGGCCGGCAGCCGCTTCTGATTGTCCGGAAGCCGCTTTCCTCTGATTGTCCGGCCGAATTCATGCTGGCCTCTGATTGACCGGCCGACGTCATGCTGGTCTCTGAATGGCCGGTCGACGTCATGCTGGCCTCTGATTGCCGGAAGCCGCTGGCCTCTCATTGGCCGGCCGAGGTCATGCTGGCCTCTGATTGGCCGGATGTCGCTGGCCTCTGATTGGCCCGGCCGACGTCATTCTGGCTTCTGATTGGCGGAAGCCGCTGATTGGCCGGCTGAGGTCATGCTGGCCTCTGATTGGCCGGATGCCGTTGGCCTCTGATTGAGCGGCCGACGTCATGCTGGCTTCTGATTGGCCAGCCGCTGCTGGCCTCTGATTGGCCTGTAGCGTGTATTGCAGCTCTCGGGCCTGGCTAGTTCGTGCGCTGCAATACACTCCAGCTCGATGTGTTTCCGTCCGAGAGAGATCGCACATCTAGCTGCAGTAGCGGAGCTGGTGCCGGCACTCGGCGGCTCAGAGTTCTCCCCGCCGGCCCGATCCAGTAGCGCTAGTGCTGCGGCCATGGTGCCCCCCAGGAGGGCTCTGCTGCCCCCTCTGCACGCTGCCATAGGTTCCCAGCACTGGTGTAAAGCATTTCTTCTTCTACAGCTAACGACCCAAAATTGGTGATTTTCTGAAAAAAAAAAAAAAAATGGCCAGTATGCATTATATATGGTGGAAGTGAGAATGTATCATCTGGATAAGGGGGTGGTCTTCACAGAGGGGTCTATGGAGAGATGTCACTTTATAAGGAGCACATAGCATGGAATACCGGGGGGAAGCCTTCTGGCTCCTTATGTTGCTCCAGTCCGGAATGCTCCACTATGGTCCATCCTTCTATAGTTCTTCTCTTACACTTTCTGCTGGTCGGTATATGGACGTATTCGCTCTATGCTGACAGGCACTCCCTTAGTATAGCTCATGTAATGCACGGCACCACAATGTTGTAGGTTCTGACTACTGTGTAAAAAAACACCCACCCAGAGACCGGCCATAATCTTATAGTCTGGGTGTGAATACGCTGTAGGTAGAGCTACACTTTTGTTGTGGAAATTTTGGTAATTTTATTTACCTTTTTGCATTTAGGCTATGTGCCCACGATGCAGAAATGAAGCAGAAAATTTCTGCAGCATTTCTGCATCTCCCTGGCAAAAAAAACGCATGCAGATTGACAAGCGCTTTCCAGGCGATTTTAGCATCACTTGGAAAGTGCTTGACAACTAGGTCACACTGTATAAATCCATGCAAACAGCATGGATTTATACAGTGTGAACCGTAAAAATGAAAACAAATAAAGCTATACTCACCCCTGATGCCCGACGTGGCTGCAGCGCTCGTTCCTGGCTGGTTCCTGGATGCCGGCATATCGCGAGACAGAGCGGTGAAGGGCCTGCGGTCACATGACTGTGACGTCACCGCAGGTCCTCAAGCGATGCCGGCATTCAGAGAGAAGCCGCCGGACAGGTGAATATAAACTTTATTTGTTTTTTTATTCTTTTTTTACAGGTACAATGGTACCCAGGTCTGGATGAGAGTCTCCTCTCCTCCAGAACTGGGTACCATCCGCACATAGAGACGCATAGAAGCCGCTTGTAAAAATGTACAGTCGCGGTTTCTATGCGTCTCAATGCAAGTCAATGGCGGGAGTTCCGCTGCGCTTCTGCAAAATTAAATGACATGCTGCGGATTTTTGTACGCAGCATAAACGCTGGGGAAAAATCCGAAACATGTGCATAGAACATGCGGAATCCCCTTGGGGACCATGGGGTGCGGATTACCTAGCGTTTCACAAGCGTTTATGCTGCGGAAATTCCGCAGCATAAACGCTTGAAAAACGCTACGTGGGCACCCAGCCTTACCCGAATGAGGCTTGTGAGAAATCCTTAAATATGCTGCAGATTTCTCCTGTATGATGCTGACCAATCATAAGCAAGCAGCAACACTCAAAGAAAAGAAGAACACGCCCCCACCATAGCTCAAAGCGGGTTTCTTAGGGTATAAAGCTACGTTCTCACTATGAGTTTTTAGTGAGTTTTTACGCTGCATATTTTAGAAATAATGCAAGTAACCTATCTTAATGGGTGCAGAAATTCTGCAACATCAAAAACTCACCAAAAGCTCATCGTGGGAACCTAGCCTAAGATGTGTAATGATGGAGAGTCCTGATCTCCTGGTCTAACCTTCTGCATGATTAGAAAGCAGAGGTAACAGCTCTTAGACAAGGAAGGAGCCGCACAGCTGAGTTTCTCTGTGTCACATTACAAACCCTTTTATTGACTCTCCTGATTATGGAGTGTGCCAGTATCACACTTATGTCTTCTGTGCTCAAGCAACTTGTATTCTTTCTGCAGTGATATTAGGCTGTTATTACACCTCACACAGGAGCAGTGTGTTCTGGGTTACTTCTATGGTGAAATGCAATGACAGTCTGCTCTAATCTCACTGCAGAATGAGTACAAGTTGAGCACAACGGATCTAAGTGTGATACTGACACTGTGCTCTCATTTCTGGACAGGCAGTTTGGGATAGGCGCAGAACAGCAGAGGTGAGAGTGCCATAAGAGGAGGAAAGCTGTTAGAAAGGTTTGTAATGTTGCACAACTAAACTCTCTTGTGCTGCCCCTTCACCCACAGAGACCTTAACTGAAAGGTATTAGTCAGTTGTGTGCTCTAATCATGCAGGAGGTTAGCCCAGGAGACCAGGTCTGTATCCTTACATCTTAGACACTGAGAAATCTGCTCTAAGCTATGGTGGGGATGTGATCATCTTTCTTTTCAGTGTTGTCGTCTGCTTATAATTGGTCAGCATCATGCAGGGAGAAGAATTTCGCACCCCCAGTGAAAACTCTGATAACATCTACTTGGACTTAATTTTTTTTAACTCATTAGGCGCCAAATACTTTCATTGCTAATATCTCTGCAAATGAAAGATAAAATAGAAAGAGCATGGATGAGATACCAGGACACTGTGTGTGGCACTTTATTATTATTATTTATTATTCTAGCTCCATTTATTCCATGGTGCTTTACATGTGAAAAAGGGGGTATACATAGCAAACACAATTGCAAAAATCTTGAACAAAAACGCAATGGCAAACTGGTACTGGAGGAGAGAGAACCCTACCTGCGATGTCTCACAATCTTCAAGGGATGGGTGAGGATACAGTAGGTGAGGGTAGAGCTGGTCATGCAGCGGTGTGGTGGAGCAATGATTACTGCAGGTTGTAGGCTTTTCGGAAGAGGTGGGTTTTCAGGTTCCTTTAGAAGGTTTCCACGGTAGGCGAGAGTCTGATGTTTTGGGGTAGAGAGTTCTAGAGTAGAGGGGATGCACGGGAGAAATCTTGTATGCAATTGTGAGAAGAAACGATAAGAGGGGAGTAGAGAAGGAGATCTTGTGAGGATCGTAGGTTGCGTGTAGGTGTGTACCGGGAGACTAGGTCACAGATGTATGGAGGAGACAGGTAGTGGATGGCTTGGTATGCCACGGTTAGGGTTTTGAACTGGAGTCTCTGGGCAATGGGGAGTCAGTGAAGCATTTGACAGAGAGGAGAGGCCGGGGAGTAGGCGGAAGGCAGGTGGATTAGTCGGGCAGCAGAGTTTAGGATAGATTGGAGGGGTACGGGAGTGTTAGCGGGGAGGCCACAGAGCAGGAGGTTGTAGTAGTCGAGGCGGGAGATGATGAGGGCGTGCACTAGTGTTTTTGCAGATTCATGGTTGAGGAATATGCGGATCCATGTTTTTGAGTTGGAGTCGGCAGGAGGAGGAAAGGGCTTTGATATGTGGCTTGAAGGAGAGGTTAGAGTCCAGGGTTACTCTGATGCAGCGAGCTTGTGGGACTGGGGAAAGTGGACAGCCATTGATTTTGATGGATAGGTCAGATGGGGAGGCTGAGTGAAATGGGGGAAAGATGATGAATTCTGTTTTATCCATGTTAAGTTTTAGAAATCTAGCAGAGAAGAAGGATGAGATAGCGAACAGACATTTTGGGGTTCTGGTTAGTAAGGAGGTGATATCAGGTCCAGAGAGGTAAATCTGTGTGTCGTTAGCATAGAGATGATACTGAAAGCCGTGGGACTCTATGAGCTGTCCCAGGCCGAAGGTGTAGATGGAGAAGAGCAGGGGTCCTATGACTTAACCTTGGGGAACACTGACAGATAGGATGCGAGATGAGGAGGTGGTGTGTGAGTGAGAAACACTGAAGGTTCTGTCTGTTAAGTATGAGTAGATCCAAGATTATTATGATCTGCAACATAAACTAGGGAAAGAAGGGGAGAGCTGTCCCCACAGTAAGACTAAGCTGAGTCCCTACATTGTAGCAGGCAACCTGTTCCTTGTGAACAGACCCGCCTTCGTCCTCGGCTAGTCTGAACGGAGACCTATAGAGAAAGGAAGGGGTCCCTAAAAGAACTAAGGACTGGGACAAAAATGGGACACCTCCTAACAGAAGTTGTTGCAGAGCAAAAGAAAAACTGACAAAAGTACTAGAGGTCCAGAGGACCAAGCAAACTAGAGATAGATAGGCACAAAAGCACCTGGCTAGAAAGACAGTCTAAACAACACTGAAGTCTAGCAAGGCCAGAAGGGTGGAGCTGGAATAAATAGGAAGATGGTCACGTGACCGCAAAACACAAGATAGAAACAAAAACAAACAGGAGGGTTCTAACAGTACCCCCTCTTTTATGAGGATCCTCCGGATCCTCCAGGCCCAGGCCTATCTGGAAATCTCCTGTGGAAAGCTCTGACAAGTCTAGGGGCAGAGACATCATCCGCCTTAACCCAGGAGTTATTCCTCGGGACCGAAACCTTTCCAAGCGACGAGATACTGCAATCTCCCTCTATGCTCTCTGGAATTCAGGATACGAGAAATTTCATATTCGCCGTCTTCCACCACCGGAGGAACTGTGACAGTGGCCTCCCTATCCGATACATCAGCCTTTTTCAACAAGGAAACATGAAACACAGGATTAATCTTCCAGGAGGAGGGAACCTCCAACCTAACAGCAGACTGGTTAACCACCTGAAGCACCTTAAAAGGCCCCACAAACTTCGGACCCAATTTTTTAGAGGAAATCCTCAATCGCAGATTCTTTGAGGACAACCAAACCATGTCACCCACAGTAAACAAAACCTCTTTACATTTCCTGTTAAAATACTTCTTGGACTTTTTGTTAGCCTCTTGAAGGTTACAACGTACATTAGTCCAAACTCTCTCCAAGTCACCGGAAAAATTCTACTCCTCCGGCACCGCCGACCGCAATTTGGAGAACGAACCAAAAGACGGATGTCTCCCAGTACAACATAAAAAGAACACCCAGCAGAGGAGGATGTATGGTTGTTAAGAGCAAATTCTGCGAGTGGCAGAAACTCAGACCACCCCTCTTGATTGTCTGCCACAAATCAACGCAAAAACTGTTCCACATCCTGGTTCTTTCTTTCAGTCTGTCCATTAGACTCAGGATGATAACCAGACGAAAATGACAAATGGACTCCCAACCTGTCACAAAAAGCACGCCAAAAGCGAGCCACAAACTGAGGTCTCCTATCAGAAACAATGTTGGTGAGAACGCCATGGTGCCTGACAATTTCCTTAACAAACGCCTTAGCGAGTGTCTTAGCGCAGGGTAGCTTAATGAATGGAACCAAATGACACATCTTGCTAAAACGGTCCACGACCACCCAGATGTCAGTGAAACCCTCGGACACAGGAAGGTCAGTAATAAAATCCATTGCCAAATGCGTCCAAGGCGCACTAGGAACCTCCAGAGGTCAAAGCAACCCTGCAGCAGGGGTATGGGAAGCCTTTGACCTAGCACACACCGTACACTGACGCACCCACTTGATGACTTCCTTCTGCCACCCGGGCCACCAAAAACTGCGACTGATAAGTCTCTTAGTCCCAGAAATTCCTGGATGACCTGCCAACCGAGACTCATGATACCCCACAAACAAATCTCTCCTAGAGGTTCTAGGCACAAACAATCTCCCATGAGGAGTGTTAGATGGGGCATCCTCTTGGGCTTTCAGAATCCCTTCTTCCAAAACAGAGTCTAATGCTGCTACCACAACTCCTTCCTGTAAAATGCTCTCCTCCTCCTCGGTACCAACCATGGGGGAAAAGCTGCGAGATAAAGCATCGGCTTTAACATTCCTAGTACCAGGGATATAGGTAACAGAAAAATTAAACCGAGAAAAAAAAAGTGCCCACCTAGCTTGACGGGCATTCAAGCGTTTGGCAGCATCCAGATAGATCAAATTCTTATGATCTGTGAACAGGAAATTTAGCACTTTCCAAGAAATGATGCCAATGTTCAAACGCAAGTTTAATAGCCAACAATTCCCGATTACCAACATCGTAATTAAGTTCGGTTTCTGAAAATTTTTTTGAAAAAAAATCACAGGGATGTACTCCATCCTTGTTCTCCTGAGACAAAACTGCACCGACCCCCACCGAAGAAGCATCAACCTCGACCAAAAAAGGCTTGGTCTCATCAGGCTGCATAAGGATAGGGGCAGAACTGAACCTCTCCTTGAGATACACAAAAGCTTCAATGGCCTCAGTAGTCCACTGGACCGTATTCGCACCTTTCCTGGTGAGATCAGTCAGTGGCTTAACAATTATAGAAAAATTCTTAATGAATTTCCTGTAATAATTGGCGAAACCCAAAAATCTCTGTATCGATTTCAAACCAATAGGCCTAGGCCATTCCTGCACAGCCTGAACTTTCACCGGGTCCATCTCAAAGCCCTCGCTGGAGATAATGTAACCCAAAAAACTAATTCTCTGCACAGCGAACTCACATTTCTCCAGCTTAGCAAAAAGTGAATTATCACTCAATAACTGCAACACCTCACGTACGCTCTGCCAATGGGAATCCAGATCTGGTGAATAAATCAGAATGTCATCCAAATACACAACCACATTCTTGCCAATCAAAGGTCTCAGGATGTCATTAATAAGGTTCTGAAAAAACGCGGGTGCATTGGTAAGACCGAAGGGCATCACCAGATTCACAAAATGACCTACCGGAGTGTTAAAAGCAGTTTTCCATTCATCACCCTCCTTCATTCGTAACAAATTGTATGCCCCCCGGAGATCAATTTTATAGAACCACTTGGTCCCCACTAACTGGTATAAACAAGTCTGGAATTAACGGCAATGGGTAGGAATTGCGTACGGTTATCTTATTAATTTCACGAAAGTCCAGACATGGACGTAAACCACCGTCTTTTTTTTTAACAAAGAAAAATCCAACGGCCACAGGCGACTTAGAAGGTCTAATGTGACCAGCAGCCAAGCTCGTCTGTATGTATTCCTCCAAGGCCTTTCTTTCAGGGATAGTCAGATTTAATAAGCGACTCTTGGGAAGAGTAGCTCCAGAAACAAACTCAATGGTGCAATCATAGTCCCTATGAGGAGGTAAAACTTGCGACTCCTCCTCTGAAAAAACCTTCCAAAAATCCTGAATAGGTACAGGTAATTCCCCTTTTACCACAGCCGCAATGCGACTATTACAACATTTATCATAGCACTTAGGACTCCAAGACTTAGGCTGAGTTCACACAATGCTTTTTTCATGCGTTTCCGCGGCGTTTTTGCAGTTGCGTAAACGCCGCGGAAACGCATGAGAAACGCATGGTAGAAGGGCAGCAATGTTCCCCAATGGAAATCCGCATGTGCTGTGCCCATGATGCGGATTTTTCCGCAGCGTAAACTCTGCGGTCCAAAATCCGCAGCATGTCAATTAATTTTGCGGAAACGCTGCTCTTTTGTCGCCATTGACTTGCATTAGACCGCATGGAATCCGCATCACTGTATATGTTGATGCGCTTTTCATGCGGTCTAATGTGCGGATGGTACCCGGGTGTGCATGAGAGGACTCTCATCCAGACCCAGGTACCATTAAAAAAAAAAGAATAAAATAAAAAATATATATATTCTCACCTTATGACGGCCCGCGCTGTGTCCTGCCGGCTTCCCGCGCACTTCGCGGTTGAATGAAGGACCTTCGCTGACGTCAGAGTCATGTGACGGGTCACGTGACGCTGACGTCGGAAGGTCCTACAGTCTTCACTGCCGGCAGCCGGGACCGATGAAGCCGGACACCGGGGGCCATCAGAGGGTAAAGTATATATTTATTTTTTATTTTTTGACATCACACACTATATAAATCCATGCCGGTTGCATGGATTTATATAGTGTGAAGTTGACAAGCACTTTCCAAGTGATGCTAAAATCGCTTGGGAAGCGCTTGTCAACCCGCATGCGGAAATGAAAGTGAAGACCGCTTCATTTCCGCATGTCCCTGGCAGGAAACCGCATGTACAATCCGCATGCGTTTTTTCCTGCCAGAGAGATGCAGAAACGCTCAGGAAAAAATCCTGAGCATTTCTGCATCGTGTGCACATACCCTTAGGCTGAGTTCACACGATGCGTATTTCATGCGTTTCCGCGGCGTTTTTGCAGTTGCGGAAACGCCGCGGAAACGCATGAAAAACGCATGGTAGAAGGGAAGCAATGTTCCCCAATGGAAATCCGCATGTGCTGTGCCCATGATGCGGATTTTTCCGCAGCGTTAACGCTGCGGTCAAAAATCCGCAGCATGTCAATTAATTTTGCGGAAACGCGGCGATTTCGCCGCCATTGACTTGCATTAGAACGCGCCAATTCCGCAAGACAGCATTTGTACTTGCGTTATTGGCGCGTTCTAATATGCGGATGGTACCCGGGTGTGGAGGAGAGGAGAGTCTCATCCACACCCAGGTACCATTAAAAAAAAAAGAATAAAATAAAAAATAAATGTATTCTTACCTTCTGTCGGCCCGCGCAGCGCTCCCGCTTGGTTCCCGGCACTTGCAGTGAGTTGTAGGACCTGCGGTGACGTCAGAGTCATGTGACGGGTCACGTGACGCTGACGTCGGCAGGTCCTTCAATTCAAAGTTGCCGGCAGCCGGGAGAACGGAGTGAGCAGGACAGCGCGGGCCATCGGAGGTAAGTATATACACTCTCTCGGGTCACACTATATAAATCCATGCTGGTTGCATGGATTTATATAGTGTGACCTAGTTGTCAAGCACTTTCCAGGTGATGCTAAAATCGCCTGGAAAGCGCTTGTCAATCTGCATGCGGAAACGCATGTCAATCTGCATGTGGATCCGCATGTATTCTGCAGGAAAAACGCATGCACAATCTGCATGCGTTTTTTCTGCCAGGGAGATGCAGAAATGATGCAGAAATTTTCTGCTTCATTTCTGCATCGTGTGCACATACCCTAAATCTCATTAGTAGACCAGTCCAGTAAAGGATTGTGCAGTTTTAACCAAGGCAAACCTGCACATGCGGATTTCAATTGGGGAACATTGCTGCCCTTCTACCATGCGTTTTTCATGCGTTTCCGCGGCGTTTACGCAACTGCAAAAACGCCGCGGAAACGCATGAAAAACGCATCGTGTGAACTCAGCCTCAGGCTATGTGCCCACGTTGCAGAAATGAAGCAGAAAATTTCTGCTTCATTTCTGCAAGTCCTCTCCCGGAAAAACGCATGCGGAATTCCACACGCGTTTATCGCGCGTTTTTCATGCGTTTATCTTGCGTTTTCCACATGCGGAAATGCCTTGCGTTTTTAATGCATTGCACAAGGCAATTCCGCTTGCGGAAACGCAAAATTAGGGTATGTGCACACGATGCAGAAATGAAGCAGAAAATTTCTGCATCATTTCTGCATCTCCCTGGCAGAAAAAACGCATGCAGATTGTGCATGCGTTTTTCCTGCAGAATACATGCGGATCCACATGCAGATTGACATGCGTTTCCGCATGCAGATTGACAAGCGCTTTCCAGGCGATTTTAGCATCACCTGGAAAGTGCTTGACAACTAGGTCACACTATATAAATCCATGCAAACAGCATGGATTTATATAGTGTGACCCGAGAGAGTGTATATACTTACCTCTGATGGCCCGCGCTGTCCTGCTTTACAAAGTTCCCGGCTGCCGGCAACTTTGAATTGAAAGACCTGCCGACGTCAGCGTCACGTGACCCGTCACATGACTCTGACGTCACCGCAGGTCCTACAACTCACTGCAAGTGCCGGGAACCAAGCGGGAGCGCTGCGCGGGCCGACAGAAGGTAAGAATACATTTACTTTTTATTTTATTCTTTTTTTACAGCTTTTTTAATGGTACCTGGGTGTGGATGAGACTCTCCTCTCCTCCACACCCGGGTACCATCCGCATATTAGAACGCGCCAATAACGCAAGTACAAATGCTGTCTTGCGGAATTGGCGCGTTCTAATGCAAGTCAATGGCGGCGAAATCGCCGCGTTTCCGCAAAATTAATTGACATGCTGCGGATTTTTGACCGCAGCGTTAACGCTGCGGAAAAATCCGCATCATGGGCACAGCACATGCGGATTTCCATTGGGGAACATTGCTTCCCTTCTACCATGCGTTTTTCATGCGTTTCCGCGGCGTTTACGCAACTGCAAAAACGCCGCGGAAACGCATGAAATACGCATCGTGTGAACTCAGCCTTAAGGGTATGTGCACACGATGCAGAAATGAAGCAGAAAATTTCCTGACCATTTCTGCATCTCCCTGGCAGAAAAACGCATGCGGATTATTGGCGCGGTTTTTGTGCGGTTTTGGCGCGTTTTTCCATGCGTTTTTCACACGTTTTTTTGATGCGTATTTTGAAGCGTTTTGGAAGCGTTATTGAAGACAAATAAAGTTTTGGGGGAAAAAAATAAAAAAAAAGACAATTTGATGTCATTTCCTAGTACAACCCCTTTTCACCATTTTGGAAGTATTCAAGATGCCACAACAACTGCAGCCCCTGCCTCTCAGTAAACCATATTTGTTTGTTCTGCTGGCGACTGCAATAAATCTCATGCATCACTACAGCGATCAGGTAAGATAAATTTAAGTAGAAGGTTTCGTTTATTGCATGTAGTGTGCACTAACCTATTATTCTCCCATAGGAGCGGTCTAGGAGGATGAGGAGAAGACCCAAAAAGCTATGGGTGCACCCTATTGTGCAGGAGCGGGCGGAGAAGGGGCACTTCAATGTGCTGTACCAGGATTTAAGGAGGTAAGATATATGGGGAAAACAGGATCTCGTCATCCGTGTGTACCTAATTTCTATATGATTTTTTTTTGTCAAATAATATATTTTAATCGGTGTGAACCTAATATTTTTTTTGAATTTTACAGATATCCAGAAAAATTTCAAAAATTTTGTCGGCTCACAATTGCTGCGTTTGATAGGCTGCTGGGTCTTCTTGCTCCCGACCTCGACTATACAGACACCATCATGAGGAGGGCCATCTCTGCTGAGGAAAGGCTGCTCATCACCTTGCGGTAAGTTGAACATTTTAAATCTATGTCTACATGTATGTATATATTAATATTTTATAAAGCTTAATCAACATATGCTGTCACCTCCCCAAATATTTTCTCAGTATTCGCCCAGTATATTTGCTGTGGAGTTGGATACAAAACCAGGTGAGGAACAATGCGAGAAATTAAATAGAAACCCGTCACCAATTATGCATTTATCATCCACTCCTGGTTTTGACTCACACTCTTAACTAAAAATACTGATGGAATACTGACTATATGGCTGGTTTCACACGTACAGATATCTCCAGCACCATAAGTACTGGAAATATCATAGCACAGTGTGCGTTACATGCACCGCACCTGGATCACATGGACAGACTTCTGTGAGTCAGCGGTACAATTATCACTATTCAACAAGTCCTTGCTGACCGCTGCCTTAATCATGGTTCTATGCCGGCGCTTTGATCAGCAACATAAGGGATCATGATGAGGGGGTTAGTAGTGTGGCCCCACATGTAAAATTAAGAATGAAATAACAATCATTACGTCTGTTGTCTCTGCCACCACTCGTACTGGAGAAACAGACGTGTGAAAGAGCACTAAACTTGTCCGTTTTGTTATTAATAATCACATAGGAACATGAAAAATTGAATTTGTTGTATTCCTTACAACATTGTCAAATTGAAAATTAAAAATCTTGAGTGGACAATTATCCACTCCTTATGTTTTCAAACTGGCATGATTAGTTCCACCACTCATGAATGGGCCCAACAGACCACCTTGGTGAGTCATCCTCTGGTGATGGCTCTTATGTGTCTATAATGTTTTCCTGTACATAAGATTAGCTGGGTCATAGCAAGGGGATAGTGATAAGGTCACTGAATAGAATTGATGTGTGACCTGTAGATGAGCAAACAATAGAGGCAAACACAGCCAATGACAAGTGACTACATATGTGAGAACTACCTAACAAAAAAATGTAAAAACAAAAAAAAAACACCTTTCAAATGTCCAACCAAAACTACAAGACTCAGTGCTGCAAACTATTTTAGTCTAATTTTTTTTTCTATACTAATTACTATTGTGGGATTATAATGTTGTCTTGTATTTCTTTTCTTTTTGTGTCTTTTCTAATTTTATATTTTTCCTTTTCAGGTTTTTGGCCACAGGAGAGAGCTATACATCACTGCACCTCCAATTTAGGGTGGGTAAATCCACCATTTCCCAAATTGTGAGGTGCACATGTACCGTCATCTGGCAGAAGTTGCAGCCCATCGTGATGCCTTCCCCAACCGAGGAGACTTGGCTGCAGGTCGCAGCAGGCTTTCAAACTGTGGCCAATTTCCCCAACTGCATAGGTGCTGTCGATGGAAAACATGTGAGAGTTCAGCAGCCACCACGATCAGGATCACGCTTCTTTAATTATAAGAAGTATTTTTCTGTGGTCCTGATGGCGGTGGCTGATGCAAGTTACAAATTTGTTGCCATCGACGTTGGCGCTTATGGTAGCACTGGGGACTCTCGGGTGTTGCGATCATCACAGATTGGTCTGCAAATTCTTCAAGATGGCGGAACGCTCCCAGCCCCAAGACCTTTGCCAGGTTCCACAGATCCAGTTCCCTTTGTGATGGTATCGGATGAGGCATTTCCCTTAATGAACAACCTGCTGCGCCCATACCCACGAAGGGCACTGAATGCCCGGCGGAGGATTTTCAATTATCGGCTGAGTCGTGCACGCAGATATGTGGAATGCACCTTCGGAATCATGTGTAGTCAGTGGAGGATCTTTCATACTGCCATCCAGTTGGATACGGAGACGGTTGACACTGTAATTAAGGCATGCTGTGTACTCCACAACTATGCTCGTGAGTACAGCACTGAGCAAGATGAGGAGTCACAGCTGTCTGAATTAATTCCAGTGGTCAACTTGGCTCCGGGAAGGCCATCCAACTCTGGTGCCAGGGTGCGAGAAACCTTCGCTGACTACTTCATGAGTCCTGAAGGTGCCGTGCACTGGCAATACTCCTGTGCTGGTGTTGAGCAGCCTGACCAGCAGAGAAGATCTGATGCCCAATAAAAGAAGAATTTCGAGAAAAGTTATTATTGTCAAAACTGATAAAACCTTCTTAACGAATAAATTTGTTTTAACTCACAATCTTGTGTCCATATTCAGTGATATGTGTGGCTTTATGACCATACATCTACGCATAATAAGGCTGAGTTCACACGATGCGTTTTTCATGCGTTTCCGCGGCGTTTTTGCAGTTGCGTAAACGCCGCGGAAATGCATGAAAAATGCATGGTAGAAGGGCAGCAATGTTCCCCAATGGAAATCCGCATGTGCTGTGCCCATGATGCGGATTTTTCCGCAGCGTAAACGCTGCGGTCAAAAATCCGCAGCATGTCAATTAATTTTGCGGAAACGCTGCTCTTTTGCCGCCATTGACTTGCATTAGACCGCATGGAATCCGCATCACTGTATATGTTGATGCGCATTCCGTGCGGTCTAATGTGCGGATGGTACCCGGGTGTGGATGAGAGGACTCTCATCCAGACCCAGGTACCATTAAAAAAAAAAGAATAAAATAAAAAATATATATATTCTCACCTTCTGACGGCCCGCGCTGCGTCCTGCCGGCTTCCCGCGCACTTCGCGGTTGAATGAAGGACCTTCGCTGACGTCAGAGTCATGTGACGGGTCACGTGACGCTGACGTCGGAAGGCCCTACAGTCTTCACTGCCGGCAGCCGGGACCGATGAAGCAGGACACCGGGGGCCATCAGAGGGTAAGTATAGATTTATTTTTTGACATCACACACTATATAAATCCATGCCGGTTGCATGGATTTATATAGTGTGAAGTTGACAAGCACTTTCCAAGTGATGCTAAAATCGCTTGGGAAGCGCTTGTCAACCCGCATGCGGAAATGAAAGTGAAGACCGCTTCATTTCCGCATGTCCCTGGCAGGAAACCGCATGTACAATCCGCATGCGTTTTTTCCTGCCAGAGAGATGCAGAAACGCTCAGGAAAAAATCCTGAGCATTTTTGCATCGTGTGCACATACCCTAAGATGGCTTTCCAGTGCAGCACCCATGAAGATATTTCAGATACTTGAAACCCCCCCCCCCACCAAAAAAAAACAAAAAACCTGAGATATTCAAACCTGTCCCTGGGAATCGGCAGTACTAGTAGATCGCTCTTCCCAAATACTGGCTGCTAAAATCAGCACAGACCATTGTCATTTGCTTGTGCTCTGAGCAGAACAAGCAAAGAACGATGTTGTGACAATTCATCCCTTTGTCGTCAAGTCATATAATTTATTTTTTTTTAATTACAAATCAAATCGGCTAAATACAGACAGCCAAACATGAAGTGTCATAATAACTTTAACAAATTATTGTTCCCCTGAAATTTGTGCAGGTCAGGGGCCCATTTTTTTTTTTTGTTAGGTGAAAATTTTCACTGACACTACCCAAACAGAAATACTATATATACTCTAAATTTTACCTGAAGTAACATGGACATTTTGTCATAAATATAAATTTATTTTAAGAAAACATATCGAAAAATGTGAAACAACTTGAAACAAAAAAAATTGCCCAAAAAATGGGAAACAAACATCTGGACAAACATTGTCCATAACTTTACAATGTAGTAACAAAACACTTCAGAGGCCAGGCCAAGCTGTCAACAGTTTTGGTCCATAAAGAACGGGCAGCACCTGTAGTTTGTTCCAGTATATAAAACTAAACACCTTTTCTTACAGTCACCTACACCTGAAGCCTGGTGTAGATGACTATAAAGAAAGGGTGTTTTTTAATTTTTTTTTTACAAAATGTATCTAATGACATACAGGTGCTGTCTGCATTTTTTTATGGACCAAAAATGTAGACAGGGTGTAATTTCTTTTATGGCAACTGTTGGAACTCCGGGTCGTACCCATACCCTTGGAACATATCCTGGGAGAAACTGCTGTTCTGAGATGGGCCAGGACGGTGGTAAGCCGCTCCAGGGGCTGGTGGGCAGCCGTAAGTTCCATGGGCCTCTGAAGCTTCATGCCGATATGCTGCAACCTGCCCATAACGATGGGTTGCAGCTGCTGTTGGTGGTGGAGGCCCACTGGGATTAAAAATATTCAATATACCATTTATTATTGCTGGTGCCAAAGGAATAGGCGAGGGCACATCAATTGCCATGGCAAGAGTGTTGACTGCTGCCATAAACACGTTCTGCCTGTCCCGTGGCATGGATCTAAGGTGGCCTGCTAGGGATAAACAAAAATGATGAAGGTGATCCTCGTTCTGGACCCTGTCCATAAGACTGAGGGTGCGAGTAGTGAGGGCTTCAAGGGCACTACTCGCAACCTCTTGGATTTTTGGCTTTTTAGTTCCAGCCTTTCTCAATGCCACGGGACGGGCAGAACCAGCCCCCATCCCAGTGAGCCTAGACGCACCAACAGCAGAGCTACCTTCAGAAGCAGGAGCAGCATCAGCACCAGACCCCGGCGCAACGCCAGCAG